>NC_138198.1:54407523-54846504 GCF_964194105.1 Spermophilus citellus | reverse complement strand
GGGGCGCGGGCGCCGGGCGGGGCGCGCGCGGGCAGCGGCGCCACCTTAAGGCGTCTCTGCCCGCGGCTCCTGGCCGAGCCCCGCCGGAGGGAGGCGGCTCCGCGCGGGGCCGGCCGCCCGCGCCGCCACCGAGCCGGCCGCCCACCTTCCCGCCGCCCGCCGCCCGCGCGGGGTCGGCAGGGACCGCGGGTCCCGCAGCGCGTCCGCCCCGCCCGCTCGGCCGCGCGTCCCGCGCCGCCGCCCCCGGCCCACATTGTCCGGCTCGGGCGGCGCCTGGCCTTCGGAAGGCAGGATGTACCCCCAGGGGAGGCACCCGGTGAGGGGGGGGGCCGGGTGCCGGGGGGTCGCCGGCCGCCCCGGGCCCTGGAACTCAGCCCCGCACGTCCCCCCAGACCCCGCTGCAGCCCGGCCAGCCCTTCAAGTTCTCCATCCTGGAGATCTGCGACCGCATCAAGGAGGAGTTCCAGTTCCTGCAGGCGCAGTACCGCAGGTGAGCGCCAGCACCGCAGTCCTGGGCAGGTGGCGCCCAGGGCGGGCAGGTGGGCGCCCAGGGCTGCGGGTTGCCACCGCGGGGGCGCCGAGGGGCGACAGCCTGCACCCCCGGGTCGCGGGAGGGTGGGGGGAAGTGAGGGGGGGCCCACCTCCTCACTTTGGAAACTGGCCCACTGTGGGGCCCGGGGACCCTCCTGTCCTCTCCTCCCCAGCCTCAAGCTGGAATGCGAGAAGCTGGCCAGTGAGAATACCGAGATGCAGCGGCATTATGTTATGGTAAGGGGCTGGTCCTTGGACGGCGGGGGGGGGGGGAGAAGGGCCGGGGGCTGGTGTTGACCCTGAGCCCCATCCTACCCGCCTGAGATCTGGGCTTCCTGTCCACTGCCTCCGGACTGCCCCTCCGCAGCCCTGTGGGCCAGGGTCTCTGGGTATCCCCACCTGCCCCTCCTCTCCTAGGAGGGCAGAGGGACTCCTCCAGGCAGACCCCCTGATTCCCCCCTGGTCTCTCCTTCTGACGCCCCCATGGGGCTGGGGCCTCCATGTCACACTGACCCCTAGCCTGGGTGCTCTTGAGACCCCAGTGCCCCCTGGCTCCCAGGTGTCCCCAGTGGGCTTTTCCTTTGCAGTACTACGAAATGTCCTACGGGCTCAACATCGAGATGCATAAGCAGGTAACGGCAGGGCTGGGGTGTTGAGGAGGGAGGGTGGGGTCGGGAAGCCACGGGACCCCAGGGTGCAATTTGGGCCAAGGCAGACCCAGGGAGCGAGGCTCATCATGAAATCCTGCAGAGGCTCCGGAGGGCTGATTGGGGATCGGCTCATGGAAGCAAAGTGATTTTCAGTTTCTGGGGACAGGGGCTACAGCTGGAGCCAGCCAGCAGAGAGGCGGGCAGGGGGCAGGGGCTGGGTGTCCCCTGGAGCCGAGGGTGGCCCTCTGGGTAGGAGACTGTGGAGAGGCCTCTGTCCCAGGAAAGGCCCTGGCTGATGGTCTTGGAGGTCCCTTCCTGCCCAAGTCTGAGGTTTGGCGTTGGACCCTGAGACACTGGGAATTCTGGAAGCCCTGAGTCCATCCCAGTGGTATTGCCAGAAGGTTCTGAGATTGTTCTCAGGCCCTGACTTAGACTGAGCCCACCTCTCCAGGCTGTCCTCAAGGCTCCCAGATTGACCCCAATTCTGTGGGCTTCTGAGATCTTTCCTGAGCTTCTGAATGTGACCCACGGTTCTGAGGGGGGTGTCAAGGTTCTGAAGTGGCCCAGGGTTACTCAGGAGATCCTGAGACTGACCAGTGGCTTCTAGGGGGATGGTAGGGGTTCTGGGGCTCTGAGCAGACAGATGCTTAGATTCTGTCCCTCAGAATGTCAGAGCGTAGGGCAGAGCTGTGCCAGGGCTTCCTGGTGGGGAGTGTGGGGTGCTGGAGTGCCCGCCCTGGCATGCCTTCCCGGGCATGTCTGGACCCCAGTTCTGTTGTGGGGGAGCCTGGTGCCATCCACGGGTGCATGCAGTAGGCCCCTCACTGGGAGAAGGAATGGTGTTGTGCCAGGCCCTGGGGGCTTGGCCTGCGCCCTCCAGGTGGGGGATGGCACCCGTCAGAGACAGTGCACCTGTGACTCAGGCAGGGGATCCGGTGCCCTTCCGCTGCTGCTTACCTGCCTAGAGGTCCAACAGCAACAGGGGGCTCCCCTACACAGTGCCGGTGCCTAGCCCCCTGTCCCCGGAGGCGTTGTGGACCAGGACGGCCCAGCACAGTAGGTTCTGGTGTTTGCTGCCTGACTTAATGGGCTCAGGGTCTCCTAGACAAGATGGGAGCAAGGACTCCCCACTGGCAGTGAGGGCTCCCTGGATGGCCCAGGAGGGGGTGTCTCTGCCCCAGACTCCCGTCTGAGCTCCTACCTTCCAGAGGAGCAGGGAGGCCCAGACCGACCGGCCAGGGCCTGACCTGCTGGGCAGTGGAGCCTGGCCCTGTCCTTCCCTGGCAGGTGTTCCTGCCTCCCCTTGGCCAGACCCTCCTCCTGACCCTTCCATCTGAGCCCAATGTCACTGCCTGGGGAAAGCCATTGCTGACCCCAGACCGGCGCCCTCCCCACGGGGCGGGGGCGGCGGGTGTCGGTCGTTTCCTCGTCCGGGGTGGGAGCCCAGGGCCTGGCCGCCAGCCTCAGTTTCCCCGCGGGCCCAGGGCGCAGGGACCGGGGTCTGGGTCGCCGCGCGCGCGGGGGGCGCGGGCGCCGGGCGGGGCGCGGGGGGGCAGCGGCGCCACCTTAAGGCGGCTCTGCCCGCGGCTCCTGGCCGAGCCCCGCCGGAGGGAGGCGGCTCCGCGCGGGGCCCGCCGCCCGCACCGCCACCAAGCCTGCCGCCCACCTTCCCGCCGCCCGCCGCCCGCGCGGGGTCGGCAGGGACCGCGGGTCCCGCAGCGCGTCCGCCCCGCCCGCCCGGCCGCGCGACCCGCGCCGCCGCCCCCGGCCCACATTGTCCGGCTCGGGCGGCGCCGGGCCTTGGGACGGCAGGATGTACCCCCAGGGGAGGCACCCGGTGAGCGGGGGGCGCGGGCGCCGGGCGGGGCGCGCGCGGGCAGCGGCGCCACCTTAAGGCGGCTCTGCCCGCGGCTCCTGGCCGAGCCCCGCCGGAGGGAGGCGGCTCCGCGAGGGGCCCGCCGCCCTCGCCGCCACCGAGCCTGCCGCCCACCTTCCCGCCGCCCGCCGCCCGCGCGGGGTCGGCAGGGACCGCGGGTCCCGCAGCGCGTCCGCCCCGCCCGCCCGGCCGCGCGCCCCGCGCCGCCGCCCCCGGCCCACATTGGCCAGCTCGGGCGGCGCCGGGCCTTGGGACGGCAGGATGTACCCCCAGGGGAGGCACCCGGTGAGCAGGGGGCGCGGGCGCCGGGCGGGGCGCGCGCGGGCAGCGGCGCCACCTTAAGGCGGCTCTGCCCGCGGCTCCTGGCCGAGCCCCGCCGGAGGGAGGCGGCTCCGCGCGGGGCCGGCCGCCCGCGCCGCCACCGAGCCGGCCGCCCACCTTCCCGCCGCCCGCCGCCCGCGCGGGGTCGGCAGGGACCGCGGGTCCCGCAGCGCGTCCGCCCCGCCCGCCCGGCCGCGTGCCCCGCGCCGCCGCCCCCGGCCCACATTGTCCGGCTCGGGATGGCAGGATGTACCCCCAGGGGAGGCACCCGGTGAGCGGGGGGCGCGGGCGCCGGGCGGGGCGCGCGCGGGCAGCGGCGCCACCTTAAGGCGGCTCTGCCCGCGGCTCCTGGCCGAGCCCCGCCGGAGGGAGGCGGCTCCGCGCGGGGCCCGCCGCCCGCGCCGCCACCGAGCCGGCCGCCCACCTTCCCGCCGCCCGCCGCCCGCGCGGGGTCGGCAGGGACCGCGGGTCCTGCAGGGCGTCCGCCCCGCCCGCCCGGGCGCGCCCCGCGCCGCCGCCCCCGGCCCACATTGTCCGGCTCGGGCGGCGCCTGGCCTTCGGAAGGCAGGATGTACCCCCAGGGGAGGCACCCGGTGAGGGGGGGGGCCGGGCGCCGGGGGGTCGCCGGCCGCCCCGGGCCCTGGAACTCAGCCCCGCACGTCCCCCCAGACCCCGCTGCAGCCCGGCCAGCCCTTCAAGTTCTCCATCCTGGAGATCTGCGACCGCATCAAGGAGGAGTTCCAGTTCCTGCAGGCGCAGTACCGCAGGTGAGCGCCAGCACCGCAGTCCAGGGCAGGTGGCGCCCAGGGCGGGCAGGTGGGCGCCCAGGGCTGCGGGTTGCCACCGCGGGGGCGCCGAGGGGCGACAGCCTGCACCCCCGGGTCGCGGGAGGGTGGGGGGAAGTGAGGGGGGGCCCACCTCCTCACTTTGGAAACTGGCCCACTGTGGGGCCCGGGGACCCTCCTGTCCTCTCCTCCCCAGCCTCAAGCTGGAATGCGAGAAGCTGGCCAGTGAGAAGACCGAGATGCAGCGGCATTATGTTATGGTAAGGGGCTGGTCCTTGGACGCCGGGGGGGGGGGGGAGAAGGGCCGGGGGCTGGTGTTGACCCTGAGCCCCATCCTACCCGCCTGAGATCTGGGCTTCCTGTCCACTGCCTCCGGACTGCCCCTCCGCAGCCCTGTGGGCCAGGGTCTCTGGGTATCCCCACCTGCCCCTCCTCTCCTAGGAGGGCAGAGGGACTCCTCCAGGCAGACCCCCTGATTCCCCCCTGGTCTCTCCTTCTGACGCCCCCATGGGGCTGGGGCCTCCATGTCACACTGACCCCTAGCCTGGGTGCTCTTGAGACCCCAGTGCCCCCTGGCTCCCAGGTGTCCCCAGTGGGCTTTTCCTTTGCAGTACTACGAAATGTCCTACGGGCTCAACATCGAGATGCATAAGCAGGTAACGGCAGGGCTGGGGTGTTGAGGAGGGAGGGTGGGGTCGGGAAGCCACGGGACCCCAGGGTGCAATTTGGGCCAAGGCAGACCCAGGGAGCGAGGCTCATCATGAAATCCTGCAGAGGCTCCGGAGGGCTGATTGGGGATCGGCTCATGGAAGCAAAGTGATTTTCAGTTTCTGGGGACAGGGGCTACAGCTGGAGCCAGCCAGCAGAGAGGCGGGCAGGGGGCAGGGGCTGGGTGTCCCCTGGAGCCGAGGGTGGCCCTCTGGGTAGGAGACTGTGGAGAGGCCTCTGTCCCAGGAAAGGCCCTGGCTGATGGTCTTGGAGGTCCCTTCCTGCCCAAGTCTGAGGTTTGGCGTTGGACCCTGAGACACTGGGAATTCTGGAAGCCCTGAGTCCATCCCAGTGGTATTGCCAGAAGGTTCTGAGATTGTTCTCAGGCCCTGACTTAGACTGAGCCCACCTCTCCAGGCTGTCCTCAAGGCTCCCAGATTGACCCCAATTCTGTGGGCTTCTGAGATCTTTCCTGAGCTTCTGAATGTGACCCACGGTTCTGAGGGGGGTGTCAAGGTTCTGAAGTGGCCCAGGGTTACTCAGGAGATCCTGAGACTGACCAGTGGCTTCTAGGGGGATGGTAGGGGTTCTGGGGCTCTGAGCAGACAGATGCTTAGATTCTGTCCCTCAGAATGTCAGAGCGTAGGGCAGAGCTGTGCCAGGGCTTCCTGGTGGGGAGTGTGGGGTGCTGGAGTGCCCGCCCTGGCATGCCTTCCCGGGCATGTCTGGACCCCAGTTCTGTTGTGGGGGAGCCTGGTGCCATCCACGGGTGCATGCAGTAGGCCCCTCACTGGGAGAAGGAATGGTGTTGTGCCAGGCCCT
The DNA here is from genome assembly GCF_964194105.1 of Spermophilus citellus. Lineage (NCBI taxonomy): Eukaryota > Metazoa > Chordata > Mammalia > Rodentia > Sciuridae > Spermophilus > Spermophilus citellus. The sequence continues at coordinate 54,840,811 of NC_138198.1, read as the reverse complement.
GGGGGCTTGGCCTGCGCCCTCCAGGTGGGGGATGGCACCCGTCAGAGACAGTGCACCTGTGACTCAGGCAGGGGATCCGGTGCCCTTCCGCTGCTGCTTACCTGCCTAGAGGTCCAACAGCAACAGGGGGCTCCCCTACACAGTGCCGGTGCCTAGCCCCCTGTCCCCGGAGGCGCTGTGGACCAGGACGGCCCAGCACAGTAGGTTCTGGTGTTTGCTGCCTGACTTAATGGGCTCAGGGTCTCATAGACAAGATGGGAGCAAGGACTCCCCACTGGCAGTGAGGGCTCCCTGGATGGCCCAGGAGGGGGTGTCTCTGCCCCAGACTCCCGTCTGAGCTCCTACCTTCCAGAGGAGCAGGGAGGCCCAGACCGACCGGCCAGGGCCTGACCTGCTGGGCAGTGGAGCCTGGCCCTGTCCTTCCCTGGCAGGTGTTCCTGCCTCCCCTTGGCCAGACCCTCCTCCTGACCCTTCCATCTGAGCCCAATGTCACTGCCTGGGGAAAGCCATTGCTGACCCCAGACCGGCGACCTCCCCACGGGGCGGGGGCGGCGGGTGTCGGTCGTTTCCTCGTCCGGGGTGGGAGCCCAGGGCCTGGCCGCCAGCCTCAGTTTCCCCGCGGGCCCAGGGCGCAGGGACGGGGGTCTGGGTCGCTGCGCGCGCGGGGGGCGCGGGGGCAGCGGCGCCACCTTAAGGCGGCTCTGCCCGCGGCTCCTGGCCGAGCCCCGCCGGAGGGAGGCGGCTCCGCGTGGGGCCAGCTGCCCGCACCGCCACCCAGCCGGCCGTCCACCTTCTCGCCGCCCGCCGCCCGCGCGGGGTGGGCAGGGACCGAGGGTCCCGCAGCGCGTCCGCCCCGCCCGCCCGGCCGCACGCCCCGCGCCGCCGCCCCCGGCCCACATTGTCCGGCTCGGGCGGCGCCGGGCCTTGGGACGGCAGGATGTACCCCCAGGGGAGGCACCCGGTGAGCAGGGGGCGCGGGCGCCGGGCGGGGCGCGCGCGGGCAGCGGCGCCACCTTAAGGCGGCTCTGCCCGCGGCTCCTGGCCGAGCCCCGCCGGAGGGAGGCGGCTCCGCGCGGGGCCGGCCGCCCGCGCCGCCACCGAGCCGGCCGCCCACCTTCCCGCCGCCCGCCGCCCGCGCGGGGTCGGCAGGGACCGCGGGTCCCGCAGCGCGTCCGCCCCGCCCGCCCGGCCGCGCGCCCCGCGCCGCCGCCCCCGGCCCACATTGTCCGGCTCGGGCGGCGCCGGGCCTTGGGACGGCAGGATGTACCCCGAGGGGAGGCACCCGGTGAGCGGGGGGCGCGGGCGCCGGGCGGGGCGCGCGCGGGCAGCGGCGCCACCTTAAGGCGGCTCTGCCCGCGGCTCCTGGCCGAGCCCCGCCGGAGGGAGGCGGCTCCGCGCGGGGCCCGCCGCCCGCGCCGCCACCGAGCCGGCCGCCCACCTTCCCGCCGCCCGCCGCCCGCGCGGGGTCGGCAGGGACCGCGGGTCCCGCAGGGCGTCCGCCCCGCCCGCCCGGGCGCGCCCCGCGCCGCCGCCCCCGGCCCACATTGTCCGGCTCGGGCGGCGCCTGGCCTTCGGAAGGCAGGATGTACCCCCAGGGGAGGCACCCGGTGAGGGGGGGGGCCGGGCGCCGGGGGGTCGCCGGCCGCCCCGGGCCCTGGAACTCAGCCCCGCACGTCCCCCCAGACCCCGCTGCAGCCCGGCCAGCCCTTCAAGTTCTCCATCCTGGAGATCTGCGACCGCATCAAGGAGGAGTTCCAGTTCCTGCAGGCGCAGTACCGCAGGTGAGCGCCAGCACCGCAGTCCAGGGCAGGTGGCGCCCAGGGCGGGCAGGTGGGCACCCAGGGCTGCGGGTTGCCACCGCGGGGGCGCCGAGGGGCGACAGCCTGCACCCCCGGGTCGCGGGAGGGTGGGGGGAAGTGAGGGGGGGCCCACCTCCTCACTTTGGAAACTGGCCCACTGTGGGGCCCGGGGACCCTCCTGTCCTCTCCTCCCCAGCCTCAAGCTGGAATGCGAGAAGCTGGCCAGTGAGAAGACCGAGATGCAGCGGCATTATGTTATGGTAAGGGGCTGGTCCTTGGACGGCGGGGGGGGGGGGGGAGAAGGGCCGGGGGCTGGTGTTGACCCTGAGCCCCATCCTACCCGCCTGAGATCTGGGCTTCCTGTCCACTGCCTCCGGACTGCCCCTCCGCAGCCCTGTGGGCCAGGGTCTCTGGGTATCCCCACCTGCCCCTCCTCTCCTAGGAGGGCAGAGGGACTCCTCCAGGCAGACCCCCTGATTCCCCCCTGGTCTCTCCTTCTGACGCCCCCATGGGGCTGGGGCCTCCATGTCACACTGACCCCTAGCCTGGGTGCTCTTGAGACCCCAGTGCCCCCTGGCTCCCAGGTGTCCCCAGTGGGCTTTTCCTTTGCAGTACTACGAAATGTCCTACGGGCTCTACATCGAGATGCATAAGCAGGTAACGGCAGGGCTGGGGTGTTCAGGAGGGAGGGTGGGGTCGGGAAGCCACGGGACCCCAGGGTGCAATTTGGGCCAAGGCAGACCCAGGGAGCGAGGCTCATCATGAAATCCTGCAGAGGCTCCGGAGGGCTGATTGGGGATCGGCTCATGGAAGCAAAGTGATTTTCAGTTTCTGGGGACAGGGGCTACAGCTGGAGCCAGCCAGCAGAGAGGCGGGCAGGGGGCAGGGGCTGGGTGTCCCCTGGAGCCGAGGGTGGCCCTCTGGGTAGGAGACTGTGGAGAGGCCTCTGTCCCAGGAAAGGCCCTGGCTGATGGTCTTGGAGGTCCCTTCCTGCCCAAGTCTGAGGTTTGGCGTTGGACCCTGAGACACTGGGAATTCTGGAAGCCCTGAGTCCATCCCAGTGGTATTGCCAGAAGGTTCTGAGATTGTTCTCAGGCCCTGACTTAGACTGAGCCCACCTCTCCAGGCTGTCCTCAAGGCTCCCAGATTGACCCCAATTCTGTGGGCTTCTGAGATCTTTCCTGAGCTTCTGAATGTGACCCACGGTTCTGAGGGGGGTGTCAAGGTTCTGAAGTGGCCCAGGGTTACTCAGGAGATCCTGAGACTGACCAGTGGCTTCTAGGGGGATGGTAGGGGTTCTGGGGCTCTGAGCAGACAGATGCTTAGATTCTGTCCCTCAGAATGTCAGAGCGTAGGGCAGAGCTGTGCCAGGGCTTCCTGGTGGGGAGTGTGGGGTGCTGGAGTGCCCGCCCTGGCATGCCTTCCCGGGCATGTCTGGACCCCAGTTCTGTTGTGGGGGAGCCTGGTGCCATCCACGGGTGCATGCAGTAGGCCCCTCACTGGGAGAAGGAATGGTGTTGTGCCAGGCCCTGGGGGCTTGGCCTGCGCCCTCCAGGTGGGGGATGGCACCCGTCAGAGACAGTGCACCTGTGACTCAGGCAGGGGATCCGGTGCCCTTCCGCTGCTGCTTACCTGCCTAGAGGTCCAACAGCAACAGGGGGCTCCCCTACACAGTGCCGGTGCCTAGCCCCCTGTCCCCGGAGGCGCTGTGGACCAGGACGGCCCAGCACAGTAGGTTCTGGTGTTTGCTGCCTGACTTAATGGGCTCAGGGTCTCATAGACAAGATGGGAGCAAGGACTCCCCACTGGCAGTGAGGGCTCCCTGGATGGCCCAGGAGGGGGTGTCTCTGCCCCAGATTCCCGTCTGAGCTCCTACCTTCCAGAGGAGCAGGGAGGCCCAGACCGACCGGCCAGGGCCTGACCTGCTGGGCAGTGGAGCCTGGCCCTGTCCTTCCCTGGCAGGTGTTCCTGCCTCCCCTTGGCCAGACCCTCCTCCTGACCCTTCCATCTGAGCCCAATGTCACTGCCTGGGGAAAGCCATTGCTGACCCCAGACCGGCGCCCTCCCCACGGGGTGGGGGCGGCGGGTGTCGGTCGTTTCCTCGTCCGGGGTGGGAGCCCAGGGCCTGGCCGCCAGCCTCAGTTTCCCCGCGGGCCCAGGGCGCAGGGACCGGGGTCTGGGTCGCCGCGCGCGCGGGGGGCGCGGGCGCCGGGCGGGGCGCGGGGGGGCAGCGGCGCCACCTTAAGGCGGCTCTGCCCGCGGCTCCTGGCCGAGCCCCGCCGGAGGGAGGCGGCTCCGCGCGGGGCCCGCCGCCCGCACCACCACCAAGCCTGCCGCCCACCTTCCCGCCGCCCGCCGCCCGCGCAGGGTCGGCAGGGACCGCGGGTCCCGCAGCGCGTCCGCCCCGCCCGCCCGGCCGCGCGACCCGCGCCGCCGCCCCCGGCCCACATTGTCCGGCTCGGGATGGCAGGATGTACCCCCAGGGGAGGCACCCGGTGAGCGGGGGGCGCGGGCGCCGGGCGGGGCGCGCGCGGGCAGCGGCGCCACCTTAAGGCGGCTCTGCCCGCGGCTCCTGGCCGAGCCCCGCCGGAGGGAGGCGGCTCCGCGCGGGGCCGGCCGCCCGCGCCGCCACCGAGCCGGCCGCCCACCTTCCCGCCGCCCGCCGCCCGCGCGGGGTCGGCAGGGACCGCGGGTCCCGCAGCGCGTCCGCCCCGCCCGCCCGGCCGCGCACCCCGCGCCGCCGCCCCCGGCCCACATTGTCCGGCTCGGGCGGCGCCGGGCCTTGGGACGGCAGGATGTACCCCGAGGGGAGGCACCCGGTGAGCGGGGGGCGCGGGCGCCGGGCGGGGCGGGCGCGGGCAGCGGCGCCACCTTAAGGCGTCTCTGCCCGCGGCTCCTGGCCGAGCCCCGCCAGAGGGAGGCGGCTCCGCGCGGGGCCCGCCGCCCGCGCCGCCACCGAGCCGGCCGCCCACCTTCCCGCCGCCCGCCGCCCGCGCGGGGTCGGCAGGGACCGCGGGTCCCGCAGCGCGTCCGCCCCGCCCGCCCGGCCGCGCGCCCCGCGCCGCCGCCCCCGGCCCACATTGTCCGGCTCGGGCGGCGCCTGGCCTTCGGAAGGCAGGATGTACCCCCAGGGGAGGCACCCGGTGAGGGGGGGGGCCGGGCGCCGGGGGGTCGCCGGCCGCCCCGGGCCCTGGAACTCAGCCCCGCACGTCCCCCCAGACCCCGCTGCAGCCCGGCCAGCCCTTCAAGTTCTCCATCCTGGAGATCTGCGACCGCATCAAGGAGGAGTTCCAGTTCCTGCAGGCGCAGTACCGCAGGTGAGCGCCAGCACCGCAGTCCAGGGCAGGTGGCGCCCAGGGCGGGCAGGTGGGCGCCCAGGGCTGCGGGTTGCCACCGCGGGGGCGCCGAGGGGCGACAGCCTGCACCCCCGGGTCGCGGGAGGGTGGGGGGAAGTGAGGGGGGGCCCACCTCCTCACTTTGGAAACTGGCCCACTGTGGGGCCCGGGGACCCTCCTGTCCTCTCCTCCCCAGCCTCAAGCTGGAATGCGAGAAGCTGGCCAGTGAGAAGACCGAGATGCAGCGGCATTATGTTATGGTAAGGGGCTGGTCCTTGGACGGCGGGGGGGGGGGGGGGAGAAGGGCCGGGGGCTGGTGTTGACCCTGAGCCCCATCCTACCCGCCTGAGATCTGGGCTTCCTGTCCACTGCCTCCGGACTGCCCCTCCGCAGCCCTGTGGGCCAGGGTCTCTGGGTATCCCCACCTGCCCCTCCTCTCCTAGGAGGGCAGAGGGACTCCTCCAGGCAGACCCCCTGATTCCCCCCTGGTCTCTCCTTCTGACGCCCCCATGGGGCTGGGGCCTCCATGTCACACTGACCCCTAGCCTGGGTGCTCTTGAGACCCCAGTGCCCCCTGGCTCCCAGGTGTCCCCAGTGGGCTTTTCCTTTGCAGTACTACGAAATGTCCTACGGGCTCAACATCGAGATGCATAAGCAGGTAACGGCAGGGCTGGGGTGTTGAGGAGGGAGGGTGGGGTCGGGAAGCCACGGGACCCCAGGGTGCAATTTGGGCCAAGGCAGACCCAGGGAGCGAGGCTCATCATGAAATCCTGCAGAGGCTCCGGAGGGCTGATTGGGGATCGGCTCATGGAAGCAAAGTGATTTTCAGTTTCTGGGGACAGGGGCTACAGCTGGAGCCAGCCAGCAGAGAGGCGGGCAGGGGGCAGGGGCTGGGTGTCCCCTGGAGCCGAGGGTGGCCCTCTGGGTAGGAGACTGTGGAGAGGCCTCTGTCCCAGGAAAGGCCCTGGCTGATGGTCTTGGAGGTCCCTTCCTGCCCAAGTCTGAGGTTTGGCGTTGGACCCTGAGACACTGGGAATTCTGGAAGCCCTGAGTCCATCCCAGTGGTATTGCCAGAAGGTTCTGAGATTGTTCTCAGGCCCTGACTTAGACTGAGCCCACCTCTCCAGGCTGTCCTCAAGGCTCCCAGATTGACCCCAATTCTGTGGGCTTCTGAGATCTTTCCTGAGCTTCTGAATGTGACCCACGGTTCTGAGGGGGGTGTCAAGGTTCTGAAGTGGCCCAGGGTTACTCAGGAGATCCTGAGACTGACCAGTGGCTTCTAGGGGGATGGTAGGGGTTCTGGGGCTCTGAGCAGACAGATGCTTAGATTCTGTCCCTCAGAATGTCAGAGCGTAGGGCAGAGCTGTGCCAGGGCTTCCTGGTGGGGAGTGTGGGGTGCTGGAGTGCCCGCCCTGGCATGCCTTCCCGGGCATGTCTGGACCCCAGTTCTGTTGTGGGGGAGCCTGGTGCCATCCACGGGTGCATGCAGTAGGCCCCTCACTGGGAGAAGGAATGGTGTTGTGCCAGGCCCTGGGGGCTTGGCCTGCGCCCTCCAGGTGGGGGATGGCACCCGTCAGAGACAGTGCACCTGTGACTCAGGCAGGGGATCCGGTGCCCTTCCGCTGCTGCTTACCTGCCTAGAGGTCCAACAGCAACAGGGGGCTCCCCTACACAGTGCCGGTGCCTAGCCCCCTGTCCCCGGAGGCGCTGTGGACCAGGACGGCCCAGCACAGTAGGTTCTGGTGTTTGCTGCCTGACTTAATGGGCTCAGGGTCTCCTAGACAAGATGGGAGCAAGGACTCCCCACTGGCAGTGAGGGCTCCCTGGATGGCCCAGGAGGGGGTGTCTCTGCCCCAGACTCCCGTCTGAGCTCCTACCTTCCAGAGGAGCAGGGAGGCCCAGACCGACCGGCCAGGGCCTGACCTGCTGGGCAGTGGAGCCTGGCCCTGTCCTTCCCTGGCAGGTGTTCCTGCCTCCCCTTGGCCAGACCCTCCTCCTGACCCTTCCATCTGAGCCCAATGTCACTGCCTGGGGAAAGCCATTGCTGACCCCAGACCGGCGACCTCCCCACGGGGCGGGGGCGGCGGGTGTCGGTCGTTTCCTCGTCCGGGGTGGGAGCCCAGGGCCTGGCCGCCAGCCTCAGTTTCCCCGCGGGCCCAGGGCGCAGGGACCGGGGTCTGGGTCGCCGCGCGCGCGGGGGGCGCGGGCGCCGGGCGGGGCGCGGGGGGGCAGCGGCGCCACCTTAAGGCGGCTCTGCCCGCGGCTCCTGGCCGAGCCCCGCCGGAGGGAGGCGGCTCCGCGCGGGGCCCGCCGCCCGCACCGCCACCAAGCCTGCCGCCCACCTTCCCGCCGCCCGCCGCCCGCGCGGGGTCGGCAGGGACCGCGGGTCCCGCAGCGCGTCCGCCCCGCCCGCCAGGCCACGCGACCCGCGCCGCCGCCCCCGGCCCACATTGTCCGGCTCGGGCGGCGCCGGGCCTTGGGACGGCAGGATGTACCCCCAGGGGAGGCACCCGGTGAGCGGGGGGCGCGGGCGCCGGGCGGGGCGCGCGCGGGCAGCGGCGCCACCTTAAGGCGGCTCTGCCCGCGGCTCCTGGCCGAGCCCCGCCGGAGGGAGGCGGCTCCGCGCGGGGCCCGCCGCCCTCGCCGCCACCGAGCCTGCCGCCCACCTTCCCGCCGCCCGCCGCCCGCGCGGGGTCGGCAGGGACCGCGGGTCCCGCAGCGCGTCCGCCCCACACGCCCGGCCGCGCGCCCCGCGCCGCCGCCCCCGGCCCACATTGTCCGGCTCGGGCGGCGCCGGGCCTTGGGACGGCAGGATGTACCCCCAGGGGAGGCACCCGGTGAGCAGGGGGCGCGGGCGCCGGGCGGGGCGCGCGCGGGCAGCGGCGCCACCTTAAGGCGGCTCTGCCCGCGGCTCCTGGCCGAGCCCCGCCGGAGGGAGGCGGCTCCGCGCGGGGCCGGCCGCCCGCGCCGCCACCGAGCCGGCCGCCCACCTTCCCGCCGCCCGCCGCCCGCGCGGGGTCGGCAGGGACCGCGGGTCCCGCAGCGCGTCCGCCCCGCCCGCCCGGCCGCGCTCCCCGCGCCGCCGCCCCCGGCCCACATTGTCCGGCTCGGGATGGCAGGATGTACCCCCAGGGGAGGCACCCGGTGAGCGGGGGGCGCGGGCGCCGGGCGGGGCGCGCGCGGGCAGCGGCGCCACCTTAAGGCGGCTCTGCCCGCGGCTCCTGGCCGAGCCCCGCCAGAGGGAGGCGGCTCCGCGCGGGGCCCGCCGCCCGCGCCGCCACCGAGCCGGCCGCCCACCTTCCCGCCGCCCGCCGCCCGCGCGGGGTCGGCAGGGACCGCGGGTCCCGCAGCGCGTCCGCCCCGCCCGCCCGGCCGCGCTCCCCGCGCCGCCGCCCCCGGCCCACATTGTCCGGCTCGGGCGGCGCCTGGCCTTCGGAAGGCAGGATGTACCCCCAGGGGAGGCACCCGGTGAGGGGGGGGGCCGGGCGCCGGGGGGTCGCCGGCCGCCCCGGGCCCTGGAACTCAGCCCCGCACGTCCCCCCAGACCCCGCTGCAGCCCGGCCAGCCCTTCAAGTTCTCCATCCTGGAGATCTGCGACCGCATCAAGGAGGAGTTCCAGTTCCTGCAGGCGCAGTACCGCAGGTGAGCGCCAGCACCGCAGTCCAGGGCAGGTGGCGCCCAGGGCGGGCAGGTGGGCGCCCAGGGCTGCGGGTTGCCACCGCGGGGGCGCCGAGGGGCGACAGCCTGCACCCCCGGGTCGCGGGAGGGTGGGGGGAAGTGAGGGGGGGCCCACCTCCTCACTTTGGAAACTGGCCCACTGTGGGGCCCGGGGACCCTCCTGTCCTCTCCTCCCCAGCCTCAAGCTGGAATGCGAGAAGCTGGCCAGTGAGAAGACCGAGATGCAGCGGCATTATGTTATGGTAAGGGGCTGGTCCTTGGACGGCGGGGGGGGGGGAGAAGGGCCGGGGGCTGGTGTTGACCCTGAGCCCCATCCTACCCGCCTGAGATCTGGGCTTCCTGTCCACTGCCTCCGGACTGCCCCTCCGCAGCCCTGTGGGCCAGGGTCTCTGGGTATCCCCACCTGCCCCTCCTCTCCTAGGAGGGCAGAGGGACTCCTCCAGGCAGACCCCCTGATTCCCCCCTGGTCTCTCCTTCTGACGCCCCCATGGGGCTGGGGCCTCCATGTCACACTGACCCCTAGCCTGGGTGCTCTTGAGACCCCAGTGCCCCCTGGCTCCCAGGTGTCCCCAGTGGGCTTTTCCTTTGCAGTACTACGAAATGTCCTACGGGCTCAACATCGAGATGCATAAGCAGGTAACGGCAGGGCTGGGGTGTTCAGGAGGGAGGGTGGGGTCGGGAAGCCACGGGACCCCAGGGTGCAATTTGGGCCAAGGCAGACCCAGGGAGCGAGGCTCATCATGAAATCCTGCAGAGGCTCCGGAGGGCTGATTGGGGATCGGCTCATGGAAGCAAAGTGATTTTCAGTTTCTGGGGACAGGGGCTACAGCTGGAGCCAGCCAGCAGAGAGGCGGGCAGGGGGCAGGGGCTGGGTGTCCCCTGGAGCCGAGGGTGGCCCTCTGGGTAGGAGACTGTGGAGAGGCCTCTGTCCCAGGAAAGGCCCTGGCTGATGGTCTTGGAGGTCCCTTCCTGCCCAAGTCTGAGGTTTGGCGTTGGACCCTGAGACACTGGGAATTCTGGAAGCCCTGAGTCCATCCCAGTGGTATTGCCAGAAGGTTCTGAGATTGTTCTCAGGCCCTGACTTAGACTGAGCCCACCTCTCCAGGCTGTCCTCAAGGCTCCCAGATTGACCCCAATTCTGTGGGCTTCTGAGATCTTTCCTGAGCTTCTGAATGTGACCCACGGTTCTGAGGGGGGTGTCAAGGTTCTGAAGTGGCCCAGGGTTACTCAGGAGATCCTGAGACTGACCAGTGGCTTCTAGGGGGATGGTAGGGGTTCTGGGGCTCTGAGCAGACAGATGCTTAGATTCTGTCCCTCAGAATGTCAGAGCGTAGGGCAGAGCTGTGCCAGGGCTTCCTGGTGGGGAGTGTGGGGTGCTGGAGTGCCCGCCCTGGCATGCCTTCCCGGGCATGTCTGGACCCCAGTTCTGTTGTGGGGGAGCCTGGTGCCATCCACCAGTGCATGCAGTAGGCCCCTCACTGGGAGAAGGAATGGTGTTGTGCCAGGCCCTGGGGGCTTGGCCTGCGCCCTCCAGGTGGGGGATGGCACCCGTCAGAGACAGTGCACCTGTGACTCAGGCAGGGGATCCGGTGCCCTTCCGCTGCTGCTTACCTGCCTAGAGGTCCAACAGCAACAGGGGGCTCCCCTACACAGTGCCGGTGCCTAGCCCCCTGTCCCCGGAGGCGCTGTGGACCAGGACGGCCCAGCACAGTAGGTTCTGGTGTTTGCTGCCTGACTTAATGGGCTCAGGGTCTCATAGACAAGATGGGAGCAAGGACTCCCCACTGGCAGTGAGGGCTCCCTGGATGGCCCAGGAGGGGGTGTCTCTGCCCCAGATTCCCGTCTGAGCTCCTACCTTCCAGAGGAGCAGGGAGGCCCAGACCGACCGGCCAGGGCCTGACCTGCTGGGCAGTGGAGCCTGGCCCTGTCCTTCCCTGGCAGGTGTTCCTGCCTCCCCTTGGCCAGACCCTCCTCCTGACCCTTCCATCTGAGCCCAATGTCACTGCCTGGGGAAAGCCATTGCTGACCCCAGACCGGCGCCCTCCCCACGGGGCGGGGGCGGCGGGTGTCGGTCGTTTCCTCGTCCGGGGTGGGAGCCCAGGGCCTGGCCGCCAGCCTCAGTTTCCCCGCGGGCCCAGGGCGCAGGGACCGGGGTCTGGGTCGCCGCGCGCGCGGGGGGCGCGGGCGCCGGGCGGGGCGCGGGGGGGCAGCGGCGCCACCTTAAGGCGGCTCTGCCCGCGGCTCCTGGCCGAGCCCCGCCGGAGGGAGGCGGCTCCGCGCGGGGCCCGCCGCCCGCACCGCCACCAAGCCTGCCGCCCACCTTCCCGCCGCCCGCCGCCCGCGCGGGGTCGGCAGGGACCGCGGGTCCCGCAGCGCGTCCGCCCCGCCCGCCCGGCCGCGCGACCCGCGCCGCCGCCCCCGGCCCACATTGTCCGGCTCGGGCGGCGCCGGGCCTTGGGACGGCAGGATGTACCCCCAGGGGAGGCACCCGGTGAGCGGGGGGCGCGGGCGCCGGGCGGGGCGCGCGCGGGCAGCGGCGCCACCTTAAGGCGGCTCTGCCCGCGGCTCCTGGCCGAGCCCCGCCGGAGGGAGGCGGCTCCGCGCGGGGCCCGCCGCCCTCGCCGCCACCGAGCCTGCCGCCCACCTTCCCGCCGCCCGCCGCCCGCGCGGGGTCGGCAGGGACCGCGGGTCCCGCAGCGCGTCCGCCCCGCCCGCCCGGCCGCGCGCCCCGCGCCGCCGCCCCCGGCCCACATTGTCCGGCTCGTGCGGCGCCGGGCCTTGGGACGGCAGGATGTACCCCCAGGGGAGGCACCCGGTGAGCAGGGGGCGCGGGCGCCGGGCGGGGCGCGCGCGGGCAGCGGCGCCACCTTAAGGCGGCTCTGCCCGCGGCTCCTGGCCGAGCCCCGCCGGAGGGAGGCGGCTCCGCGCGGGGCCGGCCGCCCGCGCCGCCACCGAGCCGGCCGCCCACCTTCCCGCCGCCCGCCGCCCGCGCGGGGTCGGCAGGGACCGCGGGTCCCGCAGCGCGTCCGCCCCGCCCGCCCGGCCGCGTGCCCCGCGCCGCCGCCCCCGGCCCACATTGTCCGGCTCGGGATGGCAGGATGTACCCCCAGGGGAGGCACCCGGTGAGCGGGGGGCGCGGGCGCCGGGCGGGGCGCGCGCGGGCAGCGGCGCCACCTTAAGGCGGCTCTGCCCGCGGCTCCTGGCCGAGCCCCGCCGGAGGGAGGCGGCTCCGCGCGGGGCCCGCCGCCCGCGCCGCCACCGAGCCGGCCGCCCACCTTCCCGCCGCCCGCCGCCCGCGCGGGGTCGGCAGGGACCGCGGGTCCCGCAGGGCGTCCGCCCCGCCCGCCCGGGCGCGCCCCGCGCCGCCGCCCCCGGCCCACATTGTCCGGCTCGGGCGGCGCCTGGCCTTCGGAAGGCAGGATGTACCCCCAGGGGAGGCACCCGGTGAGGGGGGGGGCCGGGCGCCGGGGGGTCGCCGGCCGCCCCGGGCCCTGGAACTCAGCCCCGCACGTCCCCCCAGACCCCGCTGCAGCCCGGCCAGCCCTTCAAGTTCTCCATCCTGGAGATCTGCGACCGCATCAAGGAGGAGTTCCAGTTCCTGCAGGCGCAGTACCGCAGGTGAGCGCCAGCACCGCAGTCCAGGGCAGGTGGCGCCCAGGGCGGGCAGGTGGGCGCCCAGGGCTGCGGGTTGCCACCGCGGGGGCGCCGAGGGGCGACAGCCTGCACCCCCGGGTCGCGGGAGGGTGGGGGGAAGTGAGGGGGGGCCCACCTCCTCACTTTGGAAACTGGCCCACTGTGGGGCCCGGGGACCCTCCTGTCCTCTCCTCCCCAGCCTCAAGCTGGAATGCGAGAAGCTGGCCAGTGAGAAGACCGAGATGCAGCGGCATTATGTTATGGTAAGGGGCTGGTCCTTGGACGGCGGGGGGGGGGGAGAAGGGCCGGGGGCTGGTGTTGACCCTGAGCCCCATCCTACCCGCCTGAGATCTGGGCTTCCTGTCCACTGCCTCCGGACTGCCCCTCCGCAGCCCTGTGGGCCAGGGTCTCTGGGTATCCCCACCTGCCCCTCCTCTCCTAGGAGGGCAGAGGGACTCCTCCAGGCAGACCCCCTGATTCCCCCCTGGTCTCTCCTTCTGACGCCCCCATGGGGCTGGGGCCTCCATGTCACACTGACCCCTAGCCTGGGTGCTCTTGAGACCCCAGTGCCCCCTGGCTCCCAGGTGTCCCCAGTGGGCTTTTCCTTTGCAGTACTACGAAATGTCCTACGGGCTCAACATCGAGATGCATAAGCAGGTAACGGCAGGGCTGGGGTGTTGAGGAGGGAGGGTGGGGTCGGGAAGCCACGGGACCCCAGGGTGCAATTTGGGCCAAGGCAGACCCAGGGAGCGAGGCTCATCATGAAATCCTGCAGAGGCTCCGGAGGGCTGATTGGGGATCGGCTCATGGAAGCAAAGTGATTTTCAGTTTCTGGGGACAGGGGCTACAGCTGGAGCCAGCCAGCAGAGAGGCGGGCAGGGGGCAGGGGCTGGGTGTCCCCTGGAGCCGAGGGTGGCCCTCTGGGTAGGAGACTGTGGAGAGGCCTCTGTCCCAGGAAAGGCCCTGGCTGATGGTCTTGGAGGTCCCTTCCTGCCCAAGTCTGAGGTTTGGCGTTGGACCCTGAGACACTGGGAATTCTGGAAGCCCTGAGTCCATCCCAGTGGTATTGCCAGAAGGTTCTGAGATTGTTCTCAGGCCCTGACTTAGACTGAGCCCACCTCTCCAGGCTGTCCTCAAGGCTCCCAGATTGACCCCAATTCTGTGGGCTTCTGAGATCTTTCCTGAGCTTCTGAATGTGACCCACGGTTCTGAGGGGGGTGTCAAGGTTCTGAAGTGGCCCAGGGTTACTCAGGAGATCCTGAGACTGACCAGTGGCTTCTAGGGGGATGGTAGGGGTTCTGGGGCTCTGAGCAGACAGATGCTTAGATTCTGTCCCTCAGAATGTCAGAGCGTAGGGCAGAGCTGTGCCAGGGCTTCCTGGTGGGGAGTGTGGGGTGCTGGAGTGCCCGCCCTGGCATGCCTTCCCGGGCATGTCTGGACCCCAGTTCTGTTGTGGGGGAGCCTGGTGCCATCCACGGGTGCATGCAGTAGGCCCCTCACTGGGAGAAGGAATGGTGTTGTGCCAGGCCCTGGGGGCTTGGCCTGCGCCCTCCAGGTGGGGGATGGCACCCGTCAGAGACAGTGCACCTGTGACTCAGGCAGGGGATCCGGTGCCCTTCCGCTGCTGCTTACCTGCCTAGAGGTCCAACAGCAACAGGGGGCTCCCCTACACAGTGCCGGTGCCTAGCCCCCTGTCCCCGGAGGCGCTGTGGACCAGGACGGCCCAGCACAGTAGGTTCTGGTGTTTGCTGCCTGACTTAATGGGCTCAGGGTCTCATAGACAAGATGGGAGCAAGGACTCCCCACTGGCAGTGAGGGCTCCCTGGATGGCCCAGGAGGGGGTGTCTCTGCCCCAGATTCCCGTCTGAGCTCCTACCTTCCAGAGGAGCAGGGAGGCCCAGACCGACCGGCCAGGGCCTGACCTGCTGGGCAGTGGAGCCTGGCCCTGTCCTTCCCTGGCAGGTGTTCCTGCCTCCCCTTGGCCAGACCCTCCTCCTGACCCTTCCATCTGAGCCCAATGTCACTGCCTGGGGAAAGCCATTGCTGACCCCAGACCGGCGCCCTCCCCACGGGGCGGGGGCGGCGGGTGTCGGTCGTTTCCTCGTCCGGGGTGGGAGCCCAGGGCCTGGCCGCCAGCCTCAGTTTCCCCGCGGGCCCAGGGCGCAGGGACCGGGGTCTGGGTCGCCGCGCGCGCGGGGGGCGCGGGCGCCGGGCGGGGCGCGGGGGGGCAGCGGCGCCACCTTAAGGCGGCTCTGCCCGCGGCTCCTGGCCGAGCCCCGCCGGAGGGAGGCGGCTCCGCGCGGGGCCCGCCGCCCGCACCGCCACCAAGCCTGCCGCCCACCTTCCCGCCGCCCGCCGCCCGCGCGGGGTCGGCAGGGACCGCGGGTCCCGCAGCGCGTCCGCCCCGCCCGCCCGGCCGCGCGACCCGCGCCGCCGCCCCCGGCCCACATTGTCCGGCTCGGGCGGCGCCGGGCCTTGGGACGGCAGGATGTACCCCCAGGGGAGGCACCCGGTGAGCGGGGGGCGCGGGCGCCGGGCGGGGCGCGCGCGGGCAGCGGCGCCACCTTAAGGCGGCTCTGCCCGCGGCTCCTGGCCGAGCCCCGCCGGAGGGAGGCGGCTCCGCGCGGGGCCCGCCGCCCTCGCCGCCACCGAGCCTGCCGCCCACCTTCCCGCCACCCGCCGCCCGCGCGGGGTCGGCAGGGACCGCGGGTCCCGCAGCGCGTCCGCCCCGCCCGCCCGGCCGCGCGCCCCGCGCCGCCGCCCCCGGCCCACATTGTCCGGCTCGGGCGGCGCCGGGCCTTGGGACGGCAGGATGTACCCCCAGGGGAGGCACCCGGTGAGCAGGGGGCGCGGGCGCCGGGCGGGGCGCGCGCGGGCAGCGGCGCCATCTTAAGGCGGCTCTGCCCGCGGCTCCTGGCCGAGCCCCGCAGGAGGGAGGCGGCTCCGCGCGGGGCCGGCCGCCTGCGCCGCCACCGAGCCGGCCGCCCACCTTCCCGCCGCCCGCCGCCCGCGCGGGGTCGGCAGGGACCGCGGGTCCCGCAGCGCGTCCGCCCCGCCCGCCCGGCCGCGCGACCCGCGCCGCCGCCCCCGGCCCACATTGTCCGGCTCCGGATGGCAGGATGTACCCCCAGGGGAGGCACCGGGTGAGCGGGGGGCGCGGGCGCCGGGCGGGGCGCGCGCGGGCAGCGGCGCCACCTTAAGGCGGCTCTGCCCGCGGCTCCTGGCCATGCCCCGCCGGAGGGAGGCGGCTCCGCGCGGGGCCCGCCGCCCGCGCCGCCACCGAGCCGGCCGCCCACCTTCCCGCCGCCCGCCGCCCGCGCGGGGTCGGCAGGGACCGCGGGTCCCGCAGCGCGTCCGCCCCGCCCGCCCGGCCGCGCTCCCCGCGCCGCCGCCCCCGGCCCACAGTGTCCGGCTCCGGATGGCAGGATGTACCCCCAGGGGAGGCACCCGGTGAGCGGGGGGCGCGGGCGCCGGGCGGGGCGCGCGCGGGCAGCGGCGCCACCTTAAGGCGGCTCTGCCCGCGGCTCCTGGCCGAGCCCCGCCAGAGGGAGGCGGCTCCGCGCGGGGCCCGCCGCCCGCGCCGCCACCGAGCCGGCCGCCCACCTTCCCGCCGCCCGCCGCCCGCGCGGGGTCGGCAGGGACCGCGGGTCCCGCAGGGCGTCCGCCCCGCCCGCCCGGGCACGCCCCGCGCCGCCGCCCCCGGCCCACATTGTCCGGCTAGGGCGGCGCCTGGCCTTCGGAAGGCAGGATGTACCCCCAGGGGAGGCACCCGGTGAGGGGGGGGGCCGGGCGCCGGGGGGTCGCCGGCCGCCCCGGGCCCTGGAACTCAGCCCCGCACGTCCCCCCAGACCCCGCTGCAGCCCGGCCAGCCCTTCAAGTTCTCCATCCTGGAGATCTGCGACCGCATCAAGGAGGAGTTCCAGTTCCTGCAGGCGCAGTACCGCAGGTGAGCGCCAGCACCGCAGTCCAGGGCAGGTGGCGCCCAGGGCGGGCAGGTGGGCGCCCAGGGCTGCGGGTTGCCACCGCGGGGGCGCCGAGGGGCGACAGCCTGCACCCCCGGGTCGCGGGAGGGTGGGGGGAAGTGAGGGGGGGCCCACCTCCTCACTTTGGAAACTGGCCCACTGTGGGGCCCGGGGACCCTCCTGTCCTCTCCTCCCCAGCCTCAAGCTGGAATGCGAGAAGCTGGCCAGTGAGAAGACCGAGATGCAGCGGCATTATGTTATGGTAAGGGGCTGGTCCTTGGACGGCGGGGGGGGGGGGGAGAAGGGCCGGGGGCTGGTGTTGACCCTGAGCCCCATCCTACCCGCCTGAGATCTGGGCTTCCTGTCCACTGCCTCCGGACTGCCCCTCCGCAGCCCTGTGGGCCAGGGTCTCTGGGTATCCCCACCTGCCCCTCCTCTCCTAGGAGGGCAGAGGGACTCCTCCAGGCAGACCCCCTGATTCCCCCCTGGTCTCTCCT
This sequence comes from Spermophilus citellus, assembly GCF_964194105.1. NCBI lineage: Eukaryota > Metazoa > Chordata > Mammalia > Rodentia > Sciuridae > Spermophilus > Spermophilus citellus. Next base: position 54,823,907 of record NC_138198.1, on the reverse strand, counting down.
TCTGACGCCCCCATGGGGCTGGGGCCTCCATGTCACACTGACCCCTAGCCTGGGTGCTCTTGAGACCCCAGTGCCCCCTGGCTCCCAGGTGTCCCCAGTGGGCTTTTCCTTTGCAGTACTACGAAATGTCCTACGGGCTCAACATCGAGATGCATAAGCAGGTAACGGCAGGGCTGGGGTGTTGAGGAGGGAGGGTGGGGTCGGGAAGCCACGGGACCCCAGGGTGCAATTTGGGCCAAGGCAGACCCAGGGAGCGAGGCTCATCATGAAATCCTGCAGAGGCTCCGGAGGGCTGATTGGGGATCGGCTCATGGAAGCAAAGTGATTTTCAGTTTCTGGGGACAGGGGCTACAGCTGGAGCCAGCCAGCAGAGAGGCGGGCAGGGGGCAGGGGCTGGGTGTCCCCTGGAGCCGAGGGTGGCCCTCTGGGTAGGAGACTGTGGAGAGGCCTCTGTCCCAGGAAAGGCCCTGGCTGATGGTCTTGGAGGTCCCTTCCTGCCCAAGTCTGAGGTTTGGCGTTGGACCCTGAGACACTGGGAATTCTGGAAGCCCTGAGTCCATCCCAGTGGTATTGCCAGAAGGTTCTGAGATTGTTCTCAGGCCCTGACTTAGACTGAGCCCACCTCTCCAGGCTGTCCTCAAGGCTCCCAGATTGACCCCAATTCTGTGGGCTTCTGAGATCTTTCCTGAGCTTCTGAATGTGACCCACGGTTCTGAGGGGGGTGTCAAGGTTCTGAAGTGGCCCAGGGTTACTCAGGAGATCCTGAGACTGACCAGTGGCTTCTAGGGGGATGGTAGGGGTTCTGGGGCTCTGAGCAGACAGATGCTTAGATTCTGTCCCTCAGAATGTCAGAGCGTAGGGCAGAGCTGTGCCAGGGCTTCCTGGTGGGGAGTGTGGGGTGCTGGAGTGCCCGCCCTGGCATGCCTTCCCGGGCATGTCTGGACCCCAGTTCTGTTGTGGGGGAGCCTGGTGCCATCCACGGGTGCATGCAGTAGGCCCCTCACTGGGAGAAGGAATGGTGTTGTGCCAGGCCCTGGGGGCTTGGCCTGCGCCCTCCAGGTGGGGGATGGCACCCGTCAGAGACAGTGCACCTGTGACTCAGGCAGGGGATCCGGTGCCCTTCCGCTGCTGCTTACCTGCCTAGAGGTCCAACAGCAACAGGGGGCTCCCCTACACAGTGCCGGTGCCTAGCCCCCTGTCCCCGGAGGCGCTGTGGACCAGGACGGCCCAGCACAGTAGGTTCTGGTGTTTGCTGCCTGACTTAATGGGCTCAGGGTCTCATAGACAAGATGGGAGCAAGGACTCCCCACTGGCAGTGAGGGCTCCCTGGATGGCCCAGGAGGGGGTGTCTCTGCCCCAGATTCCCGTCTGAGCTCCTACCTTCCAGAGGAGCAGGGAGGCCCAGACCGACCGGCCAGGGCCTGACCTGCTGGGCAGTGGAGCCTGGCCCTGTCCTTCCCTGGCAGGTGTTCCTGCCTCCCCTTGGCCAGACCCTCCTCCTGACCCTTCCATCTGAGCCCAATGTCACTGCCTGGGGAAAGCCATTGCTGACCCCAGACCGGCGCCCTCCCCACGGGGCGGGGGCGGCGGGTGTGGCGGGTGTCGGTCGTTTCCTCGTCCGGGGTGGGAGCCCAGGGCCTGGCCGCCAGCCTCAGTTTCCCCGCGGGCCCAGGGCGCAGGGACCGGGGTCTGGGTCGCCGCGCGCGCGGGGGGCGCGGGCGCCGGGCGGGGCGCGGGGGGGCAGCGGCGCCACCTTAAGGCGGCTCTGCCCGCGGCTCCTGGCCGAGCCCCGCCGGAGGGAGGCGGCTCCGCGCGGGGCCCGCCGCCCGCACCGCCACCAAGCCTGCCGCCCACCTTCCCGCCGCCCGCCGCCCGCGCGGGGTCGGCAGGGACCGCGGGTCCCGCAGCGCGTCCGCCCCGCCCGCCCGGCCGCGCGACCCGCGCCGCCGCCCCCGGCCCACATTGTCCGGCTCGGGCGGCGCCGGGCCTTGGGACGGCAGGATGTACCCCCAGGGGAGGCACCCGGTGAGCGGGGGGCGCGGGCGCCGGGCGGGGCGCGCGCGGGCAGCGGCGCCACCTTAAGGCGGCTCTGCCCGCGGCTCCTGGCCGAGCCCCGCCGGAGGGAGGCGGCTCCGCGCGGGGCCCGCCGCCCTCGCCGCCACCGAGCCTGCCGCCCACCTTCCCGCCACCCGCCGCCCGCGCGGGGTCGGCAGGGACCGCGGGTCCCGCAGCGCGTCCGCCCCGCCCGCCCGGCCGCGCGCCCCGCGCCGCCGCCCCCGGCCCACATTGTCCGGCTCGGGCGGCGCCGGGCCTTGGGACGGCAGGATGTACCCCCAGGGGAGGCACCCGGTGAGCAGGGGGCGCGGGCGCCGGGCGGGGCGCGCGCGGGCAGCGGCGCCATCTTAAGGCGGCTCTGCCCGCGGCTCCTGGCCGAGCCCCGCAGGAGGGAGGCGGCTCCGCGCGGGGCCGGCCGCCTGCGCCGCCACCGAGCCGGCCGCCCACCTTCCCGCCGCCCGCCGCCCGCGCGGGGTCGGCAGGGACCGCGGGTCCCGCAGCGCGTCCGCCCCGCCCGCCCGGCCGCGCGACCCGCGCCGCCGCCCCCGGCCCACATTGTCCGGCTCCGGATGGCAGGATGTACCCCCAGGGGAGGCACCGGGTGAGCGGGGGGCGCGGGCGCCGGGCGGGGCGCGCGCGGGCAGCGGCGCCACCTTAAGGCGGCTCTGCCCGCGGCTCCTGGCCATGCCCCGCCGGAGGGAGGCGGCTCCGCGCGGGGCCCGCCGCCCGCGCCGCCACCGAGCCGGCCGCCCACCTTCCCGCCGCCCGCCGCCCGCGCGGGGTCGGCAGGGACCGCGGGTCCCGCAGCGCGTCCGCCCCGCCCGCCCGGCCGCGCTCCCCGCGCCGCCGCCCCCGGCCCACAGTGTCCGGCTCCGGATGGCAGGATGTACCCCCAGGGGAGGCACCCGGTGAGCGGGGGGCGCGGGCGCCGGGCGGGGCGCGCGCGGGCAGCGGCGCCACCTTAAGGCGGCTCTGCCCGCGGCTCCTGGCCGAGCCCCGCCAGAGGGAGGCGGCTCCGCGCGGGGCCCGCCGCCCGCGCCGCCACCGAGCCGGCCGCCCACCTTCCCGCCGCCCGCCGCCCGCGCGGGGTCGGCAGGGACCGCGGGTCCCGCAGGGCGTCCGCCCCGCCCGCCCGGGCACGCCCCGCGCCGCCGCCCCCGGCCCACATTGTCCGGCTAGGGCGGCGCCTGGCCTTCGGAAGGCAGGATGTACCCCCAGGGGAGGCACCCGGTGAGGGGGGGGGCCGGGCGCCGGGGGGTCGCCGGCCGCCCCGGGCCCTGGAACTCAGCCCCGCACGTCCCCCCAGACCCCGCTGCAGCCCGGCCAGCCCTTCAAGTTCTCCATCCTGGAGATCTGCGACCGCATCAAGGAGGAGTTCCAGTTCCTGCAGGCGCAGTACCGCAGGTGAGCGCCAGCACCGCAGTCCAGGGCAGGTGGCGCCCAGGGCGGGCAGGTGGGCGCCCAGGGCTGCGGGTTGCCACCGCGGGGGCGCCGAGGGGCGACAGCCTGCACCCCCGGGTCGCGGGAGGGTGGGGGGAAGTGAGGGGGGGCCCACCTCCTCACTTTGGAAACTGGCCCACTGTGGGGCCCGGGGACCCTCCTGTCCTCTCCTCCCCAGCCTCAAGCTGGAATGCGAGAAGCTGGCCAGTGAGAAGACCGAGATGCAGCGGCATTATGTTATGGTAAGGGGCTGGTCCTTGGACGGCGGGGGGGGGGGGGAGAAGGGCCGGGGGCTGGTGTTGACCCTGAGCCCCATCCTACCCGCCTGAGATCTGGGCTTCCTGTCCACTGCCTCCGGACTGCCCCTCCGCAGCCCTGTGGGCCAGGGTCTCTGGGTATCCCCACCTGCCCCTCCTCTCCTAGGAGGGCAGAGGGACTCCTCCAGGCAGACCCCCTGATTCCCCCCTGGTCTCTCCTTCTGACGCCCCCATGGGGCTGGGGCCTCCATGTCACACTGACCCCTAGCCTGGGTGCTCTTGAGACCCCAGTGCCCCCTGGCTCCCAGGTGTCCCCAGTGGGCTTTTCCTTTGCAGTACTACGAAATGTCCTACGGGCTCAACATCGAGATGCATAAGCAGGTAACGGCAGGGCTGGGGTGTTGAGGAGGGAGGGTGGGGTCGGGAAGCCACGGGACCCCAGGGTGCAATTTGGGCCAAGGCAGACCCAGGGAGCGAGGCTCATCATGAAATCCTGCAGAGGCTCCGGAGGGCTGATTGGGGATCGGCTCATGGAAGCAAAGTGATTTTCAGTTTCTGGGGACAGGGGCTACAGCTGGAGCCAGCCAGCAGAGAGGCGGGCAGGGGGCAGGGGCTGGGTGTCCCCTGGAGCCGAGGGTGGCCCTCTGGGTAGGAGACTGTGGAGAGGCCTCTGTCCCAGGAAAGGCCCTGGCTGATGGTCTTGGAGGTCCCTTCCTGCCCAAGTCTGAGGTTTGGCGTTGGACCCTGAGACACTGGGAATTCTGGAAGCCCTGAGTCCATCCCAGTGGTATTGCCAGAAGGTTCTGAGATTGTTCTCAGGCCCTGACTTAGACTGAGCCCACCTCTCCAGGCTGTCCTCAAGGCTCCCAGATTGACCCCAATTCTGTGGGCTTCTGAGATCTTTCCTGAGCTTCTGAATGTGACCCACGGTTCTGAGGGGGGTGTCAAGGTTCTGAAGTGGCCCAGGGTTACTCAGGAGATCCTGAGACTGACCAGTGGCTTCTAGGGGGATGGTAGGGGTTCTGGGGCTCTGAGCAGACAGATGCTTAGATTCTGTCCCTCAGAATGTCAGAGCGTAGGGCAGAGCTGTGCCAGGGCTTCCTGGTGGGGAGTGTGGGGTGCTGGAGTGCCCGCCCTGGCATGCCTTCCCGGGCATGTCTGGACCCCAGTTCTGTTGTGGGGGAGCCTGGTGCCATCCACGGGTGCATGCAGTAGGCCCCTCACTGGGAGAAGGAATGGTGTTGTGCCAGGCCCTGGGGGCTTGGCCTGCGCCCTCCAGGTGGGGGATGGCACCCGTCAGAGACAGTGCACCTGTGACTCAGGCAGGGGATCCGGTGCCCTTCCGCTGCTGCTTACCTGCCTAGAGGTCCAACAGCAACAGGGGGCTCCCCTACACAGTGCCGGTGCCTAGCCCCCTGTCCCCGGAGGCGCTGTGGACCAGGACGGCCCAGCACAGTAGGTTCTGGTGTTTGCTGCCTGACTTAATGGGCTCAGGGTCTCATAGACAAGATGGGAGCAAGGACTCCCCACTGGCAGTGAGGGCTCCCTGGATGGCCCAGGAGGGGGTGTCTCTGCCCCAGATTCCCGTCTGAGCTCCTACCTTCCAGAGGAGCAGGGAGGCCCAGACCGACCGGCCAGGGCCTGACCTGCTGGGCAGTGGAGCCTGGCCCTGTCCTTCCCTGGCAGGTGTTCCTGCCTCCCCTTGGCCAGACCCTCCTCCTGACCCTTCCATCTGAGCCCAATGTCACTGCCTGGGGAAAGCCATTGCTGACCCCAGACCGGCGCCCTCCCCACGGGGCGGGGGCGGCGGGTGTCGGTCGTTTCCTCGTCCGGGGTGGGAGCCCAGGGCCTGGCCGCCAGCCTCAGTTTCCCCGCGGGCCCAGGGCGCAGGGACCGGGGTCTGGGTCGCCGCGCGCGCGGGGGGCGCGGGCGCCGGGCGGGGCGCGGGGGGGCAGCGGCGCCACCTTAAGGCGGCTCTGCCCGCGGCTCCTGGCCGAGCCCCGCCGGAGGGAGGCGGCTCCGCGCGGGGCCCGCCGCCCGCACCGCCACCAAGCCTGCCGCCCACCTTCCCGCCGCCCGCCGCCCGCGCGGGGTCGGCAGGGACCGCGGGTCCCGCAGCGCGTCCGCCCCGCCCGCCCGGCCGCGCGACCCGCGCCGCCGCCCCCGGCCCACATTGTCCGGCTCGGGCGGCGCCGGGCCTTGGGACGGCAGGATGTACCCCCAGGGGAGGCACCCGGTGAGCGGGGGGCGCGGGCGCCGGGCGGGGCGCGCGCGGGCAGCGGCGCCACCTTAAGGCGGCTCTGCCCGCGGCTCCTGGCCGAGCCCCGCCGGAGGGAGGCGGCTCCGCGCGGGGCCCGCCGCCCTCGCCGCCACCGAGCCTGCCGCCCACCTTCCCGCCACCCGCCGCCCGCGCGGGGTCGGCAGGGACCGCGGGTCCCGCAGCGCGTCCGCCCCGCCCGCCCGGCCGCGCGCCCCGCGCCGCCGCCCCCGGCCCACATTGTCCGGCTCGGGCGGCGCCGGGCCTTGGGACGGCAGGATGTACCCCCAGGGGAGGCACCCGGTGAGCAGGGGGCGCGGGCGCCGGGCGGGGCGCGCGCGGGCAGCGGCGCCATCTTAAGGCGGCTCTGCCCGCGGCTCCTGGCCGAGCCCCGCAGGAGGGAGGCGGCTCCGCGCGGGGCCGGCCGCCTGCGCCGCCACCGAGCCGGCCGCCCACCTTCCCGCCGCCCGCCGCCCGCGCGGGGTCGGCAGGGACCGCGGGTCCCGCAGCGCGTCCGCCCCGCCCGCCCGGCCGCGCGACCCGCGCCGCCGCCCCCGGCCCACATTGTCCGGCTCCGGATGGCAGGATGTACCCCCAGGGGAGGCACCGGGTGAGCGGGGGGCGCGGGCGCCGGGCGGGGCGCGCGCGGGCAGCGGCGCCACCTTAAGGCGGCTCTGCCCGCGGCTCCTGGCCATGCCCCGCCGGAGGGAGGCGGCTCCGCGCGGGGCCCGCCGCCCGCGCCGCCACCGAGCCGGCCGCCCACCTTCCCGCCGCCCGCCGCCCGCGCGGGGTCGGCAGGGACCGCGGGTCCCGCAGCGCGTCCGCCCCGCCCGCCCGGCCGCGCTCCCCGCGCCGCCGCCCCCGGCCCACAGTGTCCGGCTCCGGATGGCAGGATGTACCCCCAGGGGAGGCACCCGGTGAGCGGGGGGCGCGGGCGCCGGGCGGGGCGCGCGCGGGCAGCGGCGCCACCTTAAGGCGGCTCTGCCCGCGGCTCCTGGCCGAGCCCCGCCAGAGGGAGGCGGCTCCGCGCGGGGCCCGCCGCCCGCGCCGCCACCGAGCCGGCCGCCCACCTTCCCGCCGCCCGCCGCCCGCGCGGGGTCGGCAGGGACCGCGGGTCCCGCAGGGCGTCCGCCCCGCCCGCCCGGGCACGCCCCGCGCCGCCGCCCCCGGCCCACATTGTCCGGCTAGGGCGGCGCCTGGCCTTCGGAAGGCAGGATGTACCCCCAGGGGAGGCACCCGGTGAGGGGGGGGGCCGGGCGCCGGGGGGTCGCCGGCCGCCCCGGGCCCTGGAACTCAGCCCCGCACGTCCCCCCAGACCCCGCTGCAGCCCGGCCAGCCCTTCAAGTTCTCCATCCTGGAGATCTGCGACCGCATCAAGGAGGAGTTCCAGTTCCTGCAGGCGCAGTACCGCAGGTGAGCGCCAGCACCGCAGTCCAGGGCAGGTGGCGCCCAGGGCGGGCAGGTGGGCGCCCAGGGCTGCGGGTTGCCACCGCGGGGGCGCCGAGGGGCGACAGCCTGCACCCCCGGGTCGCGGGAGGGTGGGGGGAAGTGAGGGGGGGCCCACCTCCTCACTTTGGAAACTGGCCCACTGTGGGGCCCGGGGACCCTCCTGTCCTCTCCTCCCCAGCCTCAAGCTGGAATGCGAGAAGCTGGCCAGTGAGAAGACCGAGATGCAGCGGCATTATGTTATGGTAAGGGGCTGGTCCTTGGACGGCGGGGGGGGGGGGGAGAAGGGCCGGGGGCTGGTGTTGACCCTGAGCCCCATCCTACCCGCCTGAGATCTGGGCTTCCTGTCCACTGCCTCCGGACTGCCCCTCCGCAGCCCTGTGGGCCAGGGTCTCTGGGTATCCCCACCTGCCCCTCCTCTCCTAGGAGGGCAGAGGGACTCCTCCAGGCAGACCCCCTGATTCCCCCCTGGTCTCTCCTTCTGACGCCCCCATGGGGCTGGGGCCTCCATGTCACACTGACCCCTAGCCTGGGTGCTCTTGAGACCCCAGTGCCCCCTGGCTCCCAGGTGTCCCCAGTGGGCTTTTCCTTTGCAGTACTACGAAATGTCCTACGGGCTCAACATCGAGATGCATAAGCAGGTAACGGCAGGGCTGGGGTGTTGAGGAGGGAGGGTGGGGTCGGGAAGCCACGGGACCCCAGGGTGCAATTTGGGCCAAGGCAGACCCAGGGAGCGAGGCTCATCATGAAATCCTGCAGAGGCTCCGGAGGGCTGATTGGGGATCGGCTCATGGAAGCAAAGTGATTTTCAGTTTCTGGGGACAGGGGCTACAGCTGGAGCCAGCCAGCAGAGAGGCGGGCAGGGGGCAGGGGCTGGGTGTCCCCTGGAGCCGAGGGTGGCCCTCTGGGTAGGAGACTGTGGAGAGGCCTCTGTCCCAGGAAAGGCCCTGGCTGATGGTCTTGGAGGTCCCTTCCTGCCCAAGTCTGAGGTTTGGCGTTGGACCCTGAGACACTGGGAATTCTGGAAGCCCTGAGTCCATCCCAGTGGTATTGCCAGAAGGTTCTGAGATTGTTCTCAGGCCCTGACTTAGACTGAGCCCACCTCTCCAGGCTGTCCTCAAGGCTCCCAGATTGACCCCAATTCTGTGGGCTTCTGAGATCTTTCCTGAGCTTCTGAATGTGACCCACGGTTCTGAGGGGGGTGTCAAGGTTCTGAAGTGGCCCAGGGTTACTCAGGAGATCCTGAGACTGACCAGTGGCTTCTAGGGGGATGGTAGGGGTTCTGGGGCTCTGAGCAGACAGATGCTTAGATTCTGTCCCTCAGAATGTCAGAGCGTAGGGCAGAGCTGTGCCAGGGCTTCCTGGTGGGGAGTGTGGGGTGCTGGAGTGCCCGCCCTGGCATGCCTTCCCGGGCATGTCTGGACCCCAGTTCTGTTGTGGGGGAGCCTGGTGCCATCCACGGGTGCATGCAGTAGGCCCCTCACTGGGAGAAGGAATGGTGTTGTGCCAGGCCCTGGGGGCTTGGCCTGCGCCCTCCAGGTGGGGGATGGCACCCGTCAGAGACAGTGCACCTGTGACTCAGGCAGGGGATCCGGTGCCCTTCCGCTGCTGCTTACCTGCCTAGAGGTCCAACAGCAACAGGGGGCTCCCCTACACAGTGCCGGTGCCTAGCCCCCTGTCCCCGGAGGCGCTGTGGACCAGGACGGCCCAGCACAGTAGGTTCTGGTGTTTGCTGCCTGACTTAATGGGCTCAGGGTCTCATAGACAAGATGGGAGCAAGGACTCCCCACTGGCAGTGAGGGCTCCCTGGATGGCCCAGGAGGGGGTGTCTCTGCCCCAGATTCCCGTCTGAGCTCCTACCTTCCAGAGGAGCAGGGAGGCCCAGACCGACCGGCCAGGGCCTGACCTGCTGGGCAGTGGAGCCTGGCCCTGTCCTTCCCTGGCAGGTGTTCCTGCCTCCCCTTGGCCAGACCCTCCTCCTGACCCTTCCATCTGAGCCCAATGTCACTGCCTGGGGAAAGCCATTGCTGACCCCAGACCGGCGCCCTCCCCACGGGGCGGGGGCGGCGGGTGTCGGTCGTTTCCTCGTCCGGGGTGGGAGCCCAGGGCCTGGCCGCCAGCCTCAGTTTCCCCGCGGGCCCAGGGCGCAGGGACCGGGGTCTGGGTCGCCGCGCGCGCGGGGGGCGCGGGCGCCGGGCGGGGCGCGGGGGGGCAGCGGCGCCACCTTAAGGCGGCTCTGCCCGCGGCTCCTGGCCGAGCCCCGCCGGAGGGAGGCGGCTCCGCGCGGGGCCCGCCGCCCGCACCGCCACCAAGCCTGCCGCCCACCTTCCCGCCGCCCGCCGCCCGCGCGGGGTCGGCAGGGACCGCGGGTCCCGCAGCGCGTCCGCCCCGCCCGCCCGGCCGCGCGACCCGCGCCGCCGCCCCCGGCCCACATTGTCCGGCTCGGGCGGCGCCGGGCCTTGGGACGGCAGGATGTACCCCCAGGGGAGGCACCCGGTGAGCGGGGGGCGCGGGCGCCGGGCGGGGCGCGCGCGGGCAGTGGCGCCACCTTAAGGCGGCTCTGCCCGCGGCTCCTGGCCGAGCCCCGCCGGAGGGAGGCGGCTCCGCGCGGGGCCCGCCGCCCTCGCCGCCACCGAGCCTGCCGCCCACCTTCCCGCCGCCCGCCGCCCGCGCGGGGTCGGCAGGGACCGCGGGTCCCGCAGCGCGTCCGCCCCGCCCGCCCGGCCGCGCGCCCCGCGCCGCCGCCCCCGGCCCACATTGTCCGGCTCGGGCGGCGCCGGGCCTTGGGACGGCAGGATGTACCCCCAGGGGAGGCACCCGGTGAGCAGGGGGCGCGGGCGCCGGGCGGGGCGCGCGCGGGCAGCGGCGCCACCTTAAGGCGGCTCTGCCCGCGGCTCCTGGCCGAGCCCCGCCGGAGGGAGGCGGCTCCGCGCGGGGCCGGCCGCCCGCGCCGCCACCGAGCCGGCCGCCCACCTTCCCGCCGCCCGCCGCCCGCGCGGGGTCGGCAGGGACCGCGGGTCCCGCAGCGCGTCCGCCCCGCCCGCCCGGCCGCGCTCCCCGCGCCGCCGCCCCCGGCCCACATTGTCCGGCTCCGGATGGCAGGATGTACCCCCAGGGGAGGCACCCGGTGAGCGGGGGGCGCGGGCGCCGGGCGGGGCGCGCGCGGGCAGCGGCGCCACCTTAAGGCGGCTCTGCCCGCGGCTCCTGGCCGAGCCCCGCCGGAGGGAGGCGGCTCCGCGCGGGGCCCGCCGCCCGCGCCGCCACCGAGCCGGCCGCCCACCTTCCCGCCGCCCGCCGCCCGCGCGGGGTCGGCAGGGACCGCGGGTCCCGCAGCGCGTCCGCCCCGCCCGCCCGGCCGCGCTCCCCGCGCCGCCGCCCCCGGCCCACATTGTCCGGCTCCGGATGGCAGGATGTACCCCCAGGGGAGGCACCCGGTGAGCGGGGGGCGCGGGCGCCGGGCGGGGCGCGCGCGGGCAGCGGCGCCACCTTAAGGCGGCTCTGCCCGCGGCTCCTGGCCGAGCCCCGCCGGAGGGAGGCGGCTCCGCGCGGGGCCCGCCGCCCGCGCCGCCACCGAGCCGGCCGCCCACCTTCCCGCCGCCCGCCGCCCGCGCGGGGTCGGCAGGGACCGCGGGTCCCGCAGCGCGTCCGCCCCGCCCGCCCGGCCGCGCTCCCCGCGCCGCCGCCCCCGGCCCACAGTGTCCGGCTCCGGATGGCAGGATGTACCCCCAGGGGAGGCACCCGGTGAGCGGGGGGCGCGGGCGCCGGGCGGGGCGCGCGCGGGCAGCGGCGCCACCTTAAGGCGGCTCTGCCCGCGGCTCCTGGCCGAGCCCCGCCGGAGGGAGGCGGCTCCGCGCGGGGCCCGCCGCCCGCGCCGCCACCGAGCCGGCCGCCCACCTTCCCGCCGCCCGCCGCCCGCGCGGGGTCGGCAGGGACCGCGGGTCCCGCAGGGCGTCCGCCCCGCCCGCCCGGGCGCGCCCCGCGCCGCCGCCCCCGGCCCACATTGTCCGGCTCGGGCGGCGCCTGGCCTTCGGAAGGCAGGATGTACCCCCAGGGGAGGCACCCGGTGAGGGGGGGGGCCGGGCGCCGGGGGGTCGCCGGCCGCCCCGGGCCCTGGAACTCAGCCCCGCACGTCCCCCCAGACCCCGCTGCAGCCCGGCCAGCCCTTCAAGTTCTCCATCCTGGAGATCTGCGACCGCATCAAGGAGGAGTTCCAGTTCCTGCAGGCGCAGTACCGCAGGTGAGCGCCAGCACCGCAGTCCAGGGCAGGTGGCGCCCAGGGCGGGCAGGTGGGCGCCCAGGGCTGCGGGTTGCCACCGCGGGGGCGCCGAGGGGCGACAGCCTGCACCCCCGGGTCGCGGGAGGGTGGGGGGAAGTGAGGGGGGGCCCACCTCCTCACTTTGGAAACTGGCCCACTGTGGGGCCCGGGGACCCTCCTGTCCTCTCCTCCCCAGCCTCAAGCTGGAATGCGAGAAGCTGGCCAGTGAGAAGACCGAGATGCAGCGGCATTATGTTATGGTAAGGGGCTGGTCCTTGGACGGCGGGGGGGGGGGAGAAGGGCCGGGGGCTGGTGTTGACCCTGAGCCCCATCCTACCCGCCTGAGATCTGGGCTTCCTGTCCACTGCCTCCGGACTGCCCCTCCGCAGCCCTGTGGGCCAGGGTCTCTGGGTATCCCCACCTGCCCCTCCTCTCCTAGGAGGGCAGAGGGACTCCTCCAGGCAGACCCCCTGATTCCCCCCTGGTCTCTCCTTCTGACGCCCCCATGGGGCTGGGGCCTCCATGTCACACTGACCCCTAGCCTGGGTGCTCTTGAGACCCCAGTGCCCCCTGGCTCCCAGGTGTCCCCAGTGGGCTTTTCCTTTGCAGTACTACGAAATGTCCTACGGGCTCAACATCGAGATGCATAAGCAGGTAACGGCAGGGCTGGGGTGTTCAGGAGGGAGGGTGGGGTCGGGAAGCCACGGGACCCCAGGGTGCAATTTGGGCCAAGGCAGACCCAGGGAGCGAGGCTCATCATGAAATCCTGCAGAGGCTCCGGAGGGCTGATTGGGGATCGGCTCATGGAAGCAAAGTGATTTTCAGTTTCTGGGGACAGGGGCTACAGCTGGAGCCAGCCAGCAGAGAGGCGGGCAGGGGGCAGGGGCTGGGTGTCCCCTGGAGCCGAGGGTGGCCCTCTGGGTAGGAGACTGTGGAGAGGCCTCTGTCCCAGGAAAGGCCCTGGCTGATGGTCTTGGAGGTCCCTTCCTGCCCAAGTCTGAGGTTTGGCGTTGGACCCTGAGACACTGGGAATTCTGGAAGCCCTGAGTCCATCCCAGTGGTATTGCCAGAAGGTTCTGAGATTGTTCTCAGGCCCTGACTTAGACTGAGCCCACCTCTCCAGGCTGTCCTCAAGGCTCCCAGATTGACCCCAATTCTGTGGGCTTCTGAGATCTTTCCTGAGCTTCTGAATGTGACCCACGGTTCTGAGGGGGGTGTCAAGGTTCTGAAGTGGCCCAGGGTTACTCAGGAGATCCTGAGACTGACCAGTGGCTTCTAGGGGGATGGTAGGGGTTCTGGGGCTCTGAGCAGACAGATGCTTAGATTCTGTCCCTCAGAATGTCAGAGCGTAGGGCAGAGCTGTGCCAGGGCTTCCTGGTGGGGAGTGTGGGGTGCTGGAGTGCCCGCCCTGGCATGCCTTCCCGGGCATGTCTGGACCCCAGTTCTGTTGTGGGGGAGCCTGGTGCCATCCACGGGTGCATGCAGTAGGCCCCTCACTGGGAGAAGGAATGGTGTTGTGCCAGGCCCTGGGGGCTTGGCCTGCGCCCTCCAGGTGGGGGATGGCACCCGTCAGAGACAGTGCACCTGTGACTCAGGCAGGGGATCCGGTGCCCTTCCGCTGCTGCTTACCTGCCTAGAGGTCCAACAGCAACAGGGGGCTCCCCTACACAGTGCCGGTGCCTAGCCCCCTGTCCCCGGAGGCGCTGTGGACCAGGACGGCCCAGCACAGTAGGTTCTGGTGTTTGCTGCCTGACTTAATGGGCTCAGGGTCTCATAGACAAGATGGGAGCAAGGACTCCCCACTGGCAGTGAGGGCTCCCTGGATGGCCCAGGAGGGGGTGTCTCTGCCCCAGATTCCCGTCTGAGCTCCTACCTTCCAGAGGAGCAGGGAGGCCCAGACCGACCGGCCAGGGCCTGACCTGCTGGGCAGTGGAGCCTGGCCCTGTCCTTCCCTGGCAGGTGTTCCTGCCTCCCCTTGGCCAGACCCTCCTCCTGACCCTTCCATCTGAGCCCAATGTCACTGCCTGGGGAAAGCCATTGCTGACCCCAGACCGGCGCCCTCCCCACGGGGCGGGGGCGGCGGGTGTCGGTCGTTTCCTCGTCCGGGGTGGGAGCCCAGGGCCTGGCCGCCAGCCTCAGTTTCCCCGCGGGCCCAGGGCGCAGGGACCGGGGTCTGGGTCGCCGCGCGCGCGGGGGGCGCGGGCGCCGGGCGGGGCGCGGGGGGGCAGCGGCGCCACCTTAAGGCGGCTCTGCCCGCGGCTCCTGGCCGAGCCCCGCCGGAGGGAGGCGGCTCCGCGCGGGGCCCGCCGCCCGCACCGCCACCAAGCCTGCCGCCCACCTTCCCGCCGCCCGCCGCCCGCGCGGGGTCGGCAGGGACCGCGGGTCCCGCAGCGCGTCCGCCCCGCCCGCCCGGCCGCGCGCCCCGCGCCGCCGCCCCCGGCCCACATTGTCCGGCTCGGGCGGCGCCGGGCCTTGGGACGGCAGGATGTACCCCCAGGGGAGGCACCCGGTGAGCGGGGGGCGCGGGCGCCGGGCGGGGCGCGCGCGGGCAGCGGCGCCACCTTAAGGCGGCTCTGCCCGCGGCTCCTGGCCGAGCCCCGCCGGAGGGAGGCGGCTCCGCGCGGGGCCCGCCGCCCTCGCCGCCACCGAGCCTGCCGCCCACCTTCCCGCCACCCGCCGCCCGCGCGGGGTCGGCAGGGACCGCGGGTCCCGCAGCGCGTCCGCCCCGCCCGCCCGGCCGCGCGCCCCGCGCCGCCGCCCCCGGCCCACATTGTCCGGCTCGGGCGGCGCCGGGCCTTGGGACGGCAGGATGTACCCCCAGGGGAGGCACCCGGTGAGCAGGGGGCGCGGGCGCCGGGCGGGGCGCGCGCGGGCAGCGGCGCCATCTTAAGGCGGCTCTGCCCGCGGCTCCTGGCCGAGCCCCGCAGGAGGGAGGCGGCTCCGCGCGGGGCCGGCCGCCCGCGCCGCCACCGAGCCGGCCGCCCACCTTCCCGCCGCCCGCCGCCCGCGCGGGGTCGGCAGGGACCGCGGGTCCCGCAGCGCGTCCGCCCCGCCCGCCCGGCCGCGCTCCCCGCGCCGCCGCCCCCGGCCCACATTGTCCGGCTCCGGATGGCAGGATGTACCCCCAGGGGAGGCACCCGGTGAGCGGGGGGCGCGGGCGCCGGGCGGGGCGCGCGCGGGCAGCGGCGCCACCTTAAGGCGGCTCTGCCCGCGGCTCCTGGCCGAGCCCCGCCGGAGGGAGGCGGCTCCGCGCGGGGCCCGCCGCCCGCGCCGCCACCGAGCCGGCCGCCCACCTTCCCGCCGCCCGCCGCCCGCGCGGGGTCGGCAGGGACCGCGGGTCCCGCAGCGCGTCCGCCCCGCCCGCCCGGCCGCGCTCCCCGCGCCGCCGCCCCCGGCCCACAGTGTCCGGCTCCGGATGGCAGGATGTACCCCCAGGGGAGGCACCCGGTGAGCGGGGGGCGCGGGCGCCGGGCGGGGCGCGCGCGGGCAGCGGCGCCACCTTAAGGCGGCTCTGCCCGCGGCTCCTGGCCGAGCCCCGCCGGAGGGAGGCGGCTCCGCGCGGGGCCCGCCGCCCGCGCCGCCACCGAGCCGGCCGCCCACCTTCCCGCCGCCCGCCGCCCGCGCGGGGTCGGCAGGGACCGCGGGTCCCGCAGGGCGTCCGCCCCGCCCGCCCGGGCGCGCCCCGCGCCGCCGCCCCCGGCCCACATTGTCCGGCTCGGGCGGCGCCTGGCCTTCGGAAGGCAGGATGTACCCCCAGGGGAGGCACCCGGTGAGGGGGGGGGCCGGGCGCCGGGGGGTCGCCGGCCGCCCCGGGCCCTGGAACTCAGCCCCGCACGTCCCCCCAGACCCCGCTGCAGCCCGGCCAGCCCTTCAAGTTCTCCATCCTGGAGATCTGCGACCGCATCAAGGAGGAGTTCCAGTTCCTGCAGGCGCAGTACCGCAGGTGAGCGCCAGCACCGCAGTCCAGGGCAGGTGGCGCCCAGGGCGGGCAGGTGGGCGCCCAGGGCTGCGGGTTGCCACCGCGGGGGCGCCGAGGGGCGACAGCCTGCACCCCCGGGTCGCGGGAGGGTGGGGGGAAGTGAGGGGGGGCCCACCTCCTCACTTTGGAAACTGGCCCACTGTGGGGCCCGGGGACCCTCCTGTCCTCTCCTCCCCAGCCTCAAGCTGGAATGCGAGAAGCTGGCCAGTGAGAAGACCGAGATGCAGCGGCATTATGTTATGGTAAGGGGCTGGTCCTTGGACGGCGGGGGGGGGGGGGGGGGAAGGGCCGGGGGCTGGTGTTGACCCTGAGCCCCATCCTACCCGCCTGAGATCTGGGCTTCCTGTCCACTGCCTCCGGACTGCCCCTCCGCAGCCCTGTGGGCCAGGGTCTCTGGGTATCCCCACCTGCCCCTCCTCTCCTAGGAGGGCAGAGGGACTCCTCCAGGCAGACCCCCTGATTCCCCCCTGGTCTCTCCTTCTGACGCCCCCATGGGGCTGGGGCCTCCATGTCACACTGACCCCTAGCCTGGGTGCTCTTGAGACCCCAGTGCCCCCTGGCTCCCAGGTGTCCCCAGTGGGCTTTTCCTTTGCAGTACTACGAAATGTCCTACGGGCTCAACATCGAGATGCATAAGCAGGTAACGGCAGGGCTGGGGTGTTGAGGAGGGAGGGTGGGGTCGGGAAGCCAAGGGACCCCAGGGTGCAATTTGGGCCAAGGCAGACCCAGGGAGCGAGGCTCATCATGAAATCCTGCAGAGGCTCCGGAGGGCTGATTGGGGATCGGCTCATGGAAGCAAAGTGATTTTCAGTTTCTGGGGACAGGGGCTACAGCTGGAGCCAGCCAGCAGAGAGGCGGGCAGGGGGCAGGGGCTGGGTGTCCCCTGGAGCCGAGGGTGGCCCTCTGGGTAGGAGACTGTGGAGAGGCCTCTGTCCCAGGAAAGGCCCTGGCTGATGGTCTTGGAGGTCCCTTCCTGCCCAAGTCTGAGGTTTGGCGTTGGACCCTGAGACACTGGGAATTCTGGAAGCCCTGAGTCCATCCCAGTGGTATTGCCAGAAGGTTCTGAGATTGTTCTCAGGCCCTGACTTAGACTGAGCCCACCTCTCCAGGCTGTCCTCAAGGCTCCCAGATTGACCCCAATTCTGTGGGCTTCTGAGATCTTTCCTGAGCTTCTGAATGTGACCCACGGTTCTGAGGGGGGTGTCAAGGTTCTGAAGTGGCCCAGGGTTACTCAGGAGATCCTGAGACTGACCAGTGGCTTCTAGGGGGATGGTAGGGGTTCTGGGGCTCTGAGCAGACAGATGCTTAGATTCTGTCCCTCAGAATGTCAGAGCGTAGGGCAGAGCTGTGCCAGGGCTTCCTGGTGGGGAGTGTGGGGTGCTGGAGTGCCCGCCCTGGCATGCCTTCCCGGGCATGTCTGGACCCCAGTTCTGTTGTGGGGGAGCCTGGTGCCATCCACGGGTGCATGCAGTAGGCCCCTCACTGGGAGAAGGAATGGTGTTGTGCCAGGCCCTGGGGGCTTGGCCTGCGCCCTCCAGGTGGGGGATGGCACCCGTCAGAGACAGTGCACCTGTGACTCAGGCAGGGGATCCGGTGCCCTTCCGCTGCTGCTTACCTGCCTAGAGGTCCAACAGCAACAGGGGGCTCCCCTACACAGTGCCGGTGCCTAGCCCCCTGTCCCCGGAGGCGCTGTGGACCAGGACGGCCCAGCACAGTAGGTTCTGGTGTTTGCTGCCTGACTTAATGGGCTCAGGGTCTCATAGACAAGATGGGAGCAAGGACTCCCCACTGGCAGTGAGGGCTCCCTGGATGGCCCAGGAGGGGGTGTCTCTGCCCCAGATTCCCGTCTGAGCTCCTACCTTCCAGAGGAGCAGGGAGGCCCAGACCGACCGGCCAGGGCCTGACCTGCTGGGCAGTGGAGCCTGGCCCTGTCCTTCCCTGGCAGGTGTTCCTGCCTCCCCTTGGCCAGACCCTCCTCCTGACCCTTCCATCTGAGCCCAATGTCACTGCCTGGGGAAAGCCATTGCTGACCCCAGACCGGCGCCCTCCCCACGGGGCGGGGGCGGCGGGTGTCGGTCGTTTCCTCGTCCGGGGTGGGAGCCCAGGGCCTGGCCGCCAGCCTCAGTTTCCCCGCGGGCCCAGGGCGCAGGGACCGGGGTCTGGGTCGCCGCGCGCGCGGGGGGCGCGGGCGCCGGGCGGGGCGCGGGGGGGCAGCGGCGCCACCTTAAGGCGGCTCTGCCCGCGGCTCCTGGCCGAGCCCCGCCGGAGGGAGGCGGCTCCGCGCGGGGCCCGCCGCCCGCACCGCCACCAAGCCTGCCGCCCACCTTCCCGCCGCCCGCCGCCCGCGCGGGGTCGGCAGGGACCGCGGGTCCCGCAGCGCGTCCGCCCCGCCCGCCCGGCCGCGCGCCCCGCGCCGCCGCCCCCGGCCCACATTGTCCGGCTCGGGCGGCGCCGGGCCTTGGGACGGCAGGATGTACCCCCAGGGGAGGCACCCGGTGAGCGGGGGGCGCGGGCGCCGGGCGGGGCGCGCGCGGGCAGCGGCGCCACCTTAAGGCGGCTCTGCCCGCGGCTCCTGGCCGAGCCCCGCCGGAGGGAGGCGGCTCCGCGCGGGGCCCGCCGCCCTCGCCGCCACCGAGCCTGCCGCCCACCTTCCCGCCACCCGCCGCCCGCGCGGGGTCGGCAGGGACCGCGGGTCCCGCAGCGCGTCCGCCCCGCCCGCCCGGCCGCGCGCCCCGCGCCGCCGCCCCCGGCCCACATTGTCCGGCTCGGGCGGCGCCGGGCCTTGGGACGGCAGGATGTACCCCCAGGGGAGGCACCCGGTGAGCAGGGGGCGCGGGCGCCGGGCGGGGCGCGCGCGGGCAGCGGCGCCATCTTAAGGCGGCTCTGCCCGCGGCTCCTGGCCGAGCCCCGCAGGAGGGAGGCGGCTCCGCGCGGGGCCGGCCGCCCGCGCCGCCACCGAGCCGGCCGCCCACCTTCCCGCCGCCCGCCGCCCGCGCGGGGTCGGCAGGGACCGCGGGTCCCGCAGCGCGTCCGCCCCGCCCGCCCGGCCGCGCTCCCCGCGCCGCCGCCCCCGGCCCACATTGTCCGGCTCCGGATGGCAGGATGTACCCCCAGGGGAGGCACCCGGTGAGCGGGGGGCGCGGGCGCCGGGCGGGGCGCGCGCGGGCAGCGGCGCCACCTTAAGGCGGCTCTGCCCGCGGCTCCTGGCCGAGCCCCGCCGGAGGGAGGCGGCTCCGCGCGGGGCCCGCCGCCCGCGCCGCCACCGAGCCGGCCGCCCACCTTCCCGCCGCCCGCCGCCCGCGCGGGGTCGGCAGGGACCGCGGGTCCCGCAGCGCGTCCGCCCCGCCCGCCCGGCCGCGCTCCCCGCGCCGCCGCCCCCGGCCCACATTGTCCGGCTCGGGCGGCGCCTGGCCTTCGGAAGGCAGGATGTACCCCCAGGGGAGGCACCCGGTGAGGGGGGGGGCCGGGCGCCGGGGGGTCGCCGGCCGCCCCGGGCCCTGGAACTCAGCCCCGCACGTCCCCCCAGACCCCGCTGCAGCCCGGCCAGCCCTTCAAGTTCTCCATCCTGGAGATCTGCGACCGCATCAAGGAGGAGTTCCAGTTCCTGCAGGCGCAGTACCGCAGGTGAGCGCCAGCACCGCAGTCCAGGGCAGGTGGCGCCCAGGGCGGGCAGGTGGGCGCCCAGGGCTGCGGGTTGCCACCGCGGGGGCGCCGAGGGGCGACAGCCTGCACCCCCGGGTCGCGGGAGGGTGGGGGGAAGTGAGGGGGGGCCCACCTCCTCACTTTGGAAACTGGCCCACTGTGGGGCCCGGGGACCCTCCTGTCCTCTCCTCCCCAGCCTCAAGCTGGAATGCGAGAAGCTGGCCAGTGAGAAGACCGAGATGCAGCGGCATTATGTTATGGTAAGGGGCTGGTCCTTGGACGGCGGGGGGGGGGGAGAAGGGCCGGGGGCTGGTGTTGACCCTGAGCCCCATCCTACCCGCCTGAGATCTGGGCTTCCTGTCCACTGCCTCCGGACTGCCCCTCCGCAGCCCTGTGGGCCAGGGTCTCTGGGTATCCCCACCTGCCCCTCCTCTCCTAGGAGGGCAGAGGGACTCCTCCAGGCAGACCCCCTGATTCCCCCCTGGTCTCTCCTTCTGACGCCCCCATGGGGCTGGGGCCTCCATGTCACACTGACCCCTAGCCTGGGTGCTCTTGAGACCCCAGTGCCCCCTGGCTCCCAGGTGTCCCCAGTGGGCTTTTCCTTTGCAGTACTACGAAATGTCCTACGGGCTCAACATCGAGATGCATAAGCAGGTAACGGCAGGGCTGGGGTGTTCAGGAGGGAGGGTGGGGTCGGGAAGCCACGGGACCCCAGGGTGCAATTTGGGCCAAGGCAGACCCAGGGAGCGAGGCTCATCATGAAATCCTGCAGAGGCTCCGGAGGGCTGATTGGGGATCGGCTCATGGAAGCAAAGTGATTTTCAGTTTCTGGGGACAGGGGCTACAGCTGGAGCCAGCCAGCAGAGAGGCGGGCAGGGGGCAGGGGCTGGGTGTCCCCTGGAGCCGAGGGTGGCCCTCTGGGTAGGAGACTGTGGAGAGGCCTCTGTCCCAGGAAAGGCCCTGGCTGATGGTCTTGGAGGTCCCTTCCTGCCCAAGTCTGAGGTTTGGCGTTGGACCCTGAGACACTGGGAATTCTGGAAGCCCTGAGTCCATCCCAGTGGTATTGCCAGAAGGTTCTGAGATTGTTCTCAGGCCCTGACTTAGACTGAGCCCACCTCTCCAGGCTGTCCTCAAGGCTCCCAGATTGACCCCAATTCTGTGGGCTTCTGAGATCTTTCCTGAGCTTCTGAATGTGACCCACGGTTCTGAGGGGGGTGTCAAGGTTCTGAAGTGGCCCAGGGTTACTCAGGAGATCCTGAGACTGACCAGTGGCTTCTAGGGGGATGGTAGGGGTTCTGGGGCTCTGAGCAGACAGATGCTTAGATTCTGTCCCTCAGAATGTCAGAGCGTAGGGCAGAGCTGTGCCAGGGCTTCCTGGTGGGGAGTGTGGGGTGCTGGAGTGCCCGCCCTGGCATGCCTTCCCGGGCATGTCTGGACCCCAGTTCTGTTGTGGGGGAGCCTGGTGCCATCCACGGGTGCATGCAGTAGGCCCCTCACTGGGAGAAGGAATGGTGTTGTGCCAGGCCCTGGGGGCTTGGCCTGCGCCCTCCAGGTGGGGGATGGCACCCGTCAGAGACAGTGCACCTGTGACTCAGGCAGGGGATCCGGTGCCCTTCCGCTGCTGCTTACCTGCCTAGAGGTCCAACAGCAACAGGGGGCTCCCCTACACAGTGCCGGTGCCTAGCCCCCTGTCCCCGGAGGCGCTGTGGACCAGGACGGCCCAGCACAGTAGGTTCTGGTGTTTGCTGCCTGACTTAATGGGCTCAGGGTCTCATAGACAAGATGGGAGCAAGGACTCCCCACTGGCAGTGAGGGCTCCCTGGATGGCCCAGGAGGGGGTGTCTCTGCCCCAGATTCCCGTCTGAGCTCCTACCTTCCAGAGGAGCAGGGAGGCCCAGACCGACCGGCCAGGGCCTGACCTGCTGGGCAGTGGAGCCTGGCCCTGTCCTTCCCTGGCAGGTGTTCCTGCCTCCCCTTGGCCAGACCCTCCTCCTGACCCTTCCATCTGAGCCCAATGTCACTGCCTGGGGAAAGCCATTGCTGACCCCAGACCGGCGCCCTCCCCACGGGGCGGGGGCGGCGGGTGTGGCGGGTGTCGGTCGTTTCCTCGTCCGGGGTGGGAGCCCAGGGCCTGGCCGCCAGCCTCAGTTTCCCCGCGGGCCCAGGGCGCAGGGACCGGGGTCTGGGTCGCCGCGCGCGCGGGGGGCGCGGGCGCCGGGCGGGGCGCGGGGGGGCAGCGGCGCCACCTTAAGGCGGCTCTGCCCGCGGCTCCTGGCCGAGCCCCGCCAGAGGGAGGCGGCTCCGCGCGGGGCCCGCCGCCCGCACCGCCACCAAGCCTGCCGCCCACCTTCCCGCCGCCCGCCGCCCGCGCGGGGTCGGCAGGGACCGCGGGTCCCGCAGCGCGTCCGCCCCGCCCGCCCGGCCGCGCGACCCGCGCCGCCGCCCCCGGCCCACATTGTCCGGCTCGGGCGGCGCCGGGCCTTGGGACGGCAGGATGTACCCCCAGGGGAGGCACCCGGTGAGCGGGGGGCGCGGGCGCCGGGCGGGGCGCGCGCGGGCAGTGGCGCCACCTTAAGGCGGCTCTGCCCGCGGCTCCTGGCCGAGCCCCGCCGGAGGGAGGCGGCTCCGCGCGGGGCCCGCCGCCCTCGCCGCCACCGAGCCTGCCGCCCACCTTCCCGCCGCCCGCCGCCCGCGCGGGGTCGGCAGGGACCGCGGGTCCCGCAGCGCGTCCGCCCCGCCCGCCCGGCCGCGCGCCCCGCGCCGCCGCCCCCGGCCCACATTGTCCGGCTCGGGCGGCGCCGGGCCTTGGGACGGCAGGATGTACCCCCAGGGGAGGCACCCGGTGAGCAGGGGGCGCGGGCGCCGGGCGGGGCGCGCGCGGGCAGCGGCGCCACCTTAAGGCGGCTCTGCCCGCGGCTCCTGGCCGAGCCCCGCCGGAGGGAGGCGGCTCCGCGCGGGGCCGGCCGCCCGCGCCGCCACCGAGCCGGCCGCCCACCTTCCCGCCGCCCGCCGCCCGCGCGGGGTCGGCAGGGACCGCGGGTCCCGCAGCGCGTCCGCCCCGCCCGCCCGGCCGCGCTCCCCGCGCCGCCGCCCCCGGCCCACAGTGTCCGGCTCGGGATGGCAGGATGTACCCCCAGGGGAGGCACCCGGTGAGCGGGGGGCGCGGGCGCCGGGCGGGGCGCGCGCGGGCAGCGGCGCCACCTTAAGGCGGCTCTGCCCGTGGCTCCTGGCCGAGCCCCACCAGAGGGAGGCGGCTCCGCGCGGGGCCCGCCGCCCTCGCCGCCACCGAGCCGGCCGCCCACCTTCCCGCCGCCCGCCGCCCGCGCGGGGTCGGCAGGGACCGCGGGTCCCGCAGCGCGTCCGCCCCGCCCGCCCGGCCGCGCTCCCCGCGCCGCCGCCCCCGGCCCACATTGTCCGGCTCGGGCGGCGCCTGGCCTTCGGAAGGCAGGATGTACCCCCAGGGGAGGCACCCGGTGAGGGGGGGGGCCGGGCGCCGGGGGGTCGCCGGCCGCCCCGGGCCCTGGAACTCAGCCCCGCACGTCCCCCCAGACCCCGCTGCAGCCCGGCCAGCCCTTCAAGTTCTCCATCCTGGAGATCTGCGACCGCATCAAGGAGGAGTTCCAGTTCCTGCAGGCGCAGTACCGCAGGTGAGCGCCAGCACCGCAGTCCAGGGCAGGTGGCGCCCAGGGCGGGCAGGTGGGCGCCCAGGGCTGCGGGTTGCCACCGCGGGGGCGCCGAGGGGCGACAGCCTGCACCCCCGGGTCGCGGGAGGGTGGGGGGAAGTGAGGGGGGGCCCACCTCCTCACTTTGGAAACTGGCCCACTGTGGGGCCCGGGGACCCTCCTGTCCTCTCCTCCCCAGCCTCAAGCTGGAATGCGAGAAGCTGGCCAGTGAGAAGACCGAGATGCAGCGGCATTATGTTATGGTAAGGGGCTGGTCCTTGGACGGCGGGGGGGGGGGAGAAGGGCCGGGGGCTGGTGTTGACCCTGAGCCCCATCCTACCCGCCTGAGATCTGGGCTTCCTGTCCACTGCCTCCGGACTGCCCCTCCGCAGCCCTGTGGGCCAGGGTCTCTGGGTATCCCCACCTGCCCCTCCTCTCCTAGGAGGGCAGAGGGACTCCTCCAGGCAGACCCCCTGATTCCCCCCTGGTCTCTCCTTCTGACGCCCCCATGGGGCTGGGGCCTCCATGTCACACTGACCCCTAGCCTGGGTGCTCTTGAGACCCCAGTGCCCCCTGGCTCCCAGGTGTCCCCAGTGGGCTTTTCCTTTGCAGTACTACGAAATGTCCTACGGGCTCAACATCGAGATGCATAAGCAGGTAACGGCAGGGCTGGGGTGTTGAGGAGGGAGGGTGGGGTCGGGAAGCCACGGGACCCCAGGGTGCAATTTGGGCCAAGGCAGACCCAGGGAGCGAGGCTCATCATGAAATCCTGCAGAGGCTCCGGAGGGCTGATTGGGGATCGGCTCATGGAAGCAAAGTGATTTTCAGTTTCTGGGGACAGGGGCTACAGCTGGAGCCAGCCAGCAGAGAGGCGGGCAGGGGGCAGGGGCTGGGTGTCCCCTGGAGCCGAGGGTGGCCCTCTGGGTAGGAGACTGTGGAGAGGCCTCTGTCCCAGGAAAGGCCCTGGCTGATGGTCTTGGAGGTCCCTTCCTGCCCAAGTCTGAGGTTTGGCGTTGGACCCTGAGACACTGGGAATTCTGGAAGCCCTGAGTCCATCCCAGTGGTATTGCCAGAAGGTTCTGAGATTGTTCTCAGGCCCTGACTTAGACTGAGCCCACCTCTCCAGGCTGTCCTCAAGGCTCCCAGATTGACCCCAATTCTGTGGGCTTCTGAGATCTTTCCTGAGCTTCTGAATGTGACCCACGGTTCTGAGGGGGGTGTCAAGGTTCTGAAGTGGCCCAGGGTTACTCAGGAGATCCTGAGACTGACCAGTGGCTTCTAGGGGGATGGTAGGGGTTCTGGGGCTCTGAGCAGACAGATGCTTAGATTCTGTCCCTCAGAATGTCAGAGCCTAGGGCAGAGCTGTGCCAGGGCTTCCTGGTGGGGAGTGTGGGGTGCTGGAGTGCCCGCCCTGGCATGCCTTCCCGGGCATGTCTGGACCCCAGTTCTGTTGTGGGGGAGCCTGGTGCCATCCACGGGTGCATGCAGTAGGCCCCTCACTGGGAGAAGGAATGGTGTTGTGCCAGGCCCTGGGGGCTTGGCCTGCGCCCTCCAGGTGGGGGATGGCACCCGTCAGAGACAGTGCACCTGTGACTCAGGCAGGGGATCCGGTGCCCTTCCGCTGCTGCTTACCTGCCTAGAGGTCCAACAGCAACAGGGGGCTCCCCTACACAGTGCCGGTGCCTAGCCCCCTGTCCCCGGAGGCGCTGTGGACCAGGACGGCCCAGCACAGTAGGTTCTGGTGTTTGCTGCCTGACTTAATGGGCTCAGGGTCTCATAGACAAGATGGGAGCAAGGACTCCCCACTGGCAGTGAGGGCTCCCTGGATGGCCCAGGAGGGGGTGTCTCTGCCCCAGATTCCCGTCTGAGCTCCTACCTTCCAGAGGAGCAGGGAGGCCCAGACCGACCGGCCAGGGCCTGACCTGCTGGGCAGTGGAGCCTGGCCCTGTCCTTCCCTGGCAGGTGTTCCTGCCTCCCCTTGGCCAGACCCTCCTCCTGACCCTTCCATCTGAGCCCAATGTCACTGCCTGGGGAAAGCCATTGCTGACCCCAGACCGGCGCCCTCCCCACGGGGCGGGGGCGGCGGGTGTGGCGGGTGTCGGTCGTTTCCTCGTCCGGGGTGGGAGCCCAGGGCCTGGCCGCCAGCCTCAGTTTCCCCGCGGGCCCAGGGCGCAGGGACCGGGGTCTGGGTCGCCGCGCGCGCGGGGGGCGCGGGCGCCGGGCGGGGCGCGGGGGGGCAGCGGCGCCACCTTAAGGCGGCTCTGCCCGCGGCTCCTGGCCGAGCCCCGCCGGAGGGAGGCGGCTCCGCGCGGGGCCCGCCGCCCGCACCGCCACCAAGCCTGCCGCCCACCTTCCCGCCGCCCGCCGCCCGCGCGGGGTCGGCAGGGACCGCGGGTCCCGCAGCGCGTCCGCCCCGCCCGCCCGGCCGCGCGACCCGCGCCGCCGCCCCCGGCCCACATTGTCCGGCTCGGGCGGCGCCGGGCCTTGGGACGGCAGGATGTACCCCCAGGGGAGGCACCCGGTGAGCGGGGGGCGCGGGCGCCGGGCGGGGCGCGCGCGGGCAGCGGCGCCACCTTAAGGCGGCTCTGCCCGCGGCTCCTGGCCGAGCCCCGCCGGAGGGAGGCGGCTCCGCGCGGGGCCCGCCGCCCTCGCCGCCACCGAGCCTGCCGCCCACCTTCCCGCCGCCCGCCGCCCGCGCGGGGTCGGCAGGGACCGCGGGTCCCGCAGCGCGTCCGCCCCGCCCGCCCGGCCGCGCGCCCCGCGCCGCCGCCCCCGGCCCACATTGTCCGGCTCCTGCGGCGCCGGGCCTTGGGACGGCAGGATGTACCCCCAGGGGAGGCACCCGGTGAGCAGGGGGCGCGGGCGCCGGGCGGGGCGCGCGCGGGCAGCGGCGCCATCTTAAGGCGGCTCTGCCCGCGGCTCCTGGCCGAGCCCCGCAGGAGGGAGGCGGCTCCGCGCGGGGCCGGCCGCCCGCGCCGTCACCGAGCCGGCCGCCCACCTTCCCGCCGCCCGCCGCCCGCGCGGGGTCGGCAGGGACCGCGGGTCCCGCAGCGCGTCCGCCCCGCCCGCCCGGCCGCGCGACCCGCGCCGCCGCCCCCGGCCCACATTGTCCGGCTCCGGATGGCAGGATGTACCCCCAGGGGAGGCACCCGGTGAGCGGGGGGCGCGGGCGCCGGGCGGGGCGCGCGCGGGCAGCGGCGCCACCTTAAGGCGGCTCTGCCCGCGGCTCCTGGCCGAGCCCCGCCGGAGGGAGGCGGCTCCGCGCGGGGCCCGCCGCCCGCGCCGCCACCGAGCCGGCCGCCCACCTTCCCGCCGCCCGCCGCCCGCGCGGGGTCGGCAGGGACCGCGGGTCCCGCAGCGCGTCCGCCCCGCCCGCCCGGCCGCGCTCCCCGCGCCGCCGCCCCCGGCCCACAGTGTCCGGCTCCGGATGGCAGGATGTACCCCCAGGGGAGGCACCCGGTGAGCGGGGGGCGCGGGCGCCGGGCGGGGCGCGCGCGGGCAGCGGCGCCACCTTAAGGCGGCTCTGCCCGCGGCTCCTGGCCGAGCCCCGCCAGAGGGAGGCGGCTCCGCGCGGGGCCCGCCGCCCGCGCCGCCACCGAGCCGGCCGCCCACCTTCCCGCCGCCCGCCGCCCGCGCGGGGTCGGCAGGGACCGCGGGTCCCGCAGGGCGTCCGCCCCGCCCGCCCGGGCGCGCCCCGCGCCGCCGCCCCCGGCCCACATTGTCCGGCTCGGGCGGCGCCTGGCCTTCGGAAGGCAGGATGTACCCCCAGGGGAGGCACCCGGTGAGGGGGGGGGCCGGGCGCCGGGGGGTCGCCGGCCGCCCCGGGCCCTGGAACTCAGCCCCGCACGTCCCCCCAGACCCCGCTGCAGCCCGGCCAGCCCTTCAAGTTCTCCATCCTGGAGATCTGCGACCGCATCAAGGAGGAGTTCCAGTTCCTGCAGGCGCAGTACCGCAGGTGAGCGCCAGCACCGCACTCCAGGGCAGGTGGCGCCCAGGGCGGGCAGGTGGGCGCCCAGGGCTGCGGGTTGCCACCGCGGGGGCGCCGAGGGGCGACAGCCTGCACCCCCGGGTCGCGGGAGGGTGGGGGGAAGTGAGGGGGGGCCCACCTCCTCACTTTGGAAACTGGCCCACTGTGGGGCCCGGGGACCCTCCTGTCCTCTCCTCCCCAGCCTCAAGCTGGAATGCGAGAAGCTGGCCAGTGAGAAGACCGAGATGCAGCGGCATTATGTTATGGTAAGGGGCTGGTCCTTGGACGGCGGGGGGGGGGGAGAAGGGCCGGGGGCTGGTGTTGACCCTGAGCCCCATCCTACCCGCCTGAGATCTGGGCTTCCTGTCCACTGCCTCCGGACTGCCCCTCCGCAGCCCTGTGGGCCAGGGTCTCTGGGTATCCCCACCTGCCCCTCCTCTCCTAGGAGGGCAGAGGGACTCCTCCAGGCAGACCCCCTGATTCCCCCCTGGTCTCTCCTTCTGACGCCCCCATGGGGCTGGGGCCTCCATGTCACACTGACCCCTAGCCTGGGTGCTCTTGAGACCCCAGTGCCCCCTGGCTCCCAGGTGTCCCCAGTGGGCTTTTCCTTTGCAGTACTACGAAATGTCCTACGGGCTCAACATCGAGATGCATAAGCAGGTAACGGCAGGGCTGGGGTGTTGAGGAGGGAGGGTGGGGTCGGGAAGCCACGGGACCCCAGGGTGCAATTTGGGCCAAGGCAGACCCAGGGAGCGAGGCTCATCATGAAATCCTGCAGAGGCTCCGGAGGGCTGATTGGGGATCGGCTCATGGAAGCAAAGTGATTTTCAGTTTCTGGGGACAGGGGCTACAGCTGGAGCCAGCCAGCAGAGAGGCGGGCAGGGGGCAGGGGCTGGGTGTCCCCTGGAGCCGAGGGTGGCCCTCTGGGTAGGAGACTGTGGAGAGGCCTCTGTCCCAGGAAAGGCCCTGGCTGATGGTCTTGGAGGTCCCTTCCTGCCCAAGTCTGAGGTTTGGCGTTGGACCCTGAGACACTGGGAATTCTGGAAGCCCTGAGTCCATCCCAGTGGTATTGCCAGAAGGTTCTGAGATTGTTCTCAGGCCCTGACTTAGACTGAGCCCACCTCTCCAGGCTGTCCTCAAGGCTCCCAGATTGACCCCAATTCTGTGGGCTTCTGAGATCTTTCCTGAGCTTCTGAATGTGACCCACGGTTCTGAGGGGGGTGTCAAGGTTCTGAAGTGGCCCAGGGTTACTCAGGAGATCCTGAGACTGACCAGTGGCTTCTAGGGGGATGGTAGGGGTTCTGGGGCTCTGAGCAGACAGATGCTTAGATTCTGTCCCTCAGAATGTCAGAGCCTAGGGCAGAGCTGTGCCAGGGCTTCCTGGTGGGGAGTGTGGGGTGCTGGAGTGCCCGCCCTGGCATGCCTTCCCGGGCATGTCTGGACCCCAGTTCTGTTGTGGGGGAGCCTGGTGCCATCCACGGGTGCATGCAGTAGGCCCCTCACTGGGAGAAGGAATGGTGTTGTGCCAGGCCCTGGGGGCTTGGCCTGCGCCCTCCAGGTGGGGGATGGCACCCGTCAGAGACAGTGCACCTGTGACTCAGGCAGGGGATCCGGTGCCCTTCCGCTGCTGCTTACCTGCCTAGAGGTCCAACAGCAACAGGGGGCTCCCCTACACAGTGCCGGTGCCTAGCCCCCTGTCCCCGGAGGCGCTGTGGACCAGGACGGCCCAGCACAGTAGGTTCTGGTGTTTGCTGCCTGACTTAATGGGCTCAGGGTCTCATAGACAAGATGGGAGCAAGGACTCCCCACTGGCAGTGAGGGCTCCCTGGATGGCCCAGGAGGGGGTGTCTCTGCCCCAGATTCCCGTCTGAGCTCCTACCTTCCAGAGGAGCAGGGAGGCCCAGACCGACCGGCCAGGGCCTGACCTGCTGGGCAGTGGAGCCTGGCCCTGTCCTTCCCTGGCAGGTGTTCCTGCCTCCCCTTGGCCAGACCCTCCTCCTGACCCTTCCATCTGAGCCCAATGTCACTGCCTGGGGAAAGCCATTGCTGACCCCAGACCGGCGCCCTCCCCACGGGGCGGGGGCGGCGGGTGTGGCGGGTGTCGGTCGTTTCCTCGTCCGGGGTGGGAGCCCAGGGCCTGGCCGCCAGCCTCAGTTTCCCCGCGGGCCCAGGGCGCAGGGACCGGGGTCTGGGTCGCCGCGCGCGCGGGGGGCGCGGGCGCCGGGCGGGGCGCGGGGGGGCAGCGGCGCCACCTTAAGGCGGCTCTGCCCGCGGCTCCTGGCCGAGCCCCGCCGGAGGGAGGCGGCTCCGCGCGGGGCCCGCCGCCCGCACCGCCACCAAGCCTGCCGCCCACCTTCCCGCCGCCCGCCGCCCGCGCGGGGTCGGCAGGGACCGCGGGTCCCGCAGCGCGTCCGCCCCGCCCGCCCGGCCGCGCGACCCGCGCCGCCGCCCCCGGCCCACATTGTCCGGCTCGGGCGGCGCCGGGCCTTGGGACGGCAGGATGTACCCCCAGGGGAGGCACCCGGTGAGCGGGGGGCGCGGGCGCCGGGCGGGGCGCGCGCGGGCAGCGGCGCCACCTTAAGGCGGCTCTGCCCGCGGCTCCTGGCCGAGCCCCGCCGGAGGGAGGCGGCTCCGCGCGGGGCCCGCCGCCCTCGCCGCCACCGAGCCTGCCGCCCACCTTCCCGCCGCCCGCCGCCCGCGCGGGGTCGGCAGGGACCGCGGGTCCCGCAGCGCGTCCGCCCCGCCCGCCCGGCCGCGCGCCCCGCGCCGCCGCCCCCGGCCCACATTGTCCGGCTCGTGCGGCGCCGGGCCTTGGGACGGCAGGATGTACCCCCAGGGGAGGCACCCGGTGAGCAGGGGGCGCGGGCGCCGGGCGGGGCGCGCGCGGGCAGCGGCGCCATCTTAAGGCGGCTCTGCCCGCGGCTCCTGGCCGAGCCCCGCAGGAGGGAGGCGGCTCCGCGCGGGGCCGGCCGCCCGCGCCGTCACCGAGCCGGCCGCCCACCTTCCCGCCGCCCGCCGCCCGCGCGGGGTCGGCAGGGACCGCGGGTCCCGCAGCGCGTCCGCCCCGCCCGCCCGGCCGCGCTCCCCGCGCCGCCGCCCCCGGCCCACATTGTCCGGCTCCGGATGGCAGGATGTACCCCCAGGGGAGGCACCCGGTGAGCGGGGGGCGCGGGCGCCGGGCGGGGCGCGCGCGGGCAGCGGCGCCACCTTAAGGCGGCTCTGCCCGCGGCTCCTGGCCGAGCCCCGCCGGAGGGAGGCGGCTCCGCGCGGGGCCCGCCGCCCGCGCCGCCACCGAGCCGGCCGCCCACCTTCCCGCCGCCCGCCGCCCGCGCGGGGTCGGCAGGGACCGCGGGTCCCGCAGCGCGTCCGCCCCGCCCGCCCGGCCGCGCTCCCCGCGCCGCCGCCCCCGGCCCACAGTGTCCGGCTCCGGATGGCAGGATGTACCCCCAGGGGAGGCACCCGGTGAGCGGGGGGCGCGGGCGCCGGGCGGGGCGCGCGCGGGCAGCGGCGCCACCTTAAGGCGGCTCTGCCCGCGGCTCCTGGCCGAGCCCCGCCAGAGGGAGGCGGCTCCGCGCGGGGCCCGCCGCCCGCGCCGCCACCGAGCCGGCCGCCCACCTTCCCGCCGCCCGCCGCCCGCGCGGGGTCGGCAGGGACCGCGGGTCCCGCAGGGCGTCCGCCCCGCCCGCCCGGGCGCGCCCCGCGCCGCCGCCCCCGGCCCACATTGTCCGGCTCGGGCGGCGCCTGGCCTTCGGAAGGCAGGATGTACCCCCAGGGGAGGCACCCGGTGAGGGGGGGGGCCGGGCGCCGGGGGGTCGCCGGCCGCCCCGGGCCCTGGAACTCAGCCCCGCACGTCCCCCCAGACCCCGCTGCAGCCCGGCCAGCCCTTCAAGTTCTCCATCCTGGAGATCTGCGACCGCATCAAGGAGGAGTTCCAGTTCCTGCAGGCGCAGTACCGCAGGTGAGCGCCAGCACCGCAGTCCAGGGCAGGTGGCGCCCAGGGCGGGCAGGTGGGCGCCCAGGGCTGCGGGTTGCCACCGCGGGGGCGCCGAGGGGCGACAGCCTGCACCCCCGGGTCGCGGGAGGGTGGGGGGAAGTGAGGGGGGGCCCACCTCCTCACTTTGGAAACTGGCCCACTGTGGGGCCCGGGGACCCTCCTGTCCTCTCCTCCCCAGCCTCAAGCTGGAATGCGAGAAGCTGGCCAGTGAGAAGACCGAGATGCAGCGGCATTATGTTATGGTAAGGGGCTGGTCCTTGGACGGCGGGGGGGGGGGGGGGGGAAGGGCCGGGGGCTGGTGTTGACCCTGAGCCCCATCCTACCCGCCTGAGATCTGGGCTTCCTGTCCACTGCCTCCGGACTGCCCCTCCGCAGCCCTGTGGGCCAGGGTCTCTGGGTATCCCCACCTGCCCCTCCTCTCCTAGGAGGGCAGAGGGACTCCTCCAGGCAGACCCCCTGATTCCCCCCTGGTCTCTCCTTCTGACGCCCCCATGGGGCTGGGGCCTCCATGTCACACTGACCCCTAGCCTGGGTGCTCTTGAGACCCCAGTGCCCCCTGGCTCCCAGGTGTCCCCAGTGGGCTTTTCCTTTGCAGTACTACGAAATGTCCTACGGGCTCAACATCGAGATGCATAAGCAGGTAACGGCAGGGCTGGGGTGTTGAGGAGGGAGGGTGGGGTCGGGAAGCCAAGGGACCCCAGGGTGCAATTTGGGCCAAGGCAGACCCAGGGAGCGAGGCTCATCATGAAATCCTGCAGAGGCTCCGGAGGGCTGATTGGGGATCGGCTCATGGAAGCAAAGTGATTTTCAGTTTCTGGGGACAGGGGCTACAGCTGGAGCCAGCCAGCAGAGAGGCGGGCAGGGGGCAGGGGCTGGGTGTCCCCTGGAGCCGAGGGTGGCCCTCTGGGTAGGAGACTGTGGAGAGGCCTCTGTCCCAGGAAAGGCCCTGGCTGATGGTCTTGGAGGTCCCTTCCTGCCCAAGTCTGAGGTTTGGCGTTGGACCCTGAGACACTGGGAATTCTGGAAGCCCTGAGTCCATCCCAGTGGTATTGCCAGAAGGTTCTGAGATTGTTCTCAGGCCCTGACTTAGACTGAGCCCACCTCTCCAGGCTGTCCTCAAGGCTCCCAGATTGACCCCAATTCTGTGGGCTTCTGAGATCTTTCCTGAGCTTCTGAATGTGACCCACGGTTCTGAGGGGGGTGTCAAGGTTCTGAAGTGGCCCAGGGTTACTCAGGAGATCCTGAGACTGACCAGTGGCTTCTAGGGGGATGGTAGGGGTTCTGGGGCTCTGAGCAGACAGATGCTTAGATTCTGTCCCTCAGAATGTCAGAGCGTAGGGCAGAGCTGTGCCAGGGCTTCCTGGTGGGGAGTGTGGGGTGCTGGAGTGCCCGCCCTGGCATGCCTTCCCGGGCATGTCTGGACCCCAGTTCTGTTGTGGGGGAGCCTGGTGCCATCCACGGGTGCATGCAGTAGGCCCCTCACTGGGAGAAGGAATGGTGTTGTGCCAGGCCCTGGGGGCTTGGCCTGCGCCCTCCAGGTGGGGGATGGCACCCGTCAGAGACAGTGCACCTGTGACTCAGGCAGGGGATCCGGTGCCCTTCCGCTGCTGCTTACCTGCCTAGAGGTCCAACAGCAACAGGGGGCTCCCCTACACAGTGCCGGTGCCTAGCCCCCTGTCCCCGGAGGCGCTGTGGACCAGGACGGCCCAGCACAGTAGGTTCTGGTGTTTGCTGCCTGACTTAATGGGCTCAGGGTCTCATAGACAAGATGGGAGCAAGGACTCCCCACTGGCAGTGAGGGCTCCCTGGATGGCCCAGGAGGGGGTGTCTCTGCCCCAGATTCCCGTCTGAGCTCCTACCTTCCAGAGGAGCAGGGAGGCCCAGACCGACCGGCCAGGGCCTGACCTGCTGGGCAGTGGAGCCTGGCCCTGTCCTTCCCTGGCAGGTGTTCCTGCCTCCCCTTGGCCAGACCCTCCTCCTGACCCTTCCATCTGAGCCCAATGTCACTGCCTGGGGAAAGCCATTGCTGACCCCAGACCGGCGCCCTCCCCACGGGGCGGGGGCGGCGGGTGTCGGTCGTTTCCTCGTCCGGGGTGGGAGCCCAGGGCCTGGCCGCCAGCCTCAGTTTCCCCGCGGGCCCAGGGCGCAGGGACCGGGGTCTGGGTCGCCGCGCGCGCGGGGGGCGCGGGCGCCGGGCGGGGCGCGGGGGGGCAGCGGCGCCACCTTAAGGCGGCTCTGCCCGCGGCTCCTGGCCGAGCCCCGCCGGAGGGAGGCGGCTCCGCGCGGGGCCCGCCGCCCGCACCGCCACCAAGCCTGCCGCCCACCTTCCCGCCGCCCGCCGCCCGCGCGGGGTCGGCAGGGACCGCGGGTCCCGCAGCGCGTCCGCCCCGCCCGCCCGGCCGCGCGCCCCGCGCCGCCGCCCCCGGCCCACATTGTCCGGCTCGGGCGGCGCCGGGCCTTGGGACGGCAGGATGTACCCCCAGGGGAGGCACCCGGTGAGCGGGGGGCGCGGGCGCCGGGCGGGGCGCGCGCGGGCAGCGGCGCCACCTTAAGGCGGCTCTGCCCGCGGCTCCTGGCCGAGCCCCGCCGGAGGGAGGCGGCTCCGCGCGGGGCCCGCCGCCCTCGCCGCCACCGAGCCTGCCGCCCACCTTCCCGCCACCCGCCGCCCGCGCGGGGTCGGCAGGGACCGCGGGTCCCGCAGCGCGTCCGCCCCGCCCGCCCGGCCGCGCGCCCCGCGCCGCCGCCCCCGGCCCACATTGTCCGGCTCGGGCGGCGCCGGGCCTTGGGACGGCAGGATGTACCCCCAGGGGAGGCACCCGGTGAGCAGGGGGCGCGGGCGCCGGGCGGGGCGCGCGCGGGCAGCGGCGCCATCTTAAGGCGGCTCTGCCCGCGGCTCCTGGCCGAGCCCCGCAGGAGGGAGGCGGCTCCGCGCGGGGCCGGCCGCCCGCGCCGCCACCGAGCCGGCCGCCCACCTTCCCGCCGCCCGCCGCCCGCGCGGGGTCGGCAGGGACCGCGGGTCCCGCAGCGCGTCCGCCCCGCCCGCCCGGCCGCGCTCCCCGCGCCGCCGCCCCCGGCCCACATTGTCCGGCTCCGGATGGCAGGATGTACCCCCAGGGGAGGCACCCGGTGAGCGGGGGGCGCGGGCGCCGGGCGGGGCGCGCGCGGGCAGCGGCGCCACCTTAAGGCGGCTCTGCCCGCGGCTCCTGGCCGAGCCCCGCCGGAGGGAGGCGGCTCCGCGCCGGGCCCGCCGCCCGCGCCGCCACCGAGCCGGCCGCCCACCTTCCCGCCGCCCGCCGCCCGCGCGGGGTCGGCAGGGACCGCGGGTCCCGCAGCGCGTCCGCCCCGCCCGCCCGGCCGCGCTCCCCGCGCCGCCGCCCCCGGCCCACAGTGTCCGGCTCCGGATGGCAGGATGTACCCCCAGGGGAGGCACCCGGTGAGCGGGGGGCGCGGGCGCCGGGCGGGGCGCGCGCGGGCAGCGGCGCCACCTTAAGGCGGCTCTGCCCGCGGCTCCTGGCCGAGCCCCGCCAGAGGGAGGCGGCTCCGCGCGGGGCCCGCCGCCCGCGCCGCCACCGAGCCGGCCGCCCACCTTCCCGCCGCCCGCCGCCCGCGCGGGGTCGGCAGGGACCGCGGGTCCCGCAGGGCGTCCGCCCCGCCCGCCCGGGCGCGCCCCGCGCCGCCGCCCCCGGCCCACATTGTCCGGCTCGGGCGGCGCCTGGCCTTCGGAAGGCAGGATGTACCCCCAGGGGAGGCACCCGGTGAGGGGGGGGGCCGGGCGCCGGGGGGTCGCCGGCCGCCCCGGGCCCTGGAACTCAGCCCCGCACGTCCCCCCAGACCCCGCTGCAGCCCGGCCAGCCCTTCAAGTTCTCCATCCTGGAGATCTGCGACCGCATCAAGGAGGAGTTCCAGTTCCTGCAGGCGCAGTACCGCAGGTGAGCGCCAGCACCGCAGTCCAGGGCAGGTGGCGCCCAGGGCGGGCAGGTGGGCGCCCAGGGCTGCGGGTTGCCACCGCGGGGGCGCCGAGGGGCGACAGCCTGCACCCCCGGGTCGCGGGAGGGTGGGGGGAAGTGAGGGGGGGCCCACCTCCTCACTTTGGAAACTGGCCCACTGTGGGGCCCGGGGACCCTCCTGTCCTCTCCTCCCCAGCCTCAAGCTGGAATGCGAGAAGCTGGCCAGTGAGAAGACCGAGATGCAGCGGCATTATGTTATGGTAAGGGGCTGGTCCTTGGACGGCGGGGGGGGGGGGGGAGAAGGGCCGGGGGCTGGTGTTGACCCTGAGCCCCATCCTACCCGCCTGAGATCTGGGCTTCCTGTCCACTGCCTCCGGACTGCCCCTCCGCAGCCCTGTGGGCCAGGGTCTCTGGGTATCCCCACCTGCCCCTCCTCTCCTAGGAGGGCAGAGGGACTCCTCCAGGCAGACCCCCTGATTCCCCCCTGGTCTCTCCTTCTGACGCCCCCATGGGGCTGGGGCCTCCATGTCACACTGACCCCTAGCCTGGGTGCTCTTGAGACCCCAGTGCCCCCTGGCTCCCAGGTGTCCCCAGTGGGCTTTTCCTTTGCAGTACTACGAAATGTCCTACGGGCTCAACATCGAGATGCATAAGCAGGTAACGGCAGGGCTGGGGTGTTGAGGAGGGAGGGTGGGGTCGGGAAGCCACGGGACCCCAGGGTGCAATTTGGGCCAAGGCAGACCCAGGGAGCGAGGCTCATCATGAAATCCTGCAGAGGCTCCGGAGGGCTGATTGGGGATCGGCTCATGGAAGCAAAGTGATTTTCAGTTTCTGGGGACAGGGGCTACAGCTGGAGCCAGCCAGCAGAGAGGCGGGCAGGGGGCAGGGGCTGGGTGTCCCCTGGAGCCGAGGGTGGCCCTCTGGGTAGGAGACTGTGGAGAGGCCTCTGTCCCAGGAAAGGCCCTGGCTGATGGTCTTGGAGGTCCCTTCCTGCCCAAGTCTGAGGTTTGGCGTTGGACCCTGAGACACTGGGAATTCTGGAAGCCCTGAGTCCATCCCAGTGGTATTGCCAGAAGGTTCTGAGATTGTTCTCAGGCCCTGACTTAGACTGAGCCCACCTCTCCAGGCTGTCCTCAAGGCTCCCAGATTGACCCCAATTCTGTGGGCTTCTGAGATCTTTCCTGAGCTTCTGAATGTGACCCACGGTTCTGAGGGGGGTGTCAAGGTTCTGAAGTGGCCCAGGGTTACTCAGGAGATCCTGAGACTGACCAGTGGCTTCTAGGGGGATGGTAGGGGTTCTGGGGCTCTGAGCAGACAGATGCTTAGATTCTGTCCCTCAGAATGTCAGAGCCTAGGGCAGAGCTGTGCCAGGGCTTCCTGGTGGGGAGTGTGGGGTGCTGGAGTGCCCGCCCTGGCATGCCTTCCCGGGCATGTCTGGACCCCAGTTCTGTTGTGGGGGAGCCTGGTGCCATCCACGGGTGCATGCAGTAGGCCCCTCACTGGGAGAAGGAATGGTGTTGTGCCAGGCCCTGGGGGCTTGGCCTGCGCCCTCCAGGTGGGGGATGGCACCCGTCAGAGACAGTGCACCTGTGACTCAGGCAGGGGATCCGGTGCCCTTCCGCTGCTGCTTACCTGCCTAGAGGTCCAACAGCAACAGGGGGCTCCCCTACACAGTGCCGGTGCCTAGCCCCCTGTCCCCAGAGGCGCTGTGGACCAGGACGGCCCAGCACAGTAGGTTCTGGTGTTTGCTGCCTGACTTAATGGGCTCAGGGTCTCATAGACAAGATGGGAGCAAGGACTCCCCACTGGCAGTGAGGGCTCCCTG
The DNA here is from genome assembly GCF_964194105.1 of Spermophilus citellus. NCBI lineage: Eukaryota > Metazoa > Chordata > Mammalia > Rodentia > Sciuridae > Spermophilus > Spermophilus citellus. The sequence goes on along the minus strand of NC_138198.1, from coordinate 54,787,181 downwards.
GATGGCCCAGGAGGGGGTGTCTCTGCCCCAGATTCCCGTCTGAGCTCCTACCTTCCAGAGGAGCAGGGAGGCCCAGACCGACCGGCCAGGGCCTGACCTGCTGGGCAGTGGAGCCTGGCCCTGTCCTTCCCTGGCAGGTGTTCCTGCCTCCCCTTGGCCAGACCCTCCTCCTGACCCTTCCATCTGAGCCCAATGTCACTGCCTGGGGAAAGCCATTGCTGACCCCAGACCGGCGCCCTCCCCACGGGGCGGGGGCGGCGGGTGTCGGTCGTTTCCTCGTCCGGGGTGGGAGCCCAGGGCCTGGCCGCCAGCCTCAGTTTCCCCGCGGGCCCAGGGCGCAGGGACCGGGGTCTGGGTCGCCGCGCGCGCGCGGGGGGCGCGGGCGCCGGGCGGGGCGCGGGGGGGCAGCGGCGCCACCTTAAGGCGGCTCTGCCCGCGGCTCCTGGCCGAGCCCCGCCAGAGGGAGGCGGCTCCGCGCGGGGCCCGCCGCCCGCACCGCCACCAAGCCTGCCGCCCACCTTCCCGCCTCCCGCCGCCCGCGCGGGGTCGGCAGGGACCGCGGGTCCCCCAGCGCGTCCGCCCCGCCCGCCCGGCCGCGCGCCCCGCGCCGCCGCCCCCGGCCCACATTGTCCGGCTCGGGCGGCGCCGGGCCTTGGGACGGCAGGATGTACCCCCAGGGGAGGCACCCGGTGAGCAGGGGGCGCGGGCGCCGGGCGGGGCGCGCGCGGGCAGCGGCGCCACCTTAAGGCGGCTCTGCCCGCGGCTCCTGGCCGAGCCCCGCAGGAGGGAGGCGGCTCCGCGCGGGGCCGGCCGCCCGCGCCGCCACCGAGCCGGCCGCCCACCTTCCCGCCGCCCGCCGCCCGCGCGGGGTCGGCAGGGACCGCGGGTCCCGCAGCGCGTCCGCCCCGCCCGCCCGGCCGCGCTCCCCGCGCCGCCGCCCCCGGCCCACATTGTCCGGCTCCGGATGGCAGGATGTACCCCCAGGGGAGGCACCCGGTGAGCGGGGGGCGCGGGCGCCGGGCGGGGCGCGCGCGGGCAGCGGCGCCACCTTAAGGCGGCTCTGCCCGCGGCTCCTGGCCGAGCCCCGCCGGAGGGAGGCGGCTCCGCGCGGGGCCCGCCGCCCGCGCCGCCACCGAGCCGGCCGCCCACCTTCCCGCCGCCCGCCGCCCGCGCGGGGTCGGCAGGGACCGCGGGTCCCGCAGCGCGTCCGCCCCGCCCGCCCGGCCGCGCTCCCCGCGCCGCCGCCCCCGGCCCACAGTGTCCGGCTCCGGATGGCAGGATGTACCCCCAGGGGAGGCACCCGGTGAGCGGGGGGCGCGGGCGCCGGGCGGGGCGCGCGCGGGCAGCGGCGCCACCTTAAGGCGGCTCTGCCCGCGGCTCCTGGCCGAGCCCCGCCGGAGGGAGGCGGCTCCGCGCGGGGCCCGCCGCCCGCGCCGCCACCGAGCCGGCCGCCCACCTTCCCGCCGCCCGCCGCCCGCGCGGGGTCGGCAGGGACCGCGGGTCCCGCAGGGCGTCCGCCCCGCCCGCCCGGGCGCGCCCCGCGCCGCCGCCCCCGGCCCACATTGTCCGGCTCGGGCGGCGCCTGGCCTTCGGAAGGCAGGATGTACCCCCAGGGGAGGCACCCGGTGAGGGGGGGGGCCGGGCGCCGGGGGGTCGCCGGCCGCCCCGGGCCCTGGAACTCAGCCCCGCACGTCCCCCCAGACCCCGCTGCAGCCCGGCCAGCCCTTCAAGTTCTCCATCCTGGAGATCTGCGACCGCATCAAGGAGGAGTTCCAGTTCCTGCAGGCGCAGTACCGCAGGTGAGCGCCAGCACCGCAGTCCAGGGCAGGTGGCGCCCAGGGCGGGCAGGTGGGCGCCCAGGGCTGCGGGTTGCCACCGCGGGGGCGCCGAGGGGCGACAGCCTGCACCCCCGGGTCGCGGGAGGGTGGGGGGAAGTGAGGGGGGGCCCACCTCCTCACTTTGGAAACTGGCCCACTGTGGGGCCCGGGGACCCTCCTGTCCTCTCCTCCCCAGCCTCAAGCTGGAATGCGAGAAGCTGGCCAGTGAGAAGACCGAGATGCAGCGGCATTATGTTATGGTAAGGGGCTGGTCCTTGGACGGCGGGGGGGGGGGGGGGGGAAGGGCCGGGGGCTGGTGTTGACCCTGAGCCCCATCCTACCCGCCTGAGATCTGGGCTTCCTGTCCACTGCCTCCGGACTGCCCCTCCGCAGCCCTGTGGGCCAGGGTCTCTGGGTATCCCCACCTGCCCCTCCTCTCCTAGGAGGGCAGAGGGACTCCTCCAGGCAGACCCCCTGATTCCCCCCTGGTCTCTCCTTCTGACGCCCCCATGGGGCTGGGGCCTCCATGTCACACTGACCCCTAGCCTGGGTGCTCTTGAGACCCCAGTGCCCCCTGGCTCCCAGGTGTCCCCAGTGGGCTTTTCCTTTGCAGTACTACGAAATGTCCTACGGGCTCAACATCGAGATGCATAAGCAGGTAACGGCAGGGCTGGGGTGTTGAGGAGGGAGGGTGGGGTCGGGAAGCCAAGGGACCCCAGGGTGCAATTTGGGCCAAGGCAGACCCAGGGAGCGAGGCTCATCATGAAATCCTGCAGAGGCTCCGGAGGGCTGATTGGGGATCGGCTCATGGAAGCAAAGTGATTTTCAGTTTCTGGGGACAGGGGCTACAGCTGGAGCCAGCCAGCAGAGAGGCGGGCAGGGGGCAGGGGCTGGGTGTCCCCTGGAGCCGAGGGTGGCCCTCTGGGTAGGAGACTGTGGAGAGGCCTCTGTCCCAGGAAAGGCCCTGGCTGATGGTCTTGGAGGTCCCTTCCTGCCCAAGTCTGAGGTTTGGCGTTGGACCCTGAGACACTGGGAATTCTGGAAGCCCTGAGTCCATCCCAGTGGTATTGCCAGAAGGTTCTGAGATTGTTCTCAGGCCCTGACTTAGACTGAGCCCACCTCTCCAGGCTGTCCTCAAGGCTCCCAGATTGACCCCAATTCTGTGGGCTTCTGAGATCTTTCCTGAGCTTCTGAATGTGACCCACGGTTCTGAGGGGGGTGTCAAGGTTCTGAAGTGGCCCAGGGTTACTCAGGAGATCCTGAGACTGACCAGTGGCTTCTAGGGGGATGGTAGGGGTTCTGGGGCTCTGAGCAGACAGATGCTTAGATTCTGTCCCTCAGAATGTCAGAGCGTAGGGCAGAGCTGTGCCAGGGCTTCCTGGTGGGGAGTGTGGGGTGCTGGAGTGCCCGCCCTGGCATGCCTTCCCGGGCATGTCTGGACCCCAGTTCTGTTGTGGGGGAGCCTGGTGCCATCCACGGGTGCATGCAGTAGGCCCCTCACTGGGAGAAGGAATGGTGTTGTGCCAGGCCCTGGGGGCTTGGCCTGCGCCCTCCAGGTGGGGGATGGCACCCGTCAGAGACAGTGCACCTGTGACTCAGGCAGGGGATCCGGTGCCCTTCCGCTGCTGCTTACCTGCCTAGAGGTCCAACAGCAACAGGGGGCTCCCCTACACAGTGCCGGTGCCTAGCCCCCTGTCCCCGGAGGCGCTGTGGACCAGGACGGCCCAGCACAGTAGGTTCTGGTGTTTGCTGCCTGACTTAATGGGCTCAGGGTCTCATAGACAAGATGGGAGCAAGGACTCCCCACTGGCAGTGAGGGCTCCCTGGATGGCCCAGGAGGGGGTGTCTCTGCCCCAGATTCCCGTCTGAGCTCCTACCTTCCAGAGGAGCAGGGAGGCCCAGACCGACCGGCCAGGGCCTGACCTGCTGGGCAGTGGAGCCTGGCCCTGTCCTTCCCTGGCAGGTGTTCCTGCCTCCCCTTGGCCAGACCCTCCTCCTGACCCTTCCATCTGAGCCCAATGTCACTGCCTGGGGAAAGCCATTGCTGACCCCAGACCGGCGCCCTCCCCACGGGGCGGGGGCGGCGGGTGTCGGTCGTTTCCTCGTCCGGGGTGGGAGCCCAGGGCCTGGCCGCCAGCCTCAGTTTCCCCGCGGGCCCAGGGCGCAGGGACCGGGGTCTGGGTCGCCGCGCGCGCGGGGGGCGCGGGCGCCGGGCGGGGCGCGGGGGGGCAGCGGCGCCACCTTAAGGCGGCTCTGCCCGCGGCTCCTGGCCGAGCCCCGCCGGAGGGAGGCGGCTCCGCGCGGGGCCCGCCGCCCGCACCGCCACCAAGCCTGCCGCCCACCTTCCCGCCGCCCGCCGCCCGCGCGGGGTCGGCAGGGACCGCGGGTCCCGCAGCGCGTCCGCCCCGCCCGCCCGGCCGCGCGCCCCGCGCCGCCGCCCCCGGCCCACATTGTCCGGCTCGGGCGGCGCCGGGCCTTGGGACGGCAGGATGTACCCCCAGGGGAGGCACCCGGTGAGCGGGGGGCGCGGGCGCCGGGCGGGGCGCGCGCGGGCAGCGGCGCCACCTTAAGGCGGCTCTGCCCGCGGCTCCTGGCCGAGCCCCGCCGGAGGGAGGCGGCTCCGCGCGGGGCCCGCCGCCCTCGCCGCCACCGAGCCTGCCGCCCACCTTCCCGCCGCCCGCCGCCCGCGCGGGGTCGGCAGGGACCGCGGGTCCCGCAGCGCGTCCGCCCCGCCCGCCCGGCCGCGCGCCCCGCGCCGCCGCCCCCGGCCCACATTGTCCGGCTCGGGCGGCGCCGGGCCTTGGGACGGCAGGATGTACCCCCAGGGGAGGCACCCGGTGAGCAGGGGGCGCGGGCGCCGGGCGGGGCGCGCGCGGGCAGCGGCGCCACCTTAAGGCGGCTCTGCCCGCGGCTCCTGGCCGAGCCCCGCAGGAGGGAGGCGGCTCCGCGCGGGGCCGGCCGCCCGCGCCGCCACCGAGCCGGCCGCCCACCTTCCCGCCGCCCGCCGCCCGCGCGGGGTCGGCAGGGACCGCGGGTCCCGCAGCGCGTCCGCCCCGCCCGCCCGGCCGCGCTCCCCGCGCCGCCGCCCCCGGCCCACATTGTCCGGCTCCGGATGGCAGGATGTACCCCCAGGGGAGGCACCCGGTGAGCGGGGGGCGCGGGCGCCGGGCGGGGCGCGCGCGGGCAGCGGCGCCACCTTAAGGCGGCTCTGCCCGCGGCTCCTGGCCGAGCCCCGCCGGAGGGAGGCGGCTCCGCGCGGGGCCCGCCGCCCGCGCCGCCACCGAGCCGGCCGCCCACCTTCCCGCCGCCCGCCGCCCGCGCGGGGTCGGCAGGGACCGCGGGTCCCGCAGCGCGTCCGCCCCGCCCGCCCGGCCGCGCTCCCCGCGCCGCCGCCCCCGGCCCACAGTGTCCGGCTCCGGATGGCAGGATGTACCCCCAGGGGAGGCACCCGGTGAGCGGGGGGCGCGGGCGCCGGGCGGGGCGCGCGCGGGCAGCGGCGCCACCTTAAGGCGGCTCTGCCCGCGGCTCCTGGCCGAGCCCCGCCGGAGGGAGGCGGCTCCGCGCGGGGCCCGCCGCCCGCGCCGCCACCGAGCCGGCCGCCCACCTTCCCGCCGCCCGCCGCCCGCGCGGGGTCGGCAGGGACCGCGGGTCCCGCAGCGCGTCCGCCCCGCCCGCCCGGCCGCGCTCCCCGCGCCGCCGCCCCCGGCCCACAGTGTCTGGCTCCGGATGGCAGGATGTACCCCCAGGGGAGGCACCCGGTGAGCGGGGGGCGCGGGCGCCGGGCGGGGCGCGCGCGGGCAGCGGCGCCACCTTAAGGCGGCTCTGCCCGCGGCTCCTGGCCGAGCCCCGCCAGAGGGAGGCGGCTCCGCGCGGGGCCCGCCGCCCGCGCCGCCACCGAGCCGGCCGCCCACCTTCCCGCCGCCCACCGCCCGCGCGGGGTCGGCAGGGACCCCGGGTCCCGCAGGGCGTCCGCCCCGCCCGCCCGGGCGCGCCCCGCGCCGCCGCCCCCGGCCCACATTGTCCGGCTCGGGCGGCGCCTGGCCTTCGGAAGGCAGGATGTACCCCCAGGGGAGGCACCCGGTGAGGGGGGGGCCGGGCGCCGGGGGGTCGCCGGCCGCCCCGGGCCCTGGAACTCAGCCCCGCACGTCCCCCCAGACCCCGCTGCAGCCCGGCCAGCCCTTCAAGTTCTCCATCCTGGAGATCTGCGACCGCATCAAGGAGGAGTTCCAGTTCCTGCAGGCGCAGTACCGCAGGTGAGCGCCAGCACCGCAGTCCAGGGCAGGTGGCGCCCAGGGCGGGCAGGTGGGCGCCCAGGGCTGCGGGTTGCCACCGCGGGGGCGCCGAGGGGCGACAGCCTGCACCCCCGGGTCGCGGGAGGGTGGGGGGAAGTGAGGGGGGGCCCACCTCCTCACTTTGGAAACTGGCCCACTGTGGGGCCCGGGGACCCTCCTGTCCTCTCCTCCCCAGCCTCAAGCTGGAATGCGAGAAGCTGGCCAGTGAGAAGACCGAGATGCAGCGGCATTATGTTATGGTAAGGGGCTGGTCCTTGGACGGCGGGGGGGGGGGGAGAAGGGCCGGGGGCTGGTGTTGACCCTGAGCCCCATCCTACCCGCCTGAGATCTGGGCTTCCTGTCCACTGCCTCCGGACTGCCCCTCCGCAGCCCTGTGGGCCAGGGTCTCTGGGTATCCCCACCTGCCCCTCCTCTCCTAGGAGGGCAGAGGGACTCCTCCAGGCAGACCCCCTGATTCCCCCCTGGTCTCTCCTTCTGACGCCCCCATGGGGCTGGGGCCTCCATGTCACACTGACCCCTAGCCTGGGTGCTCTTGAGACCCCAGTGCCCCCTGGCTCCCAGGTGTCCCCAGTGGGCTTTTCCTTTGCAGTACTACGAAATGTCCTACGGGCTCAACATCGAGATGCATAAGCAGGTAACGGCAGGGCTGGGGTGTTCAGGAGGGAGGGTGGGGTCGGGAAGCCACGGGACCCCAGGGTGCAATTTGGGCCAAGGCAGACCCAGGGAGCGAGGCTCATCATGAAATCCTGCAGAGGCTCCGGAGGGCTGATTGGGGATCGGCTCATGGAAGCAAAGTGATTTTCAGTTTCTGGGGACAGGGGCTACAGCTGGAGCCAGCCAGCAGAGAGGCGGGCAGGGGGCAGGGGCTGGGTGTCCCCTGGAGCCGAGGGTGGCCCTCTGGGTAGGAGACTGTGGAGAGGCCTCTGTCCCAGGAAAGGCCCTGGCTGATGGTCTTGGAGGTCCCTTCCTGCCCAAGTCTGAGGTTTGGCGTTGGACCCTGAGACACTGGGAATTCTGGAAGCCCTGAGTCCATCCCAGTGGTATTGCCAGAAGGTTCTGAGATTGTTCTCAGGCCCTGACTTAGACTGAGCCCACCTCTCCAGGCTGTCCTCAAGGCTCCCAGATTGACCCCAATTCTGTGGGCTTCTGAGATCTTTCCTGAGCTTCTGAATGTGACCCACGGTTCTGAGGGGGGTGTCAAGGTTCTGAAGTGGCCCAGGGTTACTCAGGAGATCCTGAGACTGACCAGTGGCTTCTAGGGGGATGGTAGGGGTTCTGGGGCTCTGAGCAGACAGATGCTTAGATTCTGTCCCTCAGAATGTCAGAGCGTAGGGCAGAGCTGTGCCAGGGCTTCCTGGTGGGGAGTGTGGGGTGCTGGAGTGCCCGCCCTGGCATGCCTTCCCGGGCATGTCTGGACCCCAGTTCTGTTGTGGGGGAGCCTGGTGCCATCCACGGGTGCATGCAGTAGGCCCCTCACTGGGAGAAGGAATGGTGTTGTGCCAGGCCCTGGGGGCTTGGCCTGCGCCCTCCAGGTGGGGGATGGCACCCGTCAGAGACAGTGCACCTGTGACTCAGGCAGGGGATCCGGTGCCCTTCCGCTGCTGCTTACCTGCCTAGAGGTCCAACAGCAACAGGGGGCTCCCCTACACAGTGCCGGTGCCTAGCCCCCTGTCCCCGGAGGCGCTGTGGACCAGGACGGCCCAGCACAGTAGGTTCTGGTGTTTGCTGCCTGACTTAATGGGCTCAGGGTCTCATAGACAAGATGGGAGCAAGGACTCCCCACTGGCAGTGAGGGCTCCCTGGATGGCCCAGGAGGGGGTGTCTCTGCCCCAGATTCCCGTCTGAGCTCCTACCTTCCAGAGGAGCAGGGAGGCCCAGACCGACCGGCCAGGGCCTGACCTGCTGGGCAGTGGAGCCTGGCCCTGTCCTTCCCTGGCAGGTGTTCCTGCCTCCCCTTGGCCAGACCCTCCTCCTGACCCTTCCATCTGAGCCCAATGTCACTGCCTGGGGAAAGCCATTGCTGACCCCAGACCGGCGCCCTCCCCACGGGGCGGGGGCGGCGGGTGTCGGTCGTTTCCTCGTCCGGGGTGGGAGCCCAGGGCCTGGCCGCCAGCCTCAGTTTCCCCGCGGGCCCAGGGCGCAGGGACCGGGGTCTGGGTCGCCGCGCGCGCGGGGGGCGCGGGCGCCGGGCGGGGCGCGGGGGGGCAGCGGCGCCACCTTAAGGCGGCTCTGCCCGCGGCTCCTGGCCGAGCCCCGCCGGAGGGAGGCGGCTCCGCGCGGGGCCCGCCGCCCGCACCGCCACCAAGCCTGCCGCCCACCTTCCCGCCGCCCGCCGCCCGCGCGGGGTCGGCAGGGACCGCGGGTCCCGCAGCGCGTCCGCCCCGCCCGCCCGGCCGCGCGACCCGCGCCGCCGCCCCCGGCCCACATTGTCCGGCTCGGGCGGCGCCGGGCCTTGGGACGGCAGGATGTACCCCCAGGGGAGGCACCCGGTGAGCAGGGGGCGCGGGCGCCGGGCGGGGCGCGCGCGGGCAGCGGCGCCATCTTAAGGCGGCTCTGCCCGCGGCTCCTGGCCGAGCCCCGCAGGAGGGAGGCGGCTCCGCGCGGGGCCGGCCGCCCGCGCCGCCACCGAGCCGGCCGCCCACCTTCCCGCCGCCCGCCGCCCGCGCGGGGTCGGCAGGGACCGCGGGTCCCGCAGCGCGTCCGCCCCGCCCGCCCGGCCGCGCGACCCGCGCCGCCGCCCCCGGCCCACATTGTCCGGCTCCGGATGGCAGGATGTACCCCCAGGGGAGGCACCCGGTGAGCGGGGGGCGCGGGCGCCGGGCGGGGCGCGCGCGGGCAGCGGCGCCACCTTAAGGCGGCTCTGCCCGCGGCTCCTGGCCGAGCCCCGCCGGAGGGAGGCGGCTCCGCGCGGGGCCCGCCGCCCGCGCCGCCACCGAGCCGGCCGCCCACCTTCCCGCCGCCCGCCGCCCGCGCGGGGTCGGCAGGGACCGCGGGTCCCGCAGCGCGTCCGCCCCGCCCGCCCGGCCGCGCTCCCCGCGCCGCCGCCCCCGGCCCACAGTGTCCGGCTCCGGATGGCAGGATGTACCCCCAAGGGGAGGCACCCGGTGAGCGGGGGGCGCGGGCGCCGGGCGGGGCGCGCGCGGGCAGCGGCGCCACCTTAAGGCGGCTCTGCCCGCGGCTCCTGGCCGAGCCCCGCCGGAGGGAGGCGGCTCCGCGCGGGGCCCGCCGCCCTCGCCGCCACCGAGCCTGCCGCCCACCTTCCCGCCGCCCGCCGCCCGCGCGGGGTCGGCAGGGACCGCGGGTCCCGCAGCGCGTCCGCCCCGCCCGCCCGGCCGCGCGCCCCGCGCCGCCGCCCCCGGCCCACATTGTCCGGCTCGGGCGGCGCCGGGCCTTGGGACGGCAGGATGTACCCCCAGGGGAGGCACCCGGTGAGCAGGGGGCGCGGGCGCCGGGCGGGGCGCGCGCGGGCAGCGGCGCCATCTTAAGGCGGCTCTGCCCGCGGCTCCTGGCCGAGCCCCGCAGGAGGGAGGCGGCTCCGCGCGGGGCCGGCCGCCCGCGCCGCCACCGAGCCGGCCGCCCACCTTCCCGCCGCCCGCCGCCCGCGCGGAGTCGGCAGGGACCGCGGGTCCCGCAGCGCGTCCGCCCCGCCCGCCCGGCCGCGCGACCCGCGCCGCCGCCCCCGGCCCACATTGTCCGGCTCCGGATGGCAGGATGTACCCCCAGGGGAGGCACCCGGTGAGCGGGGGGCGCGGGCGCCGGGCGGGGCGCGCGCGGTCAGCGGCGCCACCTTAAGGCGGCTCTGCCCGCGGCTCCTGGCCGAGCCCCGCCGGAGGGAGGCGGCTCCGCGCGGGGCCGGCCGCCCGCGCCGCCACCGAGCCGGCCGCCCACCTTCCCGCCGCCCGCCGCCCGCGCGGGGTCGGCAGGGACCGCGGGTCCCGCAGCGCGTCCGCCCCGCCCGCCCGGCCGCGCTCCCCGCGCCGCCGCCCCCGGCCCACATTGTCCGGCTCGGGATGGCAGGATGTACCCCCAGGGGAGGCACCCGGTGAGCGGGGGGCGCGGGCGCCGGGCGGGGCGCGCGCGGGCAGCGGCGCCACCTTAAGGCGGCTCTGCCCGCGGCTCCTGACCGAGCCCCGCCAGAGGGAGGCGGCTCCGCGCGGGGCCCGCCGCCCGCGCCGCCACCGAGCCGGCCGCCCACCTTCCCGCCGCCCGCCGCCCGCGCGGGGTCGGCAGGGACCGCGGGTCCCGCAGCGCGTCCGCCCCGCTCGCCCGGCAGCGCTCCCCGCGCCGCCGCCCCCGGCCCACATTGTCCGGCTCGGGCGGCGCCTGGCCTTCGGAAGGCAGGATGTACCCCCAGGGGAGGCACCCGGTGAGGGGGGGGGCCGGGCGCCGGGGGGTCGCCGGCCGCCCCGGGCCCTGGAACTCAGCCCCGCACGTCCCCCCAGACCCCGCTGCAGCCCGGCCAGCCCTTCAAGTTCTCCATCCTGGAGATCTGCGACCGCATCAAGGAGGAGTTCCAGTTCCTGCAGGCGCAGTACCGCAGGTGAGCGCCAGCACCGCAGTCCAGGGCAGGTGGCGCCCAGGGCGGGCAGGTGGGCGCCCAGGGCTGCGGGTTGCCACCGCGGGGGCGCCGAGGGGCGACAGCCTGCACCCCCGGGTCGCGGGAGGGTGGGGGGAAGTGAGGGGGGGCCCACCTCCTCACTTTGGAAACTGGCCCACTGTGGGGCCCGGGGACCCTCCTGTCCTCTCCTCCCCAGCCTCAAGCTGGAATGCGAGAAGCTGGCCAGTGAGAAGACCGAGATGCAGCGGCATTATGTTATGGTAAGGGGCTGGTCCTTGGACGGCGGGGGGGGGGGGAGAAGGGCCGGGGGCTGGTGTTGACCCTGAGCCCCATCCTACCCGCCTGAGATCTGGGCTTCCTGTCCACTGCCTCCGGACTGCCCCTCCGCAGCCCTGTGGGCCAGGGTCTCTGGGTATCCCCACCTGCCCCTCCTCTCCTAGGAGGGCAGAGGGACTCCTCCAGGCAGACCCCCTGATTCCCCCCTGGTCTCTCCTTCTGACGCCCCCATGGGGCTGGGGCCTCCATGTCACACTGACCCCTAGCCTGGGTGCTCTTGAGACCCCAGTGCCCCCTGGCTCCCAGGTGTCCCCAGTGGGCTTTTCCTTTGCAGTACTACGAAATGTCCTACGGGCTCAACATCGAGATGCATAAGCAGGTAACGGCAGGGCTGGGGTGTTCAGGAGGGAGGGTGGGGTCGGGAAGCCACGGGACCCCAGGGTGCAATTTGGGCCAAGGCAGACCCAGGGAGCGAGGCTCATCATGAAATCCTGCAGAGGCTCCGGAGGGCTGATTGGGGATCGGCTCATGGAAGCAAAGTGATTTTCAGTTTCTGGGGACAGGGGCTACAGCTGGAGCCAGCCAGCAGAGAGGCGGGCAGGGGGCAGGGGCTGGGTGTCCCCTGGAGCCGAGGGTGGCCCTCTGGGTAGGAGACTGTGGAGAGGCCTCTGTCCCAGGAAAGGCCCTGGCTGATGGTCTTGGAGGTCCCTTCCTGCCCAAGTCTGAGGTTTGGCGTTGGACCCTGAGACACTGGGAATTCTGGAAGCCCTGAGTCCATCCCAGTGGTATTGCCAGAAGGTTCTGAGATTGTTCTCAGGCCCTGACTTAGACTGAGCCCACCTCTCCAGGCTGTCCTCAAGGCTCCCAGATTGACCCCAATTCTGTGGGCTTCTGAGATCTTTCCTGAGCTTCTGAATGTGACCCACGGTTCTGAGGGGGGTGTCAAGGTTCTGAAGTGGCCCAGGGTTACTCAGGAGATCCTGAGACTGACCAGTGGCTTCTAGGGGGATGGTAGGGGTTCTGGGGCTCTGAGCAGACAGATGCTTAGATTCTGTCCCTCAGAATGTCAGAGCGTAGGGCAGAGCTGTGCCAGGGCTTCCTGGTGGGGAGTGTGGGGTGCTGGAGTGCCCGCCCTGGCATGCCTTCCCGGGCATGTCTGGACCCCAGTTCTGTTGTGGGGGAGCCTGGTGCCATCCACGGGTGCATGCAGTAGGCCCCTCACTGGGAGAAGGAATGGTGTTGTGCCAGGCCCTGGGGGCTTGGCCTGCGCCCTCCAGGTGGGGGATGGCACCCGTCAGAGACAGTGCACCTGTGACTCAGGCAGGGGATCCGGTGCCCTTCCGCTGCTGCTTACCTGCCTAGAGGTCCAACAGCAACAGGGGGCTCCCCTACACAGTGCCGGTGCCTAGCCCCCTGTCCCCGGAGGCGCTGTGGACCAGGACGGCCCAGCACAGTAGGTTCTGGTGTTTGCTGCCTGACTTAATGGGCTCAGGGTCTCATAGACAAGATGGGAGCAAGGACTCCCCACTGGCAGTGAGGGCTCCCTGGATGGCCCAGGAGGGGGTGTCTCTGCCCCAGATTCCCGTCTGAGCTCCTACCTTCCAGAGGAGCAGGGAGGCCCAGACCGACCGGCCAGGGCCTGACCTGCTGGGCAGTGGAGCCTGGCCCTGTCCTTCCCTGGCAGGTGTTCCTGCCTCCCCTTGGCCAGACCCTCCTCCTGACCCTTCCATCTGAGCCCAATGTCACTGCCTGGGGAAAGCCATTGCTGACCCCAGACCGGCGCCCTCCCCACGGGGCGGGGGCGGCGGGTGTCGGTCGTTTCCTCGTCCGGGGTGGGAGCCCAGGGCCTGGCCGCCAGCCTCAGTTTCCCCGCGGGCCCAGGGCGCAGGGACCGGGGTCTGGGTCGCCGCGCGCGCGGGGGGCGCGGGCGCCGGGCGGGGCGCGGGGGGGCAGCGGCGCCACCTTAAGGCGGCTCTGCCCGCGGCTCCTGGCCGAGCCCCGCCGGAGGGAGGCTGCTCCGCGCGGGGCCCGCCGCCCGCACCGCCACCAAGCCTGCCGCCCACCTTCCCGCCGCCCGCCGCCCGCGCGGGGTCGGCAGGGACCGCGGGTCCCGCAGCGCGTCCGCCCCGCCCGCCCGGCCGCGCGACCCGCGCCGCCGCCCCCGGCCCACATTGTCCGGCTCGGGCGGCGCCGGGCCTTGGGACGGCAGGATGTACCCCCAGGGGAGGCACCCGGTGAGCGGGGGGCGCGGGCGCCGGGCGGGGCGCGCGCGGGCAGCGGCGCCACCTTAAGGCGGCTCTGCCCGCGGCTCCTGGCCGAGCCCCGCCGGAGGGAGGCGGCTCCGCGCGGGGCCCGCCGCCCTCGCCGCCACCGAGCCTGCCGCCCACCTTCCCGCCGCCCGCCGCCCGCGCGGGGTCGGCAGGGACCGCGGGTCCCGCAGCGCGTCCGCCCCGCCCGCCCGGCCGCGCGCCCCGCGCCGCCGCCCCCGGCCCACATTGTCCGGCTCGGGCGGCGCCGGGCCTTGGGACGGCAGGATGTACCCCCAGGGGAGGCACCCGGTGAGCAGGGGGCGCGGGCGCCGGGCGGGGCGCGCGCGGGCAGCGGCGCCATCTTAAGGCGGCTCTGCCCGCGGCTCCTGGCCGAGCCCCGCAGGAGGGAGGCGGCTCCGCGCGGGGCCGGCCGCCCGCGCCGCCACCGAGCCGGCCGCCCACCTTCCCGCCGCCCGCCGCCCGCGCGGGGTCGGCAGGGACCGCGGGTCCCGCAGCGCGTCCGCCCCGCCCGCCCGGCCGCGCGACCCGCGCCGCCGCCCCCGGCCCACATTGTCCGGCTCCGGATGGCAGGATGTACCCCCAGGGGAGGCACCCGGTGAGCGGGGGGCGCGGGCGCCGGGCGGGGCGCGCGCGGGCAGCGGCGCCACCTTAAGGCGGCTCTGCCCGCGGCTCCTGGCCGAGCCCCGCCGGAGGGAGGCGGCTCCGCGCGGGGCCCGCCGCCCGCGCCGCCACCGAGCCGGCCGCCCACCTTCCCGCCGCCCGCCGCCCGCGCGGGGTCGGCAGGGACCGCGGGTCCCGCAGCGCGTCCGCCCCGCCCGCCCGGCCGCGCTCCCCGCGCCGCCGCCCCCGGCCCACAGTGTCCGGCTCCGGATGGCAGGATGTACCCCCAGGGGAGGCACCCGGTGAGCGGGGGGCGCGGGCGCCGGGCGGGGCGCGCGCGGGCAGCGGCGCCACCTTAAGGCGGCTCTGCCCGCGGCTCCTGGCCGAGCCCCGCCAGAGGGAGGCGGCTCCGCGCGGGGCCCGCCGCCCGCGCCGCCACCGAGCCGGCCGCCCACCTTCCCGCCGCCCGCCGCCCGCGCGGGGTCGGCAGGGACCGCGGGTCCCGCAGGGCGTCCGCCCCGCCCGCCCGGGCGCGCCCCGCGCCGCCGCCCCCGGCCCACATTGTCCGGCTCGGGCGGCGCCTGGCCTTCGGAAGGCAGGATGTACCCCCAGGGGAGGCACCCGGTGAGGGGGGGGGCCGGGCGCCGGGGGGTCGCCGGCCGCCCCGGGCCCTGGAACTCAGCCCCGCACGTCCCCCCAGACCCCGCTGCAGCCCGGCCAGCCCTTCAAGTTCTCCATCCTGGAGATCTGCGACCGCATCAAGGAGGAGTTCCAGTTCCTGCAGGCGCAGTACCGCAGGTGAGCGCCAGCACCGCAGTCCAGGGCAGGTGGCGCCCAGGGCGGGCAGGTGGGCGCCCAGGGCTGCGGGTTGCCACCGCGGGGGCGCCGAGGGGCGACAGCCTGCACCCCCGGGTCGCGGGAGGGTGGGGGGAAGTGAGGGGGGGCCCACCTCCTCACTTTGGAAACTGGCCCACTGTGGGGCCCGGGGACCCTCCTGTCCTCTCCTCCCCAGCCTCAAGCTGGAATGCGAGAAGCTGGCCAGTGAGAAGACCGAGATGCAGCGGCATTATGTTATGGTAAGGGGCTGGTCCTTGGACGGCGGGGGGGGGGGGGGGGGAAGGGCCGGGGGCTGGTGTTGACCCTGAGCCCCATCCTACCCGCCTGAGATCTGGGCTTCCTGTCCACTGCCTCCGGACTGCCCCTCCGCAGCCCTGTGGGCCAGGGTCTCTGGGTATCCCCACCTGCCCCTCCTCTCCTAGGAGGGCAGAGGGACTCCTCCAGGCAGACCCCCTGATTCCCCCCTGGTCTCTCCTTCTGACGCCCCCATGGGGCTGGGGCCTCCATGTCACACTGACCCCTAGCCTGGGTGCTCTTGAGACCCCAGTGCCCCCTGGCTCCCAGGTGTCCCCAGTGGGCTTTTCCTTTGCAGTACTACGAAATGTCCTACGGGCTCAACATCGAGATGCATAAGCAGGTAACGGCAGGGCTGGGGTGTTGAGGAGGGAGGGTGGGGTCGGGAAGCCACGGGACCCCAGGGTGCAATTTGGGCCAAGGCAGACCCAGGGAGCGAGGCTCATCATGAAATCCTGCAGAGGCTCCGGAGGGCTGATTGGGGATCGGCTCATGGAAGCAAAGTGATTTTCAGTTTCTGGGGACAGGGGCTACAGCTGGAGCCAGCCAGCAGAGAGGCGGGCAGGGGGCAGGGGCTGGGTGTCCCCTGGAGCCGAGGGTGGCCCTCTGGGTAGGAGACTGTGGAGAGGCCTCTGTCCCAGGAAAGGCCCTGGCTGATGGTCTTGGAGGTCCCTTCCTGCCCAAGTCTGAGGTTTGGCGTTGGACCCTGAGACACTGGGAATTCTGGAAGCCCTGAGTCCATCCCAGTGGTATTGCCAGAAGGTTCTGAGATTGTTCTCAGGCCCTGACTTAGACTGAGCCCACCTCTCCAGGCTGTCCTCAAGGCTCCCAGATTGACCCCAATTCTGTGGGCTTCTGAGATCTTTCCTGAGCTTCTGAATGTGACCCACGGTTCTGAGGGGGGTGTCAAGGTTCTGAAGTGGCCCAGGGTTACTCAGGAGATCCTGAGACTGACCAGTGGCTTCTAGGGGGATGGTAGGGGTTCTGGGGCTCTGAGCAGACAGATGCTTAGATTCTGTCCCTCAGAATGTCAGAGCGTAGGGCAGAGCTGTGCCAGGGCTTCCTGGTGGGGAGTGTGGGGTGCTGGAGTGCCCGCCCTGGCATGCCTTCCCGGGCATGTCTGGACCCCAGTTCTGTTGTGGGGGAGCCTGGTGCCATCCACGGGTGCATGCAGTAGGCCCCTCACTGGGAGAAGGAATGGTGTTGTGCCAGGCCCTGGGGGCTTGGCCTGCGCCCTCCAGGTGGGGGATGGCACCCGTCAGAGACAGTGCACCTGTGACTCAGGCAGGGGATCCGGTGCCCTTCCGCTGCTGCTTACCTGCCTAGAGGTCCAACAGCA
This sequence comes from Spermophilus citellus, assembly GCF_964194105.1. Classification (NCBI taxonomy): domain Eukaryota; kingdom Metazoa; phylum Chordata; class Mammalia; order Rodentia; family Sciuridae; genus Spermophilus; species Spermophilus citellus. The sequence goes on along the minus strand of NC_138198.1, from coordinate 54,770,898 downwards.
ACAGGGGGCTCCCCTACACAGTGCCGGTGCCTAGCCCCCTGTCCCCGGAGGCGCTGTGGACCAGGACGGCCCAGCACAGTAGGTTCTGGTGTTTGCTGCCTGACTTAATGGGCTCAGGGTCTCATAGACAAGATGGGAGCAAGGACTCCCCACTGGCAGTGAGGGCTCCCTGGATGGCCCAGGAGGGGGTGTCTCTGCCCCAGATTCCCGTCTGAGCTCCTACCTTCCAGAGGAGCAGGGAGGCCCAGACCGACCGGCCAGGGCCTGACCTGCTGGGCAGTGGAGCCTGGCCCTGTCCTTCCCTGGCAGGTGTTCCTGCCTCCCCTTGGCCAGACCCTCCTCCTGACCCTTCCATCTGAGCCCAATGTCACTGCCTGGGGAAAGCCATTGCTGACCCCAGACCGGCGCCCTCCCCACGGGGCGGGGGCGGCGGGTGTCGGTCGTTTCCTCGTCCGGGGTGGGAGCCCAGGGCCTGGCCGCCAGCCTCAGTTTCCCCGCGGGCCCAGGGCGCAGGGACCGGGGTCTGGGTCGCCGCGCGCGCGGGGGGCGCGGGCGCCGGGCGGGGCGCGGGGGGGCAGCGGCGCCACCTTAAGGCGGCTCTGCCCGCGGCTCCTGGCCGAGCCCCGCCAGAGGGAGGCGGCTCCGCGCGGGGCCCGCCGCCCGCACCGCCACCAAGCCTGCCGCCCACCTTCCCGCCGCCCGCCGCCCGCGCGGGGTCGGCAGGGACCGCGGGTCCCGCAGCGCGTCCGCCCCGCCCGCCCGGCCGCGCGACCCGCGCCGCCGCCCCCGGCCCACATTGTCCGGCTCGGGCGGCGCCGGGCCTTGGGACGGCAGGATGTACCCCCAGGGGAGGCACCCGGTGAGCGGGGGGCGCGGGCGCCGGGCGGGGCGCGCGCGGGCAGCGGCGCCACCTTAAGGCGGCTCTGCCCGCGGCTCCTGGCCGAGCCCCGCCGGAGGGAGGCGGCTCCGCGCGGGGCCGGCCGCCCGCGCCGCCACCGAGCCGGCCGCCCACCTTCCCGCCGCCCGCCGCCCGCGCGGGGTCGGCAGGGACCGCGGGTCCCGCAGCGCGTCCGCCCCGCCCGCCCGGCCGCGCTCCCCGCGCCGCCGCCCCCGGCCCACATTGTCCGGCTCGGGATGGCAGGATGTACCCCCAGGGGAGGCACCCGGTGAGCGGGGGGCGCGGGCGCCGGGCGGGGCGCGCGCGGGCAGCGGCGCCACCTTAAGGCGGCTCTGCCCGCGGCTCCTGGCCGAGCCCCGCCAGAGGGAGGCGGCTCCGCGCAGGGCCCGCCGCCCGCGCCGCCACCGAGCCGGCCGCCCACCTTCCCGCCGCCCGCCGCCCGCGCGGGGTCGGCAGGGACCGCGGGTCCCGCAGCGGGTCCGCCCCGCCCGCCCGGCCGCGCTCCCCGCGCCGCCGCCCCCGGCCCACATTGTCCGGCTCGGGCGGCGCCTGGCCTTCGGAAGGCAGGATGTACCCCCAGGGGAGGCACCCGGTGAGGGGGGGGGCCGGGCGCCGGGGGGTCGCCGGCCGCCCCGGGCCCTGGAACTCAGCCCCGCACGTCCCCCCAGACCCCGCTGCAGCCCGGCCAGCCCTTCAAGTTCTCCATCCTGGAGATCTGCGACCGCATCAAGGAGGAGTTCCAGTTCCTGCAGGCGCAGTACCGCAGGTGAGCGCCAGCACCGCAGTCCAGGGCAGGTGGCGCCCAGGGCGGGCAGGTGGGCGCCCAGGGCTGCGGGTTGCCACCGCGGGGGCGCCGAGGGGCGACAGCCTGCACCCCCGGGTCGCGGGAGGGTGGGGGGAAGTGAGGGGGGGCCCACCTCCTCACTTTGGAAACTGGCCCACTGTGGGGCCCGGGGACCCTCCTGTCCTCTCCTCCCCAGACTCAAGCTGGAATGCGAGAAGCTGGCCAGTGAGAAGACCGAGATGCAGCGGCATTATGTTATGGTAAGGGGCTGGTCCTTGGACGGCGGGGGGGGGGGAGAAGGGCCGGGGGCTGGTGTTGACCCTGAGCCCCATCCTACCCGCCTGAGATCTGGGCTTCCTGTCCACTGCCTCCGGACTGCCCCTCCGCAGCCCTGTGGGCCAGGGTCTCTGGGTATCCCCACCTGCCCCTCCTCTCCTAGGAGGGCAGAGGGACTCCTCCAGGCAGACCCCCTGATTCCCCCCTGGTCTCTCCTTCTGACGCCCCCATGGGGCTGGGGCCTCCATGTCACACTGACCCCTAGCCTGGGTGCTCTTGAGACCCCAGTGCCCCCTGGCTCCCAGGTGTCCCCAGTGGGCTTTTCCTTTGCAGTACTACGAAATGTCCTACGGGCTCAACATCGAGATGCATAAGCAGGTAACGGCAGGGCTGGGGTGTTGAGGAGGGAGGGTGGGGTCGGGAAGCCACGGGACCCCAGGGTGCAATTTGGGCCAAGGCAGACCCAGGGAGCGAGGCTCATCATGAAATCCTGCAGAGGCTCCGGAGGGCTGATTGGGGATCGGCTCATGGAAGCAAAGTGATTTTCAGTTTCTGGGGACAGGGGCTACAGCTGGAGCCAGCCAGCAGAGAGGCGGGCAGGGGGCAGGGGCTGGGTGTCCCCTGGAGCCGAGGGTGGCCCTCTGGGTAGGAGACTGTGGAGAGGCCTCTGTCCCAGGAAAGGCCCTGGCTGATGGTCTTGGAGGTCCCTTCCTGCCCAAGTCTGAGGTTTGGCATTGGACCCTGAGACACTGGGAATTCTGGAAGCCCTGAGTCCATCCCAGTGGTATTGCCAGAAGCTTCTGAGATTGTTCTCAGGCCCTGACTTAGACTGAGCCCACCTCTCCAGGCTGTCCTCAAGGCTCCCAGATTGACCCCAATTCTGTGGGCTTCTGAGATCTTTCCTGAGCTTCTGAATGTGACCCACGGTTCTGAGGGGGGTGTCAAGGTTCTGAAGTGGCCCAGGGTTACTCAGGAGATCCTGAGACTGACCAGTGGCTTCTAGGGGGATGGTAGGGGTTCTGGGGCTCTGAGCAGACAGATGCTTAGATTCTGTCCCTCAGAATGTCAGAGCGTAGGGCAGAGCTGTGCCAGGGCTTCCTGGTGGGGAGTGTGGGGTGCTGGAGTGCCCGCCCTGGCATGCCTTCCCGGGCATGTCTGGACCCCAGTTCTGTTGTGGGGGAGCCTGGTGCCATCCACGGGTGCATGCAGTAGGCCCCTCACTGGGAGAAGGAATGGTGTTGTGCCAGGCCCTGGGGGCTTGGCCTGCGCCCTCCAGGTGGGGGATGGCACCCGTCAGAGACAGTGCACCTGTGACTCAGGCAGGGGATCCGGTGCCCTTCCGCTGCTGCTTACCTGCCTAGAGGTCCAACAGCAACAGGGGGCTCCCCTACACAGTGCCGGTGCCTAGCCCCCTGTCCCCGGAGGCGCTGTGGACCAGGACGGCCCAGCACAGTAGGTTCTGGTGTTTGCTGCCTGACTTAATGGGCTCAGGGTCTCATAGACAAGATGGGAGCAAGGACTCCCCACTGGCAGTGAGGGCTCCCTGGATGGCCCAGGAGGGGGTGTCTCTGCCCCAGATTCCCGTCTGAGCTCCTACCTTCCAGAGGAGCAGGGAGGCCCAGACCGACCGGCCAGGGCCTGACCTGCTGGGCAGTGGAGCCTGGCCCTGTCCTTCCCTGGCAGGTGTTCCTGCCTCCCCTTGGCCAGACCCTCCTCCTGACCCTTCCATCTGAGCCCAATGTCACTGCCTGGGGAAAGCCATTGCTGACCCCAGACCGGCGCCCTCCCCACGGGGCGGGGGCGGCGGGTGTCGGTCGTTTCCTCGTCCGGGGTGGGAGCCCAGGGCCTGGCCGCCAGCCTCAGTTTCCCCGCGGGCCCAGGGCGCAGGGACCGGGGTCTGGGTCGCCGCGCGCGCGGGGGGCGCGGGCGCCGGGCGGGGCGCGGGGGGGCAGCGGCGCCACCTTAAGGCGGCTCTGCCCGCGGCTCCTGGCCGAGCCCCGCCGGAGGGAGGCGGCTCCGCGCGGGGCCCGCCGCCCGCACCGCCACCAAGCCTGCCGCCCACCTTCCCGCCGCCCGCCGCCCGCGCGGGGTCGGCAGGGACCGCGGGTCCCGCAGCGCGTCCGCCCCGCCCGCCCGGCCGCGCGCCCCGCGCCGCCGCCCCCGGCCCACATTGTCCGGCTCGGGCGGCGCCGGGCCTTGGGACGGCAGGATGTACCCCCAGGGGAGGCACCCGGTGAGCGGGGGGCGCGGGCGCCGGGCGGGGCGCGCGCGGGCAGCGGCGCCACCTTAAGGCGGCTCTGCCCGCGGCTCCTGGCCGAGCCCCGCCGGAGGGAGGCGGCTCCGCGCGGGGCCCGCCGCCCTCGCCGCCACCGAGCCTGCCGCCCACCTTCCCGCCACCCGCCGCCCGCGCGGGGTCGGCAGGGACCGCGGGTCCCGCAGCGCGTCCGCCCCGCCCGCCCGGCCGCGCGCCCCGCGCCGCCGCCCCCGGCCCACATTGTCCGGCTCGGGCGGCGCCGGGCCTTGGGACGGCAGGATGTACCCCCAGGGGAGGCACCCGGTGAGCAGGGGGCGCGGGCGCCGGGCGGGGCGCGCGCGGGCAGCGGCGCCATCTTAAGGCGGCTCTGCCCGCGGCTCCTGGCCGAGCCCCGCAGGAGGGAGGCGGCTCCGCGCGGGGCCGGCCGCCCGCGCCGCCACCGAGCCGGCCGCCCACCTTCCCGCCGCCCGCCGCCCGCGCGGGGTCGGCAGGGACCGCGGGTCCCGCAGCGCGTCCGCCCCGCCCGCCCGGCCGCGCTCCCCGCGCCGCCGCCCCCGGCCCACATTGTCCGGCTCCGGATGGCAGGATGTACCCCCAGGGGAGGCACCCGGTGAGCGGGGGGCGCGGGCGCCGGGCGGGGCGCGCGCGGGCAGCGGCGCCACCTTAAGGCGGCTCTGCCCGCGGCTCCTGGCCGAGCCCCGCCGGAGGGAGGCGGCTCCGCGCGGGGCCCGCCGCCCGCGCCGCCACCGAGCCGGCCGCCCACCTTCCCGCCGCCCGCCGCCCGCGCGGGGTCGGCAGGGACCGCGGGTCCCGCAGCGCGTCCGCCCCGCCCGCCCGGCCGCGCTCCCCGCGCCGCCGCCCCCGGCCCACAGTGTCCGGCTCCGGATGGCAGGATGTACCCCCAGGGGAGGCACCCGGTGAGCGGGGGGCGCGGGCGCCGGGCGGGGCGCGCGCGGGCAGCGGCGCCACCTTAAGGCGGCTCTGCCCGCGGCTCCTGGCCGAGCCCCGCCAGAGGGAGGCGGCTCCGCGCGGGGCCCGCCGCCCGCGCCGCCACCGAGCCGGCCGCCCACCTTCCCGCCGCCCGCCGCCCGCGCGGGGTCGGCAGGGACCGCGGGTCCCGCAGGGCGTCCGCCCCGCCCGCCCGGGCGCGCCCCGCGCCGCCGCCCCCGGCCCACATTGTCCGGCTCGGGCGGCGCCTGGCCTTCGGAAGGCAGGATGTACCCCCAGGGGAGGCACCCGGTGAGGGGGGGGGCCGGGCGCCGGGGGGTCGCCGGCCGCCCCGGGCCCTGGAACTCAGCCCCGCACGTCCCCCCAGACCCCGCTGCAGCCCGGCCAGCCCTTCAAGTTCTCCATCCTGGAGATCTGCGACCGCATCAAGGAGGAGTTCCAGTTCCTGCAGGCGCAGTACCGCAGGTGAGCGCCAGCACCGCAGTCCAGGGCAGGTGGCGCCCAGGGCGGGCAGGTGGGCGCCCAGGGCTGCGGGTTGCCACCGCGGGGGCGCCGAGGGGCGACAGCCTGCACCCCCGGGTCGCGGGAGGGTGGGGGGAAGTGAGGGGGGGCCCACCTCCTCACTTTGGAAACTGGCCCACTGTGGGGCCCGGGGACCCTCCTGTCCTCTCCTCCCCAGCCTCAAGCTGGAATGCGAGAAGCTGGCCAGTGAGAAGACCGAGATGCAGCGGCATTATGTTATGGTAAGGGGCTGGTCCTTGGACGGCGGGGGGGGGGGGGGAGAAGGGCCGGGGGCTGGTGTTGACCCTGAGCCCCATCCTACCCGCCTGAGATCTGGGCTTCCTGTCCACTGCCTCCGGACTGCCCCTCCGCAGCCCTGTGGGCCAGGGTCTCTGGGTATCCCCACCTGCCCCTCCTCTCCTAGGAGGGCAGAGGGACTCCTCCAGGCAGACCCCCTGATTCCCCCCTGGTCTCTCCTTCTGACGCCCCCATGGGGCTGGGGCCTCCATGTCACACTGACCCCTAGCCTGGGTGCTCTTGAGACCCCAGTGCCCCCTGGCTCCCAGGTGTCCCCAGTGGGCTTTTCCTTTGCAGTACTACGAAATGTCCTACGGGCTCAACATCGAGATGCATAAGCAGGTAACGGCAGGGCTGGGGTGTTCAGGAGGGAGGGTGGGGTCGGGAAGCCACGGGACCCCAGGGTGCAATTTGGGCCAAGGCAGACCCAGGGAGCGAGGCTCATCATGAAATCCTGCAGAGGCTCCGGAGGGCTGATTGGGGATCGGCTCATGGAAGCAAAGTGATTTTCAGTTTCTGGGGACAGGGGCTACAGCTGGAGCCAGCCAGCAGAGAGGCGGGCAGGGGGCAGGGGCTGGGTGTCCCCTGGAGCCGAGGGTGGCCCTCTGGGTAGGAGACTGTGGAGAGGCCTCTGTCCCAGGAAAGGCCCTGGCTGATGGTCTTGGAGGTCCCTTCCTGCCCAAGTCTGAGGTTTGGCGTTGGACCCTGAGACACTGGGAATTCTGGAAGCCCTGAGTCCATCCCAGTGGTATTGCCAGAAGGTTCTGAGATTGTTCTCAGGCCCTGACTTAGACTGAGCCCACCTCTCCAGGCTGTCCTCAAGGCTCCCAGATTGACCCCAATTCTGTGGGCTTCTGAGATCTTTCCTGAGCTTCTGAATGTGACCCACGGTTCTGAGGGGGGTGTCAAGGTTCTGAAGTGGCCCAGGGTTACTCAGGAGATCCTGAGACTGACCAGTGGCTTCTAGGGGGATGGTAGGGGTTCTGGGGCTCTGAGCAGACAGATGCTTAGATTCTGTCCCTCAGAATGTCAGAGCCTAGGGCAGAGCTGTGCCAGGGCTTCCTGGTGGGGAGTGTGGGGTGCTGGAGTGCCCGCCCTGGCATGCCTTCCCGGGCATGTCTGGACCCCAGTTCTGTTGTGGGGGAGCCTGGTGCCATCCACGGGTGCATGCAGTAGGCCCCTCACTGGGAGAAGGAATGGTGTTGTGCCAGGCCCTGGGGGCTTGGCCTGCGCCCTCCAGGTGGGGGATGGCACCCGTCAGAGACAGTGCACCTGTGACTCAGGCAGGGGATCCGGTGCCCTTCCGCTGCTGCTTACCTGCCTAGAGGTCCAACAGCAACAGGGGGCTCCCCTACACAGTGCCGGTGCCTAGCCCCCTGTCCCCAGAGGCGCTGTGGACCAGGACGGCCCAGCACAGTAGGTTCTGGTGTTTGCTGCCTGACTTAATGGGCTCAGGGTCTCATAGACAAGATGGGAGCAAGGACTCCCCACTGGCAGTGAGGGCTCCCTGGATGGCCCAGGAGGGGGTGTCTCTGCCCCAGATTCCCGTCTGAGCTCCTACCTTCCAGAGGAGCAGGGAGGCCCAGACCGACCGGCCAGGGCCTGACCTGCTGGGCAGTGGAGCCTGGCCCTGTCCTTCCCTGGCAGGTGTTCCTGCCTCCCCTTGGCCAGACCCTCCTCCTGACCCTTCCATCTGAGCCCAATGTCACTGCCTGGGGAAAGCCATTGCTGACCCCAGACCGGCGCCCTCCCCACGGGGCGGGGGCGGCGGGTGTCGGTCGTTTCCTCGTCCGGGGTGGGAGCCCAGGGCCTGGCCGCCAGCCTCAGTTTCCCCGCGGGCCCAGGGCGCAGGGACCGGGGTCTGGGTCGCCGCGCGCGCGCGGGGGGCGCGGGCGCCGGGCGGGGCGCGGGGGGGCAGCGGCGCCACCTTAAGGCGGCTCTGCCCGCGGCTCCTGGCCGAGCCCCGCCAGAGGGAGGCGGCTCCGCGCGGGGCCCGCCGCCCGCACCGCCACCAAGCCTGCCGCCCACCTTCCCGCCTCCCGCCGCCCGCGCGGGGTCGGCAGGGACCGCGGGTCCCCCAGCGCGTCCGCCCCGCCCGCCCGGCCGCGCGCCCCGCGCCGCCGCCCCCGGCCCACATTGTCCGGCTCGGGCGGCGCCGGGCCTTGGGACGGCAGGATGTACCCCCAGGGGAGGCACCCGGTGAGCAGGGGGCGCGGGCGCCGGGCGGGGCGCGCGCGGGCAGCGGCGCCACCTTAAGGCGGCTCTGCCCGCGGCTCCTGGCCGAGCCCCGCAGGAGGGAGGCGGCTCCGCGCGGGGCCGGCCGCCCGCGCCGCCACCGAGCCGGCCGCCCACCTTCCCGCCGCCCGCCGCCCGCGCGGGGTCGGCAGGGACCGCGGGTCCCGCAGCGCGTCCGCCCCGCCCGCCCGGCCGCGCTCCCCGCGCCGCCGCCCCCGGCCCACATTGTCCGGCTCCGGATGGCAGGATGTACCCCCAGGGGAGGCACCCGGTGAGCGGGGGGCGCGGGCGCCGGGCGGGGCGCGCGCGGGCAGCGGCGCCACCTTAAGGCGGCTCTGCCCGCGGCTCCTGGCCGAGCCCCGCCGGAGGGAGGCGGCTCCGCGCGGGGCCCGCCGCCCGCGCCGCCACCGAGCCGGCCGCCCACCTTCCCGCCGCCCGCCGCCCGCGCGGGGTCGGCAGGGACCGCGGGTCCCGCAGCGCGTCCGCCCCGCCCGCCCGGCCGCGCTCCCCGCGCCGCCGCCCCCGGCCCACAGTGTCCGGCTCCGGATGGCAGGATGTACCCCCAGGGGAGGCACCCGGTGAGCGGGGGGCGCGGGCGCCGGGCGGGGCGCGCGCGGGCAGCGGCGCCACCTTAAGGCGGCTCTGCCCGCGGCTCCTGGCCGAGCCCCGCCGGAGGGAGGCGGCTCCGCGCGGGGCCCGCCGCCCGCGCCGCCACCGAGCCGGCCGCCCACCTTCCCGCCGCCCGCCGCCCGCGCGGGGTCGGCAGGGACCGCGGGTCCCGCAGGGCGTCCGCCCCGCCCGCCCGGGCGCGCCCCGCGCCGCCGCCCCCGGCCCACATTGTCCGGCTCGGGCGGCGCCTGGCCTTCGGAAGGCAGGATGTACCCCCAGGGGAGGCACCCGGTGAGGGGGGGGGCCGGGCGCCGGGGGGTCGCCGGCCGCCCCGGGCCCTGGAACTCAGCCCCGCACGTCCCCCCAGACCCCGCTGCAGCCCGGCCAGCCCTTCAAGTTCTCCATCCTGGAGATCTGCGACCGCATCAAGGAGGAGTTCCAGTTCCTGCAGGCGCAGTACCGCAGGTGAGCGCCAGCACCGCAGTCCAGGGCAGGTGGCGCCCAGGGCGGGCAGGTGGGCGCCCAGGGCTGCGGGTTGCCACCGCGGGGGCGCCGAGGGGCGACAGCCTGCACCCCCGGGTCGCGGGAGGGTGGGGGGAAGTGAGGGGGGGCCCACCTCCTCACTTTGGAAACTGGCCCACTGTGGGGCCCGGGGACCCTCCTGTCCTCTCCTCCCCAGCCTCAAGCTGGAATGCGAGAAGCTGGCCAGTGAGAAGACCGAGATGCAGCGGCATTATGTTATGGTAAGGGGCTGGTCCTTGGACGGCGGGGGGGGGGGGGGAGAAGGGCCGGGGGCTGGTGTTGACCCTGAGCCCCATCCTACCCGCCTGAGATCTGGGCTTCCTGTCCACTGCCTCCGGACTGCCCCTCCGCAGCCCTGTGGGCCAGGGTCTCTGGGTATCCCCACCTGCCCCTCCTCTCCTAGGAGGGCAGAGGGACTCCTCCAGGCAGACCCCCTGATTCCCCCCTGGTCTCTCCTTCTGACGCCCCCATGGGGCTGGGGCCTCCATGTCACACTGACCCCTAGCCTGGGTGCTCTTGAGACCCCAGTGCCCCCTGGCTCCCAGGTGTCCCCAGTGGGCTTTTCCTTTGCAGTACTACGAAATGTCCTACGGGCTCAACATCGAGATGCATAAGCAGGTAACGGCAGGGCTGGGGTGTTGAGGAGGGAGGGTGGGGTCGGGAAGCCACGGGACCCCAGGGTGCAATTTGGGCCAAGGCAGACCCAGGGAGCGAGGCTCATCATGAAATCCTGCAGAGGCTCCGGAGGGCTGATTGGGGATCGGCTCATGGAAGCAAAGTGATTTTCAGTTTCTGGGGACAGGGGCTACAGCTGGAGCCAGCCAGCAGAGAGGCGGGCAGGGGGCAGGGGCTGGGTGTCCCCTGGAGCCGAGGGTGGCCCTCTGGGTAGGAGACTGTGGAGAGGCCTCTGTCCCAGGAAAGGCCCTGGCTGATGGTCTTGGAGGTCCCTTCCTGCCCAAGTCTGAGGTTTGGCGTTGGACCCTGAGACACTGGGAATTCTGGAAGCCCTGAGTCCATCCCAGTGGTATTGCCAGAAGGTTCTGAGATTGTTCTCAGGCCCTGACTTAGACTGAGCCCACCTCTCCAGGCTGTCCTCAAGGCTCCCAGATTGACCCCAATTCTGTGGGCTTCTGAGATCTTTCCTGAGCTTCTGAATGTGACCCACGGTTCTGAGGGGGGTGTCAAGGTTCTGAAGTGGCCCAGGGTTACTCAGGAGATCCTGAGACTGACCAGTGGCTTCTAGGGGGATGGTAGGGGTTCTGGGGCTCTGAGCAGACAGATGCTTAGATTCTGTCCCTCAGAATGTCAGAGCGTAGGGCAGAGCTGTGCCAGGGCTTCCTGGTGGGGAGTGTGGGGTGCTGGAGTGCCCGCCCTGGCATGCCTTCCCGGGCATGTCTGGACCCCAGTTCTGTTGTGGGGGAGCCTGGTGCCATCCACGGGTGCATGCAGTAGGCCCCTCACTGGGAGAAGGAATGGTGTTGTGCCAGGCCCTGGGGGCTTGGCCTGCGCCCTCCAGGTGGGGGATGGCACCCGTCAGAGACAGTGCACCTGTGACTCAGGCAGGGGATCCGGTGCCCTTCCGCTGCTGCTTACCTGCCTAGAGGTCCAACAGCAACAGGGGGCTCCCCTACACAGTGCCGGTGCCTAGCCCCCTGTCCCCAGAGGCGCTGTGGACCAGGACGGCCCAGCACAGTAGGTTCTGGTGTTTGCTGCCTGACTTAATGGGCTCAGGGTCTCATAGACAAGATGGGAGCAAGGACTCCCCACTGGCAGTGAGGGCTCCCTGGATGGCCCAGGAGGGGGTGTCTCTGCCCCAGATTCCCGTCTGAGCTCCTACCTTCCAGAGGAGCAGGGAGGCCCAGACCGACCGGCCAGGGCCTGACCTGCTGGGCAGTGGAGCCTGGCCCTGTCCTTCCCTGGCAGGTGTTCCTGCCTCCCCTTGGCCAGACCCTCCTCCTGACCCTTCCATCTGAGCCCAATGTCACTGCCTGGGGAAAGCCATTGCTGACCCCAGACCGGCGCCCTCCCCACGGGGCGGGGGCGGCGGGTGTGGCGGGTGTCGGTCGTTTCCTCGTCCGGGGTGGGAGCCCAGGGCCTGGCCGCCAGCCTCAGTTTCCCCGCGGGCCCAGGGCGCAGGGACCGGGGTCTGGGTCGCCGCGCGCGCGGGGGGCGCGGGCGCCGGGCGGGGCGCGGGGGGGCAGCGGCGCCACCTTAAGGCGGCTCTGCCCGCGGCTCCTGGCCGAGCCCCGCCGGAGGGAGGCGGCTCCGCGCGGGGCCCGCCGCCCGCACCGCCACCAAGCCTGCCGCCCACCTTCCCGCCGCCCGCCGCCCGCGCGGGGTCGGCAGGGACCGCGGGTCCCGCAGCGCGTCCGCCCCGCCCGCCCAGCCGCGCGCCCCGCGCCGCCGCCCCCGGCCCACATTGTCCGGCTCGGGCGGCGCCGGGCCTTGGGACGGCAGGATGTACCCCCAGGGGAGGCACCCGGTGAGCGGGGGGCGCGGGCGCCGGGCGGGGCGCGCGCGGGCAGCGGCGCCACCTTAAGGCGGCTCTGCCCGCGGCTCCTGGCCGAGCCCCGCCGGAGGGAGGCGGCTCCGCGCGGGGCCCGCCGCCCTCGCCGCCACCGAGCCTGCCGCCCACCTTCCCGCCACCCGCCGCCCGCGCGGGGTCGGCAGGGACCGCGGGTCCCGCAGCGCGTCCGCCCCGCTCGCCCGGCCGCGCGCCCCGCGCCGCCGCCCCCGGCCCACATTGTCCGGCTCGGGCGGCGCCTGGCCTTCGGAAGGCAGGATGTACCCCCAGGGGAGGCACCCGGTGAGGGGGGGGGCCGGGCGCCGGGGGGTCGCCGGCCGCCCCGGGCCCTGGAACTCAGCCCCGCACGTCCCCCCAGACCCCGCTGCAGCCCGGCCAGCCCTTCAAGTTCTCCATCCTGGAGATCTGCGACCGCATCAAGGAGGAGTTCCAGTTCCTGCAGGCGCAGTACCGCAGGTGAGCGCCAGCACCGCAGTCCAGGGCAGGTGGCGCCCAGGGCGGGCAGGTGGGCGCCCAGGGCTGCGGGTTGCCACCGCGGGGGCGCCGAGGGGCGACAGCCTGCACCCCCGGGTCGCGGGAGGGTGGGGGGAAGTGAGGGGGGGCCCACCTCCTCACTTTGGAAACTGGCCCACTGTGGGGCCCGGGGACCCTCCTGTCCTCTCCTCCCCAGCCTCAAGCTGGAATGCGAGAAGCTGGCCAGTGAGAAGACCGAGATGCAGCGGCATTATGTTATGGTAAGGGGCTGGTCCTTGGACGGCGGGGGGGGGGGAGAAGGGCCGGGGGCTGGTGTTGACCCTGAGCCCCATCCTACCCGCCTGAGATCTGGGCTTCCTGTCCACTGCCTCCGGACTGCCCCTCCGCAGCCCTGTGGGCCAGGGTCTCTGGGTATCCCCACCTGCCCCTCCTCTCCTAGGAGGGCAGAGGGACTCCTCCAGGCAGACCCCCTGATTCCCCCCTGGTCTCTCCTTCTGACGCCCCCATGGGGCTGGGGCCTCCATGTCACACTGACCCCTAGCCTGGGTGCTCTTGAGACCCCAGTGCCCCCTGGCTCCCAGGTGTCCCCAGTGGGCTTTTCCTTTGCAGTACTACGAAATGTCCTACGGGCTCAACATCGAGATGCATAAGCAGGTAACGGCAGGGCTGGGGTGTTCAGGAGGGAGGGTGGGGTCGGGAAGCCACGGGACCCCAGGGTGCAATTTGGGCCAAGGCAGACCCAGGGAGCGAGGCTCATCATGAAATCCTGCAGAGGCTCCGGAGGGCTGATTGGGGATCGGCTCATGGAAGCAAAGTGATTTTCAGTTTCTGGGGACAGGGGCTACAGCTGGAGCCAGCCAGCAGAGAGGCGGGCAGGGGGCAGGGGCTGGGTGTCCCCTGGAGCCGAGGGTGGCCCTCTGGGTAGGAGACTGTGGAGAGGCCTCTGTCCCAGGAAAGGCCCTGGCTGATGGTCTTGGAGGTCCCTTCCTGCCCAAGTCTGAGGTTTGGCGTTGGACCCTGAGACACTGGGAATTCTGGAAGCCCTGAGTCCATCCCAGTGGTATTGCCAGAAGGTTCTGAGATTGTTCTCAGGCCCTGACTTAGACTGAGCCCACCTCTCCAGGCTGTCCTCAAGGCTCCCAGATTGACCCCAATTCTGTGGGCTTCTGAGATCTTTCCTGAGCTTCTGAATGTGACCCACGGTTCTGAGGGGGGTGTCAAGGTTCTGAAGTGGCCCAGGGTTACTCAGGAGATCCTGAGACTGACCAGTGGCTTCTAGGGGGATGGTAGGGGTTCTGGGGCTCTGAGCAGACAGATGCTTAGATTCTGTCCCTCAGAATGTCAGAGCCTAGGGCAGAGCTGTGCCAGGGCTTCCTGGTGGGGAGTGTGGGGTGCTGGAGTGCCCGCCCTGGCATGCCTTCCCGGGCATGTCTGGACCCCAGTTCTGTTGTGGGGGAGCCTGGTGCCATCCACGGGTGCATGCAGTAGGCCCCTCACTGGGAGAAGGAATGGTGTTGTGCCAGGCCCTGGGGGCTTGGCCTGCGCCCTCCAGGTGGGGGATGGCACCCGTCAGAGACAGTGCACCTGTGACTCAGGCAGGGGATCCGGTGCCCTTCCGCTGCTGCTTACCTGCCTAGAGGTCCAACAGCAACAGGGGGCTCCCCTACACAGTGCCGGTGCCTAGCCCCCTGTCCCCGGAGGCGCTGTGGACCAGGACGGCCCAGCACAGTAGGTTCTGGTGTTTGCTGCCTGACTTAATGGGCTCAGGGTCTCATAGACAAGATGGGAGCAAGGACTCCCCACTGGCAGTGAGGGCTCCCTGGATGGCCCAGGAGGGGGTGTCTCTGCCCCAGATTCCCGTCTGAGCTCCTACCTTCCAGAGGAGCAGGGAGGCCCAGACCGACCGGCCAGGGCCTGACCTGCTGGGCAGTGGAGCCTGGCCCTGTCCTTCCCTGGCAGGTGTTCCTGCCTCCCCTTGGCCAGACCCTCCTCCTGACCCTTCCATCTGAGCCCAATGTCACTGCCTGGGGAAAGCCATTGCTGACCCCAGACCGGCGCCCTCCCCACGGGGCGGGGGCGGCGGGTGTCGGTCGTTTCCTCGTCCGGGGTGGGAGCCCAGGGCCTGGCCGCCAGCCTCAGTTTCCCCGCGGGCCCAGGGCGCAGGGACCGGGGTCTGGGTCGCCGCGCGCGCGGGGGGCGCGGGCGCCGGGCGGGGCGCGGGGGGGGCAGCGGCGCCACCTTAAGGCGGCTCTGCCCGCGGCTCCTGGCCGAGCCCCGCCAGAGGGAGGCGGCTCCGCGCGGGGCCCGCCGCCCGCACCGCCACCAAGCCTGCCGCCCACCTTCCCGCCGCCCGCCGCCCGCGCGGGGTCGGCAGGGACCGCGGGTCCCGCAGCGCGTCCGCCCCGCCCGCCCGGCCGCGCGCCCCGCGCCGCCGCCCCCGGCCCACATTGTCCGGCTCGGGCGGCGCCGGGCCTTGGGACGGCAGGATGTACCCCCAGGGGAGGCACCCGGTGAGCGGGGGGCGCGGGCGCCGGGCGGGGCGCGCGCGGGCAGCGGCGCCACCTTAAGGCGGCTCTGCCCGCGGCTCCTGGCCGAGCCCCGCCGGAGGGAGGCGGCTCCGCGCGGGGCCCGCCGCCCGCGCCGCCACCGAGCCGGCCGCCCACCTTCCCGCCGCCCGCCGCCCGCGCGGGGTCGGCAGGGACCGCGGGTCCCGCAGCGCGTCCGCCCCGCCCGCCCGGCCGCGCTCCCCGCGCCGCCGCCCCCGGCCCACAGTGTCCGGCTCCGGATGGCAGGATGTACCCCCAGGGGAGGCACCCGGTGAGCGGGGGGCGCGGGCGCCGGGCGGGGCGCGCGCGGGCAGCGGCGCCACCTTAAGGCGGCTCTGCCCGCGGCTCCTGGCCGAGCCCCGCCAGAGGGAGGCGGCTCCGCGCGGGGCCCGCCGCCCGCGCCGCCACCGAGCCGGCCGCCCACCTTCCCGCCGCCCACCGCCCGCGCGGGGTCGGCAGGGACCGCGGGTCCCGCAGGGCGTCCGCCCCGCCCGCCCGGGCGCGCCCCGCGCCGCCGCCCCCGGCCCACATTGTCCGGCTCGGGCGGCGCCTGGCCTTCGGAAGGCAGGATGTACCCCCAGGGGAGGCACCCGGTGAGGGGGGGGGCCGGGCGCCGGGGGGTCGCCGGCCGCCCCGGGCCCTGGAACTCAGCCCCGCACGTCCCCCCAGACCCCGCTGCAGCCCGGCCAGCCCTTCAAGTTCTCCATCCTGGAGATCTGCGACCGCATCAAGGAGGAGTTCCAGTTCCTGCAGGCGCAGTACCGCAGGTGAGCGCCAGCACCGCAGTCCAGGGCAGGTGGCGCCCAGGGCGGGCAGGTGGGCGCCCAGGGCTGCGGGTTGCCACCGCGGGGGCGCCGAGGGGCGACAGCCTGCACCCCCGGGTCGCGGGAGGGTGGGGGGAAGTGAGGGGGGGCCCACCTCCTCACTTTGGAAACTGGCCCACTGTGGGGCCCGGGGACCCTCCTGTCCTCTCCTCCCCAGCCTCAAGCTGGAATGCGAGAAGCTGGCCAGTGAGAAGACCGAGATGCAGCGGCATTATGTTATGGTAAGGGGCTGGTCCTTGGACGGCGGGGGGGGGGGGGGGGGGAGAAGGGCCGGGGGCTGGTGTTGACCCTGAGCCCCATCCTACCCGCCTGAGATCTGGGCTTCCTGTCCACTGCCTCCGGACTGCCCCTCCGCAGCCCTGTGGGCCAGGGTCTCTGGGTATCCCCACCTGCCCCTCCTCTCCTAGGAGGGCAGAGGGACTCCTCCAGGCAGACCCCCTGATTCCCCCCTGGTCTCTCCTTCTGACGCCCCCATGGGGCTGGGGCCTCCATGTCACACTGACCCCTAGCCTGGGTGCTCTTGAGACCCCAGTGCCCCCTGGCTCCCAGGTGTCCCCAGTGGGCTTTTCCTTTGCAGTACTACGAAATGTCCTACGGGCTCAACATCGAGATGCATAAGCAGGTAACGGCAGGGCTGGGGTGTTGAGGAGGGAGGGTGGGGTCGGGAAGCCACGGGACCCCAGGGTGCAATTTGGGCCAAGGCAGACCCAGGGAGCGAGGCTCATCATGAAATCCTGCAGAGGCTCCGGAGGGCTGATTGGGGATCGGCTCATGGAAGCAAAGTGATTTTCAGTTTCTGGGGACAGGGGCTACAGCTGGAGCCAGCCAGCAGAGAGGCGGGCAGGGGGCAGGGGCTGGGTGTCCCCTGGAGCCGAGGGTGGCCCTCTGGGTAGGAGACTGTGGAGAGGCCTCTGTCCCAGGAAAGGCCCTGGCTGATGGTCTTGGAGGTCCCTTCCTGCCCAAGTCTGAGGTTTGGCGTTGGACCCTGAGACACTGGGAATTCTGGAAGCCCTGAGTCCATCCCAGTGGTATTGCCAGAAGGTTCTGAGATTGTTCTCAGGCCCTGACTTAGACTGAGCCCACCTCTCCAGGCTGTCCTCAAGGCTCCCAGATTGACCCCAATTCTGTGGGCTTCTGAGATCTTTCCTGAGCTTCTGAATGTGACCCACGGTTCTGAGGGGGGTGTCAAGGTTCTGAAGTGGCCCAGGGTTACTCAGGAGATCCTGAGACTGACCAGTGGCTTCTAGGGGGATGGTAGGGGTTCTGGGGCTCTGAGCAGACAGATGCTTAGATTCTGTCCCTCAGAATGTCAGAGCGTAGGGCAGAGCTGTGCCAGGGCTTCCTGGTGGGGAGTGTGGGGTGCTGGAGTGCCCGCCCTGGCATGCCTTCCCGGGCATGTCTGGACCCCAGTTCTGTTGTGGGGGAGCCTGGTGCCATCCACGGGTGCATGCAGTAGGCCCCTCACTGGGAGAAGGAATGGTGTTGTGCCAGGCCCTGGGGGCTTGGCCTGCGCCCTCCAGGTGGGGGATGGCACCCGTCAGAGACAGTGCACCTGTGACTCAGGCAGGGGATCCGGTGCCCTTCCGCTGCTGCTTACCTGCCTAGAGGTCCAACAGCAACAGGGGGCTCCCCTACACAGTGCCGGTGCCTAGCCCCCTGTCCCCGGAGGCGCTGTGGACCAGGACGGCCCAGCACAGTAGGTTCTGGTGTTTGCTGCCTGACTTAATGGGCTCAGGGTCTCATAGACAAGATGGGAGCAAGGACTCCCCACTGGCAGTGAGGGCTCCCTGGATGGCCCAGGAGGGGGTGTCTCTGCCCCAGATTCCCGTCTGAGCTCCTACCTTCCAGAGGAGCAGGGAGGCCCAGACCGACCGGCCAGGGCCTGACCTGCTGGGCAGTGGAGCCTGGCCCTGTCCTTCCCTGGCAGGTGTTCCTGCCTCCCCTTGGCCAGACCCTCCTCCTGACCCTTCCATCTGAGCCCAATGTCACTGCCTGGGGAAAGCCATTGCTGACCCCAGACCGGCGCCCTCCCCACGGGGCGGGGGCGGCGGGTGTGGCGGGTGTCGGTCGTTTCCTCGTCCGGGGTGGGAGCCCAGGGCCTGGCCGCCAGCCTCAGTTTCCCCGCGGGCCCAGGGCGCAGGGACCGGGGTCTGGGTCGCCGCGCGCGCGGGGGGCGCGGGCGCCGGGCGGGGCGCGGGGGGGCAGCGGCGCCACCTTAAGGCGGCTCTGCCCGCGGCTCCTGGCCGAGCCCCGCCGGAGGGAGGCGGCTCCGCGCGGGGCCCGCCGCCCGCACCGCCACCAAGCCTGCCGCCCACCTTCCCGGCGCCCGCCGCCCGCGCGGGGTCGGCAGGGACCGCGGGTCCCGCAGCGCGTCCGCCCCGCCCGCCCAGCCGCGCGCCCCGCGCCGCAGCCCCCGGCCCACATTGTCCGGCTCGGGCGGCGCCGGGCCTTGGGACGGCAGGATGTACCCCCAGGGGAGGCACCCGGTGAGCGGGGGGCGCGGGCGCCGGGCGGGGCGCGCGCGGGCAGCGGCGCCACCTTAAGGCGGCTCTGCCCGCGGCTCCTGGCCGAGCCCCGCCGGAGGGAGGCGGCTCCGCGCGGGGCCCGCCGCCCTCGCCGCCACCGAGCCTGCCGCCCACCTTCCCGCCACCCGCCGCCCGCGCGGGGTCGGCAGGGACCGCGGGTCCCGCAGCGCGTCCGCCCCGCCCGCCCGGCCGCGCGCCCCGCGCCGCCGCCCCCGGCCCACATTGTCCGGCTCGGGCGGCGCCGGGCCTTCGGACGGCAGGATGTACCCCCAGGGGAGGCACCCGGTGAGCAGGGGGCGCGGGCGCCGGGCGGGGCGCGCGCGGGCAGCGGCGCCATCTTAAGGCGGCTCTGCCCGCGGCTCCTGGCCGAGCCCCGCAGGAGGGAGGCGGCTCCGCGCGGGGCCGGCCGCCCGCGCCGCCACCGAGCCGGCCGCCCACCTTCCCGCCGCCCGCCGCCCGCGCGGGGTCGGCAGGGACCGCGGGTCCCGCAGCGCGTCCGCCCCGCCCGCCCGGCCGCGCGACCCGCGCCGCCGCCCCCGGCCCACATTGTCCGGCTCCGGATGGCAGGATGTACCCCCAGGGGAGGCACCCGGTGAGCGGGGGGCGCGGGCGCCGGGCGGGGCGCGCGCGGGCAGCGGCGCCACCTTAAGGCGGCTCTGCCCGCGGCTCCTGGCCGAGCCCCGCCGGAGGGAGGCGGCTCCGCGCGGGGCCCGCCGCCCGCGCCGCCACCGAGCCGGCCGCCCACCTTCCCGCCGCCCGCCGCCCGCGCGGGGTCGGCAGGGACCGCGGGTCCCGCAGCGCGTCCGCCCCGCCCGCCCGGCCGCGCTCCCCGCGCCGCCGCCCCCGGCCCACAGTGTCCGGCTCCGGATGGCAGGATGTACCCCCAGGGGAGGCACCCGGTGAGCGGGGGGCGCGGGCGCCGGGCGGGGCGCGCGCGGGCAGCGGCGCCACCTTAAGGCGGCTCTGCCCGCGGCTCCTGGCCGAGCCCCGCCAGAGGGAGGCGGCTCCGCGCGGGGCCCGCCGCCCACGCCGCCACCGAGCCGGCCGCCCACCTTCCCGCCGCCCGCCGCCCGCGCGGGGTCGGCAGGGACCGCGGGTCCCGCAGGGCGTCCGCCCCGCCCGCCCGGGCACGCCCCGCGCCGCCGCCCCCGGCCCACATTGTCCGGCTAGGGCGGCGCCTGGCCTTCGGAAGGCAGGATGTACCCCCAGGGGAGGCACCCGGTGAGGGGGGGGGCCGGGCGCCGGGGGGTCGCCGGCCGCCCCGGGCCCTGGAACTCAGCCCCGCACGTCCCCCCAGACCCCGCTGCAGCCCGGCCAGCCCTTCAAGTTCTCCATCCTGGAGATCTGCGACCGCATCAAGGAGGAGTTCCAGTTCCTGCAGGCGCAGTACCGCAGGTGAGCGCCAGCACCGCAGTCCAGGGCAGGTGGCGCCCAGGGCGGGCAGGTGGGCGCCCAGGGCTGCGGGTTGCCACCGCGGGGGCGCCGAGGGGCGACAGCCTGCACCCCCGGGTCGCGGGAGGGTGGGGGGAAGTGAGGGGGGGCCCACCTCCTCACTTTGGAAACTGGCCCACTGTGGGGCCCGGGGACCCTCCTGTCCTCTCCTCCCCAGCCTCAAGCTGGAATGCGAGAAGCTGGCCAGTGAGAAGACCGAGATGCAGCGGCATTATGTTATGGTAAGGGGCTGGTCCTTGGACGGCGGGGGGGGGGGGAGAAGGGCCGGGGGCTGGTGTTGACCCTGAGCCCCATCCTACCCGCCTGAGATCTGGGCTTCCTGTCCACTGCCTCCGGACTGCCCCTCCGCAGCCCTGTGGGCCAGGGTCTCTGGGTATCCCCACCTGCCCCTCCTCTCCTAGGAGGGCAGAGGGACTCCTCCAGGCAGACCCCCTGATTCCCCCCTGGTCTCTCCTTCTGACGCCCCCATGGGGCTGGGGCCTCCATGTCACACTGACCCCTAGCCTGGGTGCTCTTGAGACCCCAGTGCCCCCTGGCTCCCAGGTGTCCCCAGTGGGCTTTTCCTTTGCAGTACTACGAAATGTCCTACGGGCTCAACATCGAGATGCATAAGCAGGTAACGGCAGGGCTGGGGTGTTCAGGAGGGAGGGTGGGGTCGGGAAGCCACGGGACCCCAGGGTGCAATTTGGGCCAAGGCAGACCCAGGGAGCGAGGCTCATCATGAAATCCTGCAGAGGCTCCGGAGGGCTGATTGGGGATCGGCTCATGGAAGCAAAGTGATTTTCAGTTTCTGGGGACAGGGGCTACAGCTGGAGCCAGCCAGCAGAGAGGCGGGCAGGGGGCAGGGGCTGGGTGTCCCCTGGAGCCGAGGGTGGCCCTCTGGGTAGGAGACTGTGGAGAGGCCTCTGTCCCAGGAAAGGCCCTGGCTGATGGTCTTGGAGGTCCCTTCCTGCCCAAGTCTGAGGTTTGGCGTTGGACCCTGAGACACTGGGAATTCTGGAAGCCCTGAGTCCATCCCAGTGGTATTGCCAGAAGGTTCTGAGATTGTTCTCAGGCCCTGACTTAGACTGAGCCCACCTCTCCAGGCTGTCCTCAAGGCTCCCAGATTGACCCCAATTCTGTGGGCTTCTGAGATCTTTCCTGAGCTTCTGAATGTGACCCACGGTTCTGAGGGGGGTGTCAAGGTTCTGAAGTGGCCCAGGGTTACTCAGGAGATCCTGAGACTGACCAGTGGCTTCTAGGGGGATGGTAGGGGTTCTGGGGCTCTGAGCAGACAGATGCTTAGATTCTGTCCCTCAGAATGTCAGAGCCTAGGGCAGAGCTGTGCCAGGGCTTCCTGGTGGGGAGTGTGGGGTGCTGGAGTGCCCGCCCTGGCATGCCTTCCCGGGCATGTCTGGACCCCAGTTCTGTTGTGGGGGAGCCTGGTGCCATCCACGGGTGCATGCAGTAGGCCCCTCACTGGGAGAAGGAATGGTGTTGTGCCAGGCCCTGGGGGCTTGGCCTGCGCCCTCCAGGTGGGGGATGGCACCCGTCAGAGACAGTGCACCTGTGACTCAGGCAGGGGATCCGGTGCCCTTCCGCTGCTGCTTACCTGCCTAGAGGTCCAACAGCAACAGGGGGCTCCCCTACACAGTGCCGGTGCCTAGCCCCCTGTCCCCGGAGGCGCTGTGGACCAGGACGGCCCAGCACAGTAGGTTCTGGTGTTTGCTGCCTGACTTAATGGGCTCAGGGTCTCATAGACAAGATGGGAGCAAGGACTCCCCACTGGCAGTGAGGGCTCCCTGGATGGCCCAGGAGGGGGTGTCTCTGCCCCAGACTCCCGTCTGAGCTCCTACCTTCCAGAGGAGCAGGGAGGCCCAGACCGACCGGCCAGGGCCTGACCTGCTGGGCAGTGGAGCCTGGCCCTGTCCTTCCCTGGCAGGTGTTCCTGCCTCCCCTTGGCCAGACCCTCCTCCTGACCCTTCCATCTGAGCCCAATGTCACTGCCTGGGGAAAGCCATTGCTGACCCCAGACCGGCGCCCTCCCCACGGGGCGGGGGCGGCGGGTGTGGCGGGTGTCGGTCGTTTCCTCGTCCGGGGTGGGAGCCCAGGGCCTGGCCGCCAGCCTCAGTTTCCCCGCGGGCCCAGGGCGCAGGGACCGGGGTCTGGGTCGCCGCGCGCGCGGGGGGCGCGGGCGCCGGGCGGGGCGCGGGGGGGCAGCGGCGCCACCTTAAGGCGGCTCTGCCCGCGGCTCCTGGCTGAGCCCCGCCAGAGGGAGGCGGCTCCGCGCGGGGCCCGCCGCCCGCACCGCCACCAAGCCTGCCGCCCACCTTCCCGCCGCCCGCCGCCCGCGCGGGGTCGGCAGGGACCGCGGGTCCCGCAGCGCGTCCGCCCCGCCCGCCCGGCCGCGCGACCCGCGCCGCCGCCCCCGGCCCACATTGTCCGGCTCGGGCGGCGCCGGGCCTTGGGACAGCAGGATGTACCCCCAGGGGAGGCACCCGGTGAGCGGGGGGCGCGGGCGCCGGGCGGGGCGCGCGCGGGCAGCGGCGCCACCTTAAGGCGGCTCTGCCCGCGGCTCCTGGCCGAGCCCCGCAGGAGGGAGGCGGCTCCGCGCGGGGCCGGCCGCCCGCGCCGCCACCGAGCCGGCCGCCCACCTTCCCGCCGCCCGCCGCCCGCGCGGGGTCGGCAGGGACCGCGGGTCCCGCAGCGCGTCCGCCCCGCCCGCCCGGCCGCGCTCCCCGCGCCGACGCCCCCGGCCCACATTGTCCGGCTCCGGATGGCAGGATGTACCCCCAGGGGAGGCACCCGGTGAGCGGGGGGCGCGGGCGCCGGGCGGGGCGCGCGCGGGCAGCGGCGCCACCTTAAGGCGGCTCTGCCCGCGGCTCCTGGCCGAGCCCCGCCGGAGGGAGGCGGCTCCGCGCGGGGCCCGCCGCCCGCGCCGCCACCGAGCCGGCCGCCCACCTTCCCGCCGCCCGCCGCCCGCGCGGGGTCGGCAGGGACCGCGGGTCCCGCAGCGCGTCCGCCCCGCCCGCCCGGCCGCGCTCCCCGCGCCGCCGCCCCCGGCCCACAGTGTCCGGCTCCGGATGGCAGGATGTACCCCCAGGGGAGGCACCCGGTGAGCGGGGGGCGCGGGCGCCGGGCGGGGCGCGCGCGGGCAGCGGCGCCACCTTAAGGCGGCTCTGCCCGCGGCTCCTGGCCGAGCCCCGCCAGAGGGAGGCGGCTCCGCGCGGGGCCCGCCGCCCGCGCCGCCACCGAGCCGGCCGCCCACCTTCCCGCCGCCCGCCGCCCGCGCGGGGTCGGCAGGGACCGCGGGTCCCGCAGGGCGTCCGCCCCGCCCGCCCGGGCGCGCCCCGCGCCGCCGCCCCCGGCCCACATTGTCCGGCTCGGGCGGCGCCTGGCCTTCGGAAGGCAGGATGTACCCCCAGGGGAGGCACCCGGTGAGGGGGGGGGCCGGGCGCCGGGGGGTCGCCGGCCGCCCCGGGCCCTGGAACTCAGCCCCGCACGTCCCCCCAGACCCCGCTGCAGCCCGGCCAGCCCTTCAAGTTCTCCATCCTGGAGATCTGCGACCGCATCAAGGAGGAGTTCCAGTTCCTGCAGGCGCAGTACCGCAGGTGAGCGCCAGCACCGCAGTCCAGGGCAGGTGGCGCCCAGGGCGGGCAGGTGGGCGCCCAGGGCTGCGGGTTGCCACCGCGGGGGCGCCGAGGGGCGACAGCCTGCACCCCCGGGTCGCGGGAGGGTGGGGGGAAGTGAGGGGGGGCCCACCTCCTCACTTTGGAAACTGGCCCACTGTGGGGCCCGGGGACCCTCCTGTCCTCTCCTCCCCAGCCTCAAGCTGGAATGCGAGAAGCTGGCCAGTGAGAAGACCGAGATGCAGCGGCATTATGTTATGGTAAGGGGCTGGTCCTTGGACGGCGGGGGGGGGGGAGAAGGGCCGGGGGCTGGTGTTGACCCTGAGCCCCATCCTACCCGCCTGAGATCTGGGCTTCCTGTCCACTGCCTCCGGACTGCCCCTCCGCAGCCCTGTGGGCCAGGGTCTCTGGGTATCCCCACCTGCCCCTCCTCTCCTAGGAGGGCAGAGGGACTCCTCCAGGCAGACCCCCTGATTCCCCCCTGGTCTCTCCTTCTGACGCCCCCATGGGGCTGGGGCCTCCATGTCACACTGACCCCTAGCCTGGGTGCTCTTGAGACCCCAGTGCCCCCTGGCTCCCAGGTGTCCCCAGTGGGCTTTTCCTTTGCAGTACTACGAAATGTCCTACGGGCTCAACATCGAGATGCATAAGCAGGTAACGGCAGGGCTGGGGTGTTCAGGAGGGAGGGTGGGGTCGGGAAGCCACGGGACCCCAGGGTGCAATTTGGGCCAAGGCAGACCCAGGGAGCGAGGCTCATCATGAAATCCTGCAGAGGCTCCGGAGGGCTGATTGGGGATCGGCTCATGGAAGCAAAGTGATTTTCAGTTTCTGGGGACAGGGGCTACAGCTGGAGCCAGCCAGCAGAGAGGCGGGCAGGGGGCAGGGGCTGGGTGTCCCCTGGAGCCGAGGGTGGCCCTCTGGGTAGGAGACTGTGGAGAGGCCTCTGTCCCAGGAAAGGCCCTGGCTGATGGTCTTGGAGGTCCCTTCCTGCCCAAGTCTGAGGTTTGGCGTTGGACCCTGAGACACTGGGAATTCTGGAAGCCCTGAGTCCATCCCAGTGGTATTGCCAGAAGGTTCTGAGATTGTTCTCAGGCCCTGACTTAGACTGAGCCCACCTCTCCAGGCTGTCCTCAAGGCTCCCAGATTGACCCCAATTCTGTGGGCTTCTGAGATCTTTCCTGAGCTTCTGAATGTGACCCACGGTTCTGAGGGGGGTGTCAAGGTTCTGAAGTGGCCCAGGGTTACTCAGGAGATCCTGAGACTGACCAGTGGCTTCTAGGGGGATGGTAGGGGTTCTGGGGCTCTGAGCAGACAGATGCTTAGATTCTGTCCCTCAGAATGTCAGAGCCTAGGGCAGAGCTGTGCCAGGGCTTCCTGGTGGGGAGTGTGGGGTGCTGGAGTGCCCGCCCTGGCATGCCTTCCCGGGCATGTCTGGACCCCAGTTCTGTTGTGGGGGAGCCTGGTGCCATCCACGGGTGCATGCAGTAGGCCCCTCACTGGGAGAAGGAATGGTGTTGTGCCAGGCCCTGGGGGCTTGGCCTGCGCCCTCCAGGTGGGGGATGGCACCCGTCAGAGACAGTGCACCTGTGACTCAGGCAGGGGATCCGGTGCCCTTCCGCTGCTGCTTACCTGCCTAGAGGTCCAACAGCAACAGGGGGCTCCCCTACACAGTGCCGGTGCCTAGCCCCCTGTCCCCGGAGGCGCTGTGGACCAGGACGGCCCAGCACAGTAGGTTCTGGTGTTTGCTGCCTGACTTAATGGGCTCAGGGTCTCATAGACAAGATGGGAGCAAGGACTCCCCACTGGCAGTGAGGGCTCCCTGGATGGCCCAGGAGGGGGTGTCTCTGCCCCAGATTCCCGTCTGAGCTCCTACCTTCCAGAGGAGCAGGGAGGCCCAGACCAACCGGCCAGGGCCTGACCTGCTGGGCAGTGGAGCCTGGCCCTGTCCTTCCCTGGCAGGTGTTCCTGCCTCCCCTTGGCCAGACCCTCCTCCTGACCCTTCCATCTGAGCCCAATGTCACTGCCTGGGGAAAGCCATTGCTGACCCCAGACCGGCGCCCTCCCCACGGGGCGGGGGCGGCGGGTGTCGGTCGTTTCCTCGTCCGGGGTGGGAGCCCAGGGCCTGGCCGCCAGCCTCAGTTTCCCCGCGGGCCCAGGGCGCAGGGACCGGGGTCTGGGTCGCCGCGCGCGCGGGGGGCGCGGGCGCCGGGCGGGGCGCGGGGGGGCAGCGGCGCCACCTTAAGGCGGCTCTGCCCGCGGCTCCTGGCCGAGCCCCGCCAGAGGGAGGCGGCTCCGCGCGGGGCCCGCCGCCCGCACCGCCACCAAGCCTGCCGCCCACCTTCCCGCCGCCCGCCGCCCGCGCGGGGTCGGCAGGGACCGCGGGTCCCGCAGCGCGTCCGCCCCGCCCGCCCGGCCGCGCGACCCGCGCCGCCGCCCCCGGCCCACATTGTCCGGCTCGGGCGGCGCCGGGCCTTGGGACGGCAGGATGTACCCCCAGGGGAGGCACCCGGTGAGCGGGGGGCGCGGGCGCCGGGCGGGGCGCGCGCGGGCAGCGGCGCCACCTTAAGGCGGCTCTGCCCGCGGCTCCTGGCCGAGCCCCGCAGGAGGGAGGCGGCTCCGCGCGGGGCCGGCCGCCCGCGCCGCCACCGAGCCGGCCGCCCACCTTCCCGCCGCCCGCCGCCCGCGCGGGGTCGGCAGGGACCGCGGGTCCCGCAGCGCGTCCGCCCCGCCCGCCCGGCCGCGCTCCCCGCGCCGCCGCCCCCGGCCCACATTGTCCGGCTCCGGATGGCAGGATGTACCCCCAGGGGAGGCACCCGGTGAGCGGGGGGCGCGGGCGCCGGGCGGGGCGCGCGCGGGCAGCGGCGCCACCTTAAGGCGGCTCTGCCCGCGGCTCCTGGCCGAGCCCCGCCGGAGGGAGGCGGCTCCGCGCGGGGCCCGCCGCCCGCGCCGCCACCGAGCCGGCCGCCCACCTTCCCGCCGCCCGCCGCCCGCGCGGGGTCGGCAGGGACCGCGGGTCCCGCAGCGCGTCCGCCCCGCCCGCCCGGCCGCGCTCCCCGCGCCGCCGCCCCCGGCCCACAGTGTCCGGCTCCGGATGGCAGGATGTACCCCCAGGGGAGGCACCCGGTGAGCGGGGGGCGCGGGCGCCGGGCGGGGCGCGCGCGGGCAGCGGCGCCACCTTAAGGCGGCTCTGCCCGCGGCTCCTGGCCGAGCCCCGCCAGAGGGAGGCGGCTCCGCGCGGGGCCCGCCGCCCGCGCCGCCACCGAGCCGGCCGCCCACCTTCCCGCCGCCCACCGCCCGCGCGGGGTCGGCAGGGACCCCGGGTCCCGCAGGGCGTCCGCCCCGCCCGCCCGGGCGCGCCCCGCGCCGCCGCCCCCGGCCCACATTGTCCGGCTCGGGCGGCGCCTGGCCTTCGGAAGGCAGGATGTACCCCCAGGGGAGGCACCCGGTGAGGGGGGGGCCGGGCGCCGGGGGGTCGCCGGCCGCCCCGGGCCCTGGAACTCAGCCCCGCACGTCCCCCCAGACCCCGCTGCAGCCCGGCCAGCCCTTCAAGTTCTCCATCCTGGAGATCTGCGACCGCATCAAGGAGGAGTTCCAGTTCCTGCAGGCGCAGTACCGCAGGTGAGCGCCAGCACCGCAGTCCAGGGCAGGTGGCGCCCAGGGCGGGCAGGTGGGCGCCCAGGGCTGCGGGTTGCCACCGCGGGGGCGCCGAGGGGCGACAGCCTGCACCCCCGGGTCGCGGGAGGGTGGGGGGAAGTGAGGGGGGGCCCACCTCCTCACTTTGGAAACTGGCCCACTGTGGGGCCCGGGGACCCTCCTGTCCTCTCCTCCCCAGCCTCAAGCTGGAATGCGAGAAGCTGGCCAGTGAGAAGACCGAGATGCAGCGGCATTATGTTATGGTAAGGGGCTGGTCCTTGGACGGCGGGGGGGGGGGGGGAGAAGGGCCGGGGGCTGGTGTTGACCCTGAGCCCCATCCTACCCGCCTGAGATCTGGGCTTCCTGTCCACTGCCTCCGGACTGCCCCTCCGCAGCCCTGTGGGCCAGGGTCTCTGGGTATCCCCACCTGCCCCTCCTCTCCTAGGAGGGCAGAGGGACTCCTCCAGGCAGACCCCCTGATTCCCCCCTGGTCTCTCCTTCTGACGCCCCCATGGGGCTGGGGCCTCCATGTCACACTGACCCCTAGCCTGGGTGCTCTTGAGACCCCAGTGCCCCCTGGCTCCCAGGTGTCCCCAGTGGGCTTTTCCTTTGCAGTACTACGAAATGTCCTACGGGCTCAACATCGAGATGCATAAGCAGGTAACGGCAGGGCTGGGGTGTTCAGGAGGGAGGGTGGGGTCGGGAAGCCACGGGACCCCAGGGTGCAATTTGGGCCAAGGCAGACCCAGGGAGCGAGGCTCATCATGAAATCCTGCAGAGGCTCCGGAGGGCTGATTGGGGATCGGCTCATGGAAGCAAAGTGATTTTCAGTTTCTGGGGACAGGGGCTACAGCTGGAGCCAGCCAGCAGAGAGGCGGGCAGGGGGCAGGGGCTGGGTGTCCCCTGGAGCCGAGGGTGGCCCTCTGGGTAGGAGACTGTGGAGAGGCCTCTGTCCCAGGAAAGGCCCTGGCTGATGGTCTTGGAGGTCCCTTCCTGCCCAAGTCTGAGGTTTGGCGTTGGACCCTGAGACACTGGGAATTCTGGAAGCCCTGAGTCCATCCCAGTGGTATTGCCAGAAGGTTCTGAGATTGTTCTCAGGCCCTGACTTAGACTGAG
The DNA here is from genome assembly GCF_964194105.1 of Spermophilus citellus. Taxonomy (NCBI): domain Eukaryota; kingdom Metazoa; phylum Chordata; class Mammalia; order Rodentia; family Sciuridae; genus Spermophilus; species Spermophilus citellus. The sequence goes on along the minus strand of NC_138198.1, from coordinate 54,742,872 downwards.
CCCACCTCTCCAGGCTGTCCTCAAGGCTCCCAGATTGACCCCAATTCTGTGGGCTTCTGAGATCTTTCCTGAGCTTCTGAATGTGACCCACGGTTCTGAGGGGGGTGTCAAGGTTCTGAAGTGGCCCAGGGTTACTCAGGAGATCCTGAGACTGACCAGTGGCTTCTAGGGGGATGGTAGGGGTTCTGGGGCTCTGAGCAGACAGATGCTTAGATTCTGTCCCTCAGAATGTCAGAGCCTAGGGCAGAGCTGTGCCAGGGCTTCCTGGTGGGGAGTGTGGGGTGCTGGAGTGCCCGCCCTGGCATGCCTTCCCGGGCATGTCTGGACCCCAGTTCTGTTGTGGGGGAGCCTGGTGCCATCCACGGGTGCATGCAGTAGGCCCCTCACTGGGAGAAGGAATGGTGTTGTGCCAGGCCCTGGGGGCTTGGCCTGCGCCCTCCAGGTGGGGGATGGCACCCGTCAGAGACAGTGCACCTGTGACTCAGGCAGGGGATCCGGTGCCCTTCCGCTGCTGCTTACCTGCCTAGAGGTCCAACAGCAACAGGGGGCTCCCCTACACAGTGCCGGTGCCTAGCCCCCTGTCCCCGGAGGCGCTGTGGACCAGGACGGCCCAGCACAGTAGGTTCTGGTGTTTGCTGCCTGACTTAATGGGCTCAGGGTCTCATAGACAAGATGGGAGCAAGGACTCCCCACTGGCAGTGAGGGCTCCCTGGATGGCCCAGGAGGGGGTGTCTCTGCCCCAGATTCCCGTCTGAGCTCCTACCTTCCAGAGGAGCAGGGAGGCCCAGACCGACCGGCCAGGGCCTGACCTGCTGGGCAGTGGAGCCTGGCCCTGTCCTTCCCTGGCAGGTGTTCCTGCCTCCCCTTGGCCAGACCCTCCTCCTGACCCTTCCATCTGAGCCCAATGTCACTGCCTGGGGAAAGCCATTGCTGACCCCAGACCGGCGCCCTCCCCACGGGGCGGGGGCGGCGGGTGTCGGTCGTTTCCTCGTCCGGGGTGGGAGCCCAGGGCCTGGCCGCCAGCCTCAGTTTCCCCGCGGGCCCAGGGCGCAGGGACCGGGGTCTGGGTCGCCGCGCGCGCGGGGGGCGCGGGCGCCGGGCGGGGCGCGGGGGGGGGCAGCGGCGCCACCTTAAGGCGGCTCTGCCCGCGGCTCCTGGCCGAGCCCCGCCAGAGGGAGGCGGCTCCGCGCGGGGCCCGCCGCCCGCGCCGCCACCGAGCCGGCCGCCCACCTTCCCGCCGCCCGCCGCCCGCGCGGGGTCGGCAGGGACCGCGGGTCCCGCAGCGCGTCCGCCCCGCCCGCCCGGCCGCGCTCCCCGCGCCGCCGCCCCCGGCCCACATTGTCCGGCTCCGGATGGCAGGATGTACCCCCAGGGGAGGCACCCGGTGAGCGGGGGGCGCGGGCGCCGGGCGGGGCGCGCGCGGGCAGCGGCGCCACCTTAAGGCGGCTCTGCCCGCGGCTCCTGGCCGAGCCCCGCCGGAGGGAGGCGGCTCCGCGCGGGGCCCGCCGCCCGCGCCGCCACCGAGCCGGCCGCCCACCTTCCCGCCGCCCGCCGCCCGCGCGGGGTCGGCAGGGACCGCGGGTCCCGCAGCGCGTCCGCCCCGCCCGCCCGGCCGCGCTCCCCGCGCCGCCGCCCCCGGCCCACAGTGTCCGGCTCCGGATGGCAGGATGTACCCCCAGGGGAGGCACCCGGTGAGCGGGGGGCGCGGGCGCCGGGCGGGGCGCGCGCGGGCAGCGGCGCCACCTTAAGGCGGCTCTGCCCGCGGCTCCTGGCCGAGCCCCGCCAGAGGGAGGCGGCTCCGCGCGGGGCCCGCCGCCCGCGCCGCCACCGAGCCGGCCGCCCACCTTCCCGCCGCCCACCGCCCGCGCGGGGTCGGCAGGGACCGCGGGTCCCGCAGGGCGTCCGCCCCGCCCGCCCGGGCGCGCCCCGCGCCGCCGCCCCCGGCCCACATTGTCCGGCTCGGGCGGCGCCTGGCCTTCGGAAGGCAGGATGTACCCCCAGGGGAGGCACCCGGTGAGGGGGGGGGCCGGGCGCCGGGGGGTCGCCGGCCGCCCCGGGCCCTGGAACTCAGCCCCGCACGTCCCCCCAGACCCCGCTGCAGCCCGGCCAGCCCTTCAAGTTCTCCATCCTGGAGATCTGCGACCGCATCAAGGAGGAGTTCCAGTTCCTGCAGGCGCAGTACCGCAGGTGAGCGCCAGCACCGCAGTCCAGGGCAGGTGGCGCCCAGGGCGGGCAGGTGGGCGCCCAGGGCTGCGGGTTGCCACCGCGGGGGCGCCGAGGGGCGACAGCCTGCACCCCCGGGTCGCGGGAGGGTGGGGGGAAGTGAGGGGGGGCCCACCTCCTCACTTTGGAAACTGGCCCACTGTGGGGCCCGGGGACCCTCCTGTCCTCTCCTCCCCAGCCTCAAGCTGGAATGCGAGAAGCTGGCCAGTGAGAAGACCGAGATGCAGCGGCATTATGTTATGGTAAGGGGCTGGTCCTTGGACGGCGGGGGGGGGGGAGAAGGGCCGGGGGCTGGTGTTGACCCTGAGCCCCATCCTACCCGCCTGAGATCTGGGCTTCCTGTCCACTGCCTCCGGACTGCCCCTCCGCAGCCCTGTGGGCCAGGGTCTCTGGGTATCCCCACCTGCCCCTCCTCTCCTAGGAGGGCAGAGGGACTCCTCCAGGCAGACCCCCTGATTCCCCCCTGGTCTCTCCTTCTGACGCCCCCATGGGGCTGGGGCCTCCATGTCACACTGACCCCTAGCCTGGGTGCTCTTGAGACCCCAGTGCCCCCTGGCTCCCAGGTGTCCCCAGTGGGCTTTTCCTTTGCAGTACTACGAAATGTCCTACGGGCTCAACATCGAGATGCATAAGCAGGTAACGGCAGGGCTGGGGTGTTGAGGAGGGAGGGTGGGGTCGGGAAGCCACGGGACCCCAGGGTGCAATTTGGGCCAAGGCAGACCCAGGGAGCGAGGCTCATCATGAAATCCTGCAGAGGCTCCGGAGGGCTGATTGGGGATCGGCTCATGGAAGCAAAGTGATTTTCAGTTTCTGGGGACAGGGGCTACAGCTGGAGCCAGCCAGCAGAGAGGCGGGCAGGGGGCAGGGGCTGGGTGTCCCCTGGAGCCGAGGGTGGCCCTCTGGGTAGGAGACTGTGGAGAGGCCTCTGTCCCAGGAAAGGCCCTGGCTGATGGTCTTGGAGGTCCCTTCCTGCCCAAGTCTGAGGTTTGGCGTTGGACCCTGAGACACTGGGAATTCTGGAAGCCCTGAGTCCATCCCAGTGGTATTGCCAGAAGGTTCTGAGATTGTTCTCAGGCCCTGACTTAGACTGAGCCCACCTCTCCAGGCTGTCCTCAAGGCTCCCAGATTGACCCCAATTCTGTGGGCTTCTGAGATCTTTCCTGAGCTTCTGAATGTGACCCACGGTTCTGAGGGGGGTGTCAAGGTTCTGAAGTGGCCCAGGGTTACTCAGGAGATCCTGAGACTGACCAGTGGCTTCTAGGGGGATGGTAGGGGTTCTGGGGCTCTGAGCAGACAGATGCTTAGATTCTGTCCCTCAGAATGTCAGAGCGTAGGGCAGAGCTGTGCCAGGGCTTCCTGGTGGGGAGTGTGGGGTGCTGGAGTGCCCGCCCTGGCATGCCTTCCCGGGCATGTCTGGACCCCAGTTCTGTTGTGGGGGAGCCTGGTGCCATCCACGGGTGCATGCAGTAGGCCCCTCACTGGGAGAAGGAATGGTGTTGTGCCAGGCCCTGGGGGCTTGGCCTGCGCCCTCCAGGTGGGGGATGGCACCCGTCAGAGACAGTGCACCTGTGACTCAGGCAGGGGATCCGGTGCCCTTCCGCTGCTGCTTACCTGCCTAGAGGTCCAACAGCAACAGGGGGCTCCCCTACACAGTGCCGGTGCCTAGCCCCCTGTCCCCGGAGGCGCTGTGGACCAGGACGGCCCAGCACAGTAGGTTCTGGTGTTTGCTGCCTGACTTAATGGGCTCAGGGTCTCATAGACAAGATGGGAGCAAGGACTCCCCACTGGCAGTGAGGGCTCCCTGGATGGCCCAGGAGGGGGTGTCTCTGCCCCAGATTCCCGTCTGAGCTCCTACCTTCCAGAGGAGCAGGGAGGCCCAGACCGACCGGCCAGGGCCTGACCTGCTGGGCAGTGGAGCCTGGCCCTGTCCTTCCCTGGCAGGTGTTCCTGCCTCCCCTTGGCCAGACCCTCCTCCTGACCCTTCCATCTGAGCCCAATGTCACTGCCTGGGGAAAGCCATTGCTGACCCCAGACCGGCGCCCTCCCCACGGGGCGGGGGCGGCGGGTGTGGCGGGTGTCGGTCGTTTCCTCGTCCGGGGTGGGAGCCCAGGGCCTGGCCGCCAGCCTCAGTTTCCCCGCGGGCCCAGGGCGCAGGGACCGGGGTCTGGGTCGCCGCGCGCGCGGGGGGCGCGGGCGCCGGGCGGGGCGCGGGGGGGCAGCGGCGCCACCTTAAGGCGGCTCTGCCCGCGGCTCCTGGCCGAGCCCCGCCGGAGGGAGGCGGCTCCGCGCGGGGCCCGCCGCCCGCACCGCCACCAAGCCTGCTGCCCACCTTCCCGGCGCCCGCCGCCCGCGCGGGGTCGGCAGGGACCGCGGGTCCCGCAGCGCGTCCGCCCCGCCCGCCCAGCCGCGCGCCCCGCGCCGCCGCCCCCGGCCCACATTGTCCGGCTCGGGCGGCGCCGGGCCTTGGGACGGCAGGATGTACCCCCAGGGGAGGCACCCGGTGAGCGGGGGGCGCGGGCGCCGGGCGGGGCGCGCGCGGGCAGCGGCGCCACCTTAAGGCGGCTCTGCCCGCGGCTCCTGGCCGAGCCCCGCCGGAGGGAGGCGGCTCCGCGCGGGGCCCGCCGCCCTCGCCGCCACCGAGCCTGCCGCCCACCTTCCCGCCACCCGCCGCCCGCGCGGGGTCGGCAGGGACCGCGGGTCCCGCAGCGCGTCCGCCCCGCCCGCCCGGCCGCGCGCCCCGCGCCGCCGCCCCCGGCCCACATTGTCCGGCTCGGGCGGCGCCGGGCCTTCGGACGGCAGGATGTACCCCCAGGGGAGGCACCCGGTGAGCAGGGGGCGCGGGCGCCGGGCGGGGCGCGCGCGGGCAGCGGCGCCATCTTAAGGCGGCTCTGCCCGCGGCTCCTGGCCGAGCCCCGCAGGAGGGAGGCGGCTCCGCGCGGGGCCGGCCGCCCGCGCCGCCACCGAGCCGGCCGCCCACCTTCCCGCCGCCCGCCGCCCGCGCGGGGTCGGCAGGGACCGCGGGTCCCGCAGCGCGTCCGCCCCGCCCGCCCGGCCGCGCGACCCGCGCCGCCGCCCCCGGCCCACATTGTCCGGCTCCGGATGGCAGGATGTACCCCCAGGGGAGGCACCCGGTGAGCGGGGGGCGCGGGCGCCGGGCGGGGCGCGCGCGGGCAGCGGCGCCACCTTAAGGCGGCTCTGCCCGCGGCTCCTGGCCGAGCCCCGCCGGAGGGAGGCGGCTCCGCGCGGGGCCCGCCGCCCGCGCCGCCACCGAGCCGGCCGCCCACCTTCCCGCCGCCCGCCGCCCGCGCGGGGTCGGCAGGGACCGCGGGTCCCGCAGCGCGTCCGCCCCGCCCGCCCGGCCGCGCTCCCCGCGCCGCCGCCCCCGGCCCACAGTGTCCGGCTCCGGATGGCAGGATGTACCCCCAGGGGAGGCACCCGGTGAGCGGGGGGCGCGGGCGCCGGGCGGGGCGCGCGCGGGCAGCGGCGCCACCTTAAGGCGGCTCTGCCCGCGGCTCCTGGCCGAGCCCCGCCAGAGGGAGGCGGCTCCGCGCGGGGCCCGCCGCCCACGCCGCCACCGAGCCGGCCGCCCACCTTCCCGCCGCCCGCCGCCCGCGCGGGGTCGGCAGGGACCGCGGGTCCCGCAGGGCGTCCGCCCCGCCCGCCCGGGCACGCCCCGCGCCGCCGCCCCCGGCCCACATTGTCCGGCTAGGGCGGCGCCTGGCCTTCGGAAGGCAGGATGTACCCCCAGGGGAGGCACCCGGTGAGGGGGGGGGCCGGGCGCCGGGGGGTCGCCGGCCGCCCCGGGCCCTGGAACTCAGCCCCGCACGTCCCCCCAGACCCCGCTGCAGCCCGGCCAGCCCTTCAAGTTCTCCATCCTGGAGATCTGCGACCGCATCAAGGAGGAGTTCCAGTTCCTGCAGGCGCAGTACCGCAGGTGAGCGCCAGCACCGCAGTCCAGGGCAGGTGGCGCCCAGGGCGGGCAGGTGGGCGCCCAGGGCTGCGGGTTGCCACCGCGGGGGCGCCGAGGGGCGACAGCCTGCACCCCCGGGTCGCGGGAGGGTGGGGGGAAGTGAGGGGGGGCCCACCTCCTCACTTTGGAAACTGGCCCACTGTGGGGCCCGGGGACCCTCCTGTCCTCTCCTCCCCAGCCTCAAGCTGGAATGCGAGAAGCTGGCCAGTGAGAAGACCGAGATGCAGCGGCATTATGTTATGGTAAGGGGCTGGTCCTTGGACGGCGGGGGGGGGGGGAGAAGGGCCGGGGGCTGGTGTTGACCCTGAGCCCCATCCTACCCGCCTGAGATCTGGGCTTCCTGTCCACTGCCTCCGGACTGCCCCTCCGCAGCCCTGTGGGCCAGGGTCTCTGGGTATCCCCACCTGCCCCTCCTCTCCTAGGAGGGCAGAGGGACTCCTCCAGGCAGACCCCCTGATTCCCCCCTGGTCTCTCCTTCTGACGCCCCCATGGGGCTGGGGCCTCCATGTCACACTGACCCCTAGCCTGGGTGCTCTTGAGACCCCAGTGCCCCCTGGCTCCCAGGTGTCCCCAGTGGGCTTTTCCTTTGCAGTACTACGAAATGTCCTACGGGCTCAACATCGAGATGCATAAGCAGGTAACGGCAGGGCTGGGGTGTTCAGGAGGGAGGGTGGGGTCGGGAAGCCACGGGACCCCAGGGTGCAATTTGGGCCAAGGCAGACCCAGGGAGCGAGGCTCATCATGAAATCCTGCAGAGGCTCCGGAGGGCTGATTGGGGATCGGCTCATGGAAGCAAAGTGATTTTCAGTTTCTGGGGACAGGGGCTACAGCTGGAGCCAGCCAGCAGAGAGGCGGGCAGGGGGCAGGGGCTGGGTGTCCCCTGGAGCCGAGGGTGGCCCTCTGGGTAGGAGACTGTGGAGAGGCCTCTGTCCCAGGAAAGGCCCTGGCTGATGGTCTTGGAGGTCCCTTCCTGCCCAAGTCTGAGGTTTGGCGTTGGACCCTGAGACACTGGGAATTCTGGAAGCCCTGAGTCCATCCCAGTGGTATTGCCAGAAGGTTCTGAGATTGTTCTCAGGCCCTGACTTAGACTGAGCCCACCTCTCCAGGCTGTCCTCAAGGCTCCCAGATTGACCCCAATTCTGTGGGCTTCTGAGATCTTTCCTGAGCTTCTGAATGTGACCCACGGTTCTGAGGGGGGTGTCAAGGTTCTGAAGTGGCCCAGGGTTACTCAGGAGATCCTGAGACTGACCAGTGGCTTCTAGGGGGATGGTAGGGGTTCTGGGGCTCTGAGCAGACAGATGCTTAGATTCTGTCCCTCAGAATGTCAGAGCCTAGGGCAGAGCTGTGCCAGGGCTTCCTGGTGGGGAGTGTGGGGTGCTGGAGTGCCCGCCCTGGCATGCCTTCCCGGGCATGTCTGGACCCCAGTTCTGTTGTGGGGGAGCCTGGTGCCATCCACGGGTGCATGCAGTAGGCCCCTCACTGGGAGAAGGAATGGTGTTGTGCCAGGCCCTGGGGGCTTGGCCTGCGCCCTCCAGGTGGGGGATGGCACCCGTCAGAGACAGTGCACCTGTGACTCAGGCAGGGGATCCGGTGCCCTTCCGCTGCTGCTTACCTGCCTAGAGGTCCAACAGCAACAGGGGGCTCCCCTACACAGTGCCGGTGCCTAGCCCCCTGTCCCCGGAGGCGCTGTGGACCAGGACGGCCCAGCACAGTAGGTTCTGGTGTTTGCTGCCTGACTTAATGGGCTCAGGGTCTCATAGACAAGATGGGAGCAAGGACTCCCCACTGGCAGTGAGGGCTCCCTGGATGGCCCAGGAGGGGGTGTCTCTGCCCCAGACTCCCGTCTGAGCTCCTACCTTCCAGAGGAGCAGGGAGGCCCAGACCGACCGGCCAGGGCCTGACCTGCTGGGCAGTGGAGCCTGGCCCTGTCCTTCCCTGGCAGGTGTTCCTGCCTCCCCTTGGCCAGACCCTCCTCCTGACCCTTCCATCTGAGCCCAATGTCACTGCCTGGGGAAAGCCATTGCTGACCCCAGACCGGCGCCCTCCCCACGGGGCGGGGGCGGCGGGTGTGGCGGGTGTCGGTCGTTTCCTCGTCCGGGGTGGGAGCCCAGGGCCTGGCCGCCAGCCTCAGTTTCCCCGCGGGCCCAGGGCGCAGGGACCGGGGTCTGGGTCGCCGCGCGCGCGGGGGGCGCGGGCGCCGGGCGGGGCGCGGGGGGGCAGCGGCGCCACCTTAAGGCGGCTCTGCCCGCGGCTCCTGGCCGAGCCCCGCCAGAGGGAGGCGGCTCCGCGCGGGGCCCGCCGCCCGCACCGCCACCAAGCCTGCCGCCCACCTTCCCGCCGCCCGCCGCCCGCGCGGGGTCGGCAGGGACCGCGGGTCCCGCAGCGCGTCCGCCCCGCCCGCCCGGCCGCGCGACCCGCGCCGCCGCCCCCGGCCCACATTGTCCGGCTCGGGCGGCGCCGGGCCTTGGGACAGCAGGATGTACCCCCAGGGGAGGCACCCGGTGAGCGGGGGGCGCGGGCGCCGGGCGGGGCGCGCGCGGGCAGCGGCGCCACCTTAAGGCGGCTCTGCCCGCGGCTCCTGGCCGAGCCCCGCAGGAGGGAGGCGGCTCCGCGCGGGGCCGGCCGCCCGCGCCGCCACCGAGCCGGCCGCCCACCTTCCCGCCGCCCGCCGCCCGCGCGGGGTCGGCAGGGACCGCGGGTCCCGCAGCGCGTCCGCCCCGCCCGCCCGGCCGCGCTCCCCGCGCCGACGCCCCCGGCCCACATTGTCCGGCTCCGGATGGCAGGATGTACCCCCAGGGGAGGCACCCGGTGAGCGGGGGGCGCGGGCGCCGGGCGGGGCGCGCGCGGGCAGCGGCGCCACCTTAAGGCGGCTCTGCCCGCGGCTCCTGGCCGAGCCCCGCCGGAGGGAGGCGGCTCCGCGCGGGGCCCGCCGCCCGCGCCGCCACCGAGCCGGCCGCCCACCTTCCCGCCGCCCGCCGCCCGCGCGGGGTCGGCAGGGACCGCGGGTCCCGCAGCGCGTCCGCCCCGCCCGCCCGGCCGCGCTCCCCGCGCCGCCGCCCCCGGCCCACAGTGTCCGGCTCCGGATGGCAGGATGTACCCCCAGGGGAGGCACCCGGTGAGCGGGGGGCGCGGGCGCCGGGCGGGGCGCGCGCGGGCAGCGGCGCCACCTTAAGGCGGCTCTGCCCGCGGCTCCTGGCCGAGCCCCGCCAGAGGGAGGCGGCTCCGCGCGGGGCCCGCCGCCCGCGCCGCCACCGAGCCGGCCGCCCACCTTCCCGCCGCCCACCGCCCGCGCGGGGTCGGCAGGGACCCCGGGTCCCGCAGGGCGTCCGCCCCGCCCGCCCGGGCGCGCCCCGCGCCGCCGCCCCCGGCCCACATTGTCCGGCTCGGGCGGCGCCTGGCCTTCGGAAGGCAGGATGTACCCCCAGGGGAGGCACCCGGTGAGGGGGGGGCCGGGCGCCGGGGGGTCGCCGGCCGCCCCGGGCCCTGGAACTCAGCCCCGCACGTCCCCCCAGACCCCGCTGCAGCCCGGCCAGCCCTTCAAGTTCTCCATCCTGGAGATCTGCGACCGCATCAAGGAGGAGTTCCAGTTCCTGCAGGCGCAGTACCGCAGGTGAGCGCCAGCACCGCAGTCCAGGGCAGGTGGCGCCCAGGGCGGGCAGGTGGGCGCCCAGGGCTGCGGGTTGCCACCGCGGGGGCGCCGAGGGGCGACAGCCTGCACCCCCGGGTCGCGGGAGGGTGGGGGGAAGTGAGGGGGGGCCCACCTCCTCACTTTGGAAACTGGCCCACTGTGGGGCCCGGGGACCCTCCTGTCCTCTCCTCCCCAGCCTCAAGCTGGAATGCGAGAAGCTGGCCAGTGAGAAGACCGAGATGCAGCGGCATTATGTTATGGTAAGGGGCTGGTCCTTGGACGGCGGGGGGGGGGGGGAGAAGGGCCGGGGGCTGGTGTTGACCCTGAGCCCCATCCTACCCGCCTGAGATCTGGGCTTCCTGTCCACTGCCTCCGGACTGCCCCTCCGCAGCCCTGTGGGCCAGGGTCTCTGGGTATCCCCACCTGCCCCTCCTCTCCTAGGAGGGCAGAGGGACTCCTCCAGGCAGACCCCCTGATTCCCCCCTGGTCTCTCCTTCTGACGCCCCCATGGGGCTGGGGCCTCCATGTCACACTGACCCCTAGCCTGGGTGCTCTTGAGACCCCAGTGCCCCCTGGCTCCCAGGTGTCCCCAGTGGGCTTTTCCTTTGCAGTACTACGAAATGTCCTACGGGCTCAACATCGAGATGCATAAGCAGGTAACGGCAGGGCTGGGGTGTTCAGGAGGGAGGGTGGGGTCGGGAAGCCACGGGACCCCAGGGTGCAATTTGGGCCAAGGCAGACCCAGGGAGCGAGGCTCATCATGAAATCCTGCAGAGGCTCCGGAGGGCTGATTGGGGATCGGCTCATGGAAGCAAAGTGATTTTCAGTTTCTGGGGACAGGGGCTACAGCTGGAGCCAGCCAGCAGAGAGGCGGGCAGGGGGCAGGGGCTGGGTGTCCCCTGGAGCCGAGGGTGGCCCTCTGGGTAGGAGACTGTGGAGAGGCCTCTGTCCCAGGAAAGGCCCTGGCTGATGGTCTTGGAGGTCCCTTCCTGCCCAAGTCTGAGGTTTGGCGTTGGACCCTGAGACACTGGGAATTCTGGAAGCCCTGAGTCCATCCCAGTGGTATTGCCAGAAGGTTCTGAGATTGTTCTCAGGCCCTGACTTAGACTGAGCCCACCTCTCCAGGCTGTCCTCAAGGCTCCCAGATTGACCCCAATTCTGTGGGCTTCTGAGATCTTTCCTGAGCTTCTGAATGTGACCCACGGTTCTGAGGGGGGTGTCAAGGTTCTGAAGTGGCCCAGGGTTACTCAGGAGATCCTGAGACTGACCAGTGGCTTCTAGGGGGATGGTAGGGGTTCTGGGGCTCTGAGCAGACAGATGCTTAGATTCTGTTCCTCAGAATGTCAGAGCCTAGGGCAGAGCTGTGCCAGGGCTTCCTGGTGGGGAGTGTGGGGTGCTGGAGTGCCCGCCCTGGCATGCCTTCCCGGGCATGTCTGGACCCCAGTTCTGTTGTGGGGGAGCCTGGTGCCATCCACGGGTGCATGCAGTAGGCCCCTCACTGGGAGAAGGAATGGTGTTGTGCCAGGCCCTGGGGGCTTGGCCTGCGCCCTCCAGGTGGGGGATGGCACCCGTCAGAGACAGTGCACCTGTGACTCAGGCAGGGGATCCGGTGCCCTTCCGCTGCTGCTTACCTGCCTAGAGGTCCAACAGCAACAGGGGGCTCCCCTACACAGTGCCGGTGCCTAGCCCCCTGTCCCCGGAGGCGCTGTGGACCAGGACGGCCCAGCACAGTAGGTTCTGGTGTTTGCTGCCTGACTTAATGGGCTCAGGGTCTCATAGACAAGATGGGAGCAAGGACTCCCCACTGGCAGTGAGGGCTCCCTGGATGGCCCAGGAGGGGGTGTCTCTGCCCCAGATTCCCGTCTGAGCTCCTACCTTCCAGAGGAGCAGGGAGGCCCAGACCGACCGGCCAGGGCCTGACCTGCTGGGCAGTGGAGCCTGGCCCTGTCCTTCCCTGGCAGGTGTTCCTGCCTCCCCTTGGCCAGACCCTCCTCCTGACCCTTCCATCTGAGCCCAATGTCACTGCCTGGGGAAAGCCATTGCTGACCCCAGACCGGCGCCCTCCCCACGGGGCGGGGGCGGCGGGTGTCGGTCGTTTCCTCGTCCGGGGTGGGAGCCCAGGGCCTGGCCGCCAGCCTCAGTTTCCCCGCGGGCCCAGGGCGCAGGGACCGGGGTCTGGGTCGCCGCGCGCGCGGGGGGCGCGGGCGCCGGGCGGGGCGCGGGGGGGGCAGCGGCGCCACCTTAAGGCGGCTCTGCCCGCGGCTCCTGGCCGAGCCCCGCCAGAGGGAGGCGGCTCCGCGCGGGGCCCGCCGCCCGCACCGCCACCAAGCCTGCCGCCCACCTTCCCGCCGCCCGCCGCCCGCGCGGGGTCGGCAGGGACCGCGGGTCCCGCAGCGCGTCCGCCCCGCCCGCCCGGCCGCGCGACCCGCGCCGCCGCCCCCGGCCCACATTGTCCGGCTCGGGCGGCGCCGGGCCTTGGGACGGCAGGATGTACCCCCAGGGGAGGCACCCGGTGAGGGGGGGGCCGGGCGCCGGGGGGTCGCCGGCCGCCCCGGGCCCTGGAACTCAGCCCCGCACGTCCCCCCAGACCCCGCTGCAGCCCGGCCAGCCCTTCAAGTTCTCCATCCTGGAGATCTGCGACCGCATCAAGGAGGAGTTCCAGTTCCTGCAGGCGCAGTACCGCAGGTGAGCGCCAGCACCGCAGTCCAGGGCAGGTGGCGCCCAGGGCGGGCAGGTGGGCGCCCAGGGCTGCGGGTTGCCACCGCGGGGGCGCCGAGGGGCGACAGCCTGCACCCCCGGGTCGCGGGAGGGTGGGGGGAAGTGAGGGGGGGCCCACCTCCTCACTTTGGAAACTGGCCCACTGTGGGGCCCGGGGACCCTCCTGTCCTCTCCTCCCCAGCCTCAAGCTGGAATGCGAGAAGCTGGCCAGTGAGAAGACCGAGATGCAGCGGCATTATGTTATGGTAAGGGGCTGGTCCTTGGACGGCGGGGGGGGGGGAGAAGGGCCGGGGGCTGGTGTTGACCCTGAGCCCCATCCTACCCGCCTGAGATCTGGGCTTCCTGTCCACTGCCTCCGGACTGCCCCTCCGCAGCCCTGTGGGCCAGGGTCTCTGGGTATCCCCACCTGCCCCTCCTCTCCTAGGAGGGCAGAGGGACTCCTCCAGGCAGACCCCCTGATTCCCCCCTGGTCTCTCCTTCTGACGCCCCCATGGGGCTGGGGCCTCCATGTCACACTGACCCCTAGCCTGGGTGCTCTTGAGACCCCAGTGCCCCCTGGCTCCCAGGTGTCCCCAGTGGGCTTTTCCTTTGCAGTACTACGAAATGTCCTACGGGCTCAACATCGAGATGCATAAGCAGGTAACGGCAGGGCTGGGGTGTTCAGGAGGGAGGGTGGGGTCGGGAAGCCACGGGACCCCAGGGTGCAATTTGGGCCAAGGCAGACCCAGGGAGCGAGGCTCATCATGAAATCCTGCAGAGGCTCCGGAGGGCTGATTGGGGATCGGCTCATGGAAGCAAAGTGATTTTCAGTTTCTGGGGACAGGGGCTACAGCTGGAGCCAGCCAGCAGAGAGGCGGGCAGGGGGCAGGGGCTGGGTGTCCCCTGGAGCCGAGGGTGGCCCTCTGGGTAGGAGACTGTGGAGAGGCCTCTGTCCCAGGAAAGGCCCTGGCTGATGGTCTTGGAGGTCCCTTCCTGCCCAAGTCTGAGGTTTGGCGTTGGACCCTGAGACACTGGGAATTCTGGAAGCCCTGAGTCCATCCCAGTGGTATTGCCAGAAGGTTCTGAGATTGTTCTCAGGCCCTGACTTAGACTGAGCCCACCTCTCCAGGCTGTCCTCAAGGCTCCCAGATTGACCCCAATTCTGTGGGCTTCTGAGATCTTTCCTGAGCTTCTGAATGTGACCCACGGTTCTGAGGGGGGTGTCAAGGTTCTGAAGTGGCCCAGGGTTACTCAGGAGATCCTGAGACTGACCAGTGGCTTCTAGGGGGATGGTAGGGGTTCTGGGGCTCTGAGCAGACAGATGCTTAGATTCTGTCCCTCAGAATGTCAGAGCCTAGGGCAGAGCTGTGCCAGGGCTTCCTGGTGGGGAGTGTGGGGTGCTGGAGTGCCCGCCCTGGCATGCCTTCCCGGGCATGTCTGGACCCCAGTTCTGTTGTGGGGGAGCCTGGTGCCATCCACGGGTGCATGCAGTAGGCCCCTCACTGGGAGAAGGAATGGTGTTGTGCCAGGCCCTGGGGGCTTGGCCTGCGCCCTCCAGGTGGGGGATGGCACCCGTCAGAGACAGTGCACCTGTGACTCAGGCAGGGGATCCGGTGCCCTTCCGCTGCTGCTTACCTGCCTAGAGGTCCAACAGCAACAGGGGGCTCCCCTACACAGTGCCGGTGCCTAGCCCCCTGTCCCCAGAGGCGCTGTGGACCAGGACGGCCCAGCACAGTAGGTTCTGGTGTTTGCTGCCTGACTTAATGGGCTCAGGGTCTCATAGACAAGATGGGAGCAAGGACTCCCCACTGGCAGTGAGGGCTCCCTGGATGGCCCAGGAGGGGGTGTCTCTGCCCCAGACTCCCGTCTGAGCTCCTACCTTCCAGAGGAGCAGGGAGGCCCAGACCGACCGGCCAGGGCCTGACCTGCTGGGCAGTGGAGCCTGGCCCTGTCCTTCCCTGGCAGGTGTTCCTGCCTCCCCTTGGCCAGACCCTCCTCCTGACCCTTCCATCTGAGCCCAATGTCACTGCCTGGGGAAAGCCATTGCTGACCCCAGACCGGCGCCCTCCCCACGGGGCGGGGGCGGCGGGTGTCGGTCGTTTCCTCGTCCGGGGTGGGAGCCCAGGGCCTGGCCGCCAGCCTCAGTTTCCCCGCGGGCCCAGGGCGCAGGGACCGGGGTCTGGGTCGCCGCGCGCGCGGGGGGCGCGGGCGCCGGGCGGGGCGCGGGGGGGCAGCGGCGCCACCTTAAGGCGGCTCTGCCCGCGGCTCCTGGCCGAGCCCCGCCAGAGGGAGGCGGCTCCGCGCGGGGCCCGCCGCCCGCACCGCCACCAAGCCTGCCGCCCACCTTCCCGCCGCCCGCCGCCCGCGCGGGGTCGGCAGGGACCGCGGGTCCCGCAGCGCGTCCGCCCCGCCCGCCCGGCCGCGCGACCCGCGCCGCCGCCCCCGGCCCACATTGTCCGGCTCGGGCGGCGCCGGGCCTTGGGACGGCAGGATGTACCCCCAGGGGAGGCACCCGGTGAGCGGGGGGCGCGGGCGCCGGGCGGGGCGCGCGCGGGCAGCGGCGCCACCTTAAGGCGGCTCTGCCCGCGGCTCCTGGCCGAGCCCCGCAGGAGGGAGGCGGCTCCGCGCGGGGCCGGCCGCCCGCGCCGCCACCGAGCCGGCCGCCCACCTTCCCGCCGCCCGCCGCCCGCGCGGGGTCGGCAGGGACCGCGGGTCCCGCAGCGCGTCCGCCCCGCCCGCCCGGCCGCGCTCCCCGCGCCGCCGCCCCCGGCCCACATTGTCCGGCTCCGGATGGCAGGATGTACCCCCAGGGGAGGCACCCGGTGAGCGGGGGGCGCGGGCGCCGGGCGGGGCGCGCGCGGGCAGCGGCGCCACCTTAAGGCGGCTCTGCCCGCGGCTCCTGGCCGAGCCCCGCCGGAGGGAGGCGGCTCCGCGCGGGGCCCGCCGCCCGCGCCGCCACCGAGCCGGCCGCCCACCTTCCCGCCGCCCGCCGCCCGCGCGGGGTCGGCAGGGACCGCGGGTCCCGCAGCGCGTCCGCCCCGCCCGCCCGGCCGCGCTCCCCGCGCCGCCGCCCCCGGCCCACAGTGTCCGGCTCCGGATGGCAGGATGTACCCCCAGGGGAGGCACCCGGTGAGCGGGGGGCGCGGGCGCCGGGCGGGGCGCGCGCGGGCAGCGGCGCCACCTTAAGGCGGCTCTGCCCGCGGCTCCTGGCCGAGCCCCGCCAGAGGGAGGCGGCTCCGCGCGGGGCCCGCCGCCCGCGCCGCCACCGAGCCGGCCGCCCACCTTCCCGCCGCCCACCGCCCGCGCGGGGTCGGCAGGGACCCCGGGTCCCGCAGGGCGTCCGCCCCGCCCGCCCGGGCGCGCCCCGCGCCGCCGCCCCCGGCCCACATTGTCCGGCTCGGGCGGCGCCTGGCCTTCGGAAGGCAGGATGTACCCCCAGGGGAGGCACCCGGTGAGGGGGGGGCCGGGCGCCGGGGGGTCGCCGGCCGCCCCGGGCCCTGGAACTCAGCCCCGCACGTCCCCCCAGACCCCGCTGCAGCCCGGCCAGCCCTTCAAGTTCTCCATCCTGGAGATCTGCGACCGCATCAAGGAGGAGTTCCAGTTCCTGCAGGCGCAGTACCGCAGGTGAGCGCCAGCACCGCAGTCCAGGGCAGGTGGCGCCCAGGGCGGGCAGGTGGGCGCCCAGGGCTGCGGGTTGCCACCGCGGGGGCGCCGAGGGGCGACAGCCTGCACCCCCGGGTCGCGGGAGGGTGGGGGGAAGTGAGGGGGGGCCCACCTCCTCACTTTGGAAACTGGCCCACTGTGGGGCCCGGGGACCCTCCTGTCCTCTCCTCCCCAGCCTCAAGCTGGAATGCGAGAAGCTGGCCAGTGAGAAGACCGAGATGCAGCGGCATTATGTTATGGTAAGGGGCTGGTCCTTGGACGGCGGGGGGGGGGGAGAAGGGCCGGGGGCTGGTGTTGACCCTGAGCCCCATCCTACCCGCCTGAGATCTGGGCTTCCTGTCCACTGCCTCCGGACTGCCCCTCCGCAGCCCTGTGGGCCAGGGTCTCTGGGTATCCCCACCTGCCCCTCCTCTCCTAGGAGGGCAGAGGGACTCCTCCAGGCAGACCCCCTGATTCCCCCCTGGTCTCTCCTTCTGACGCCCCCATGGGGCTGGGGCCTCCATGTCACACTGACCCCTAGCCTGGGTGCTCTTGAGACCCCAGTGCCCCCTGGCTCCCAGGTGTCCCCAGTGGGCTTTTCCTTTGCAGTACTACGAAATGTCCTACGGGCTCAACATCGAGATGCATAAGCAGGTAACGGCAGGGCTGGGGTGTTCAGGAGGGAGGGTGGGGTCGGGAAGCCACGGGACCCCAGGGTGCAATTTGGGCCAAGGCAGACCCAGGGAGCGAGGCTCATCATGAAATCCTGCAGAGGCTCCGGAGGGCTGATTGGGGATCGGCTCATGGAAGCAAAGTGATTTTCAGTTTCTGGGGACAGGGGCTACAGCTGGAGCCAGCCAGCAGAGAGGCGGGCAGGGGGCAGGGGCTGGGTGTCCCCTGGAGCCGAGGGTGGCCCTCTGGGTAGGAGACTGTGGAGAGGCCTCTGTCCCAGGAAAGGCCCTGGCTGATGGTCTTGGAGGTCCCTTCCTGCCCAAGTCTGAGGTTTGGCGTTGGACCCTGAGACACTGGGAATTCTGGAAGCCCTGAGTCCATCCCAGTGGTATTGCCAGAAGGTTCTGAGATTGTTCTCAGGCCCTGACTTAGACTGAGCCCACCTCTCCAGGCTGTCCTCAAGGCTCCCAGATTGACCCCAATTCTGTGGGCTTCTGAGATCTTTCCTGAGCTTCTGAATGTGACCCACGGTTCTGAGGGGGGTGTCAAGGTTCTGAAGTGGCCCAGGGTTACTCAGGAGATCCTGAGACTGACCAGTGGCTTCTAGGGGGATGGTAGGGGTTCTGGGGCTCTGAGCAGACAGATGCTTAGATTCTGTCCCTCAGAATGTCAGAGCCTAGGGCAGAGCTGTGCCAGGGCTTCCTGGTGGGGAGTGTGGGGTGCTGGAGTGCCCGCCCTGGCATGCCTTCCCGGGCAT
This sequence comes from Spermophilus citellus, assembly GCF_964194105.1. Lineage (NCBI taxonomy): Eukaryota > Metazoa > Chordata > Mammalia > Rodentia > Sciuridae > Spermophilus > Spermophilus citellus. The sequence goes on along the minus strand of NC_138198.1, from coordinate 54,725,283 downwards.
GTCTGGACCCCAGTTCTGTTGTGGGGGAGCCTGGTGCCATCCACGGGTGCATGCAGTAGGCCCCTCACTGGGAGAAGGAATGGTGTTGTGCCAGGCCCTGGGGGCTTGGCCTGCGCCCTCCAGGTGGGGGATGGCACCCGTCAGAGACAGTGCACCTGTGACTCAGGCAGGGGATCCGGTGCCCTTCCGCTGCTGCTTACCTGCCTAGAGGTCCAACAGCAACAGGGGGCTCCCCTACACAGTGCCGGTGCCTAGCCCCCTGTCCCCGGAGGCGCTGTGGACCAGGACGGCCCAGCACAGTAGGTTCTGGTGTTTGCTGCCTGACTTAATGGGCTCAGGGTCTCATAGACAAGATGGGAGCAAGGACTCCCCACTGGCAGTGAGGGCTCCCTGGATGGCCCAGGAGGGGGTGTCTCTGCCCCAGACTCCCGTCTGAGCTCCTACCTTCCAGAGGAGCAGGGAGGCCCAGACCGACCGGCCAGGGCCTGACCTGCTGGGCAGTGGAGCCTGGCCCTGTCCTTCCCTGGCAGGTGTTCCTGCCTCCCCTTGGCCAGACCCTCCTCCTGACCCTTCCATCTGAGCCCAATGTCACTGCCTGGGGAAAGCCATTGCTGACCCCAGACCGGCGCCCTCCCCACGGGGCGGGGGCGGCGGGTGTGGCGGGTGTCGGTCGTTTCCTCGTCCGGGGTGGGAGCCCAGGGCCTGGCCGCCAGCCTCAGTTTCCCCGCGGGCCCAGGGCGCAGGGACCGGGGTCTGGGTCGCCGCGCGCGCGCGGGGGGCGCGGGCGCCGGGCGGGGCGCGGGGGGGCAGCGGCGCCACCTTAAGGCGGCTCTGCCCGCGGCTCCTGGCCGAGCCCCGCCAGAGGGAGGCGGCTCCGCGCGGGGCCCGCCGCCCGCACCGCCACCAAGCCTGCCGCCCACCTTCCCGCCTCCCGCCGCCCGCGCGGGGTCGGCAGGGACCGCGGGTCCCCCAGCGCGTCCGCCCCGCCCGCCCGGCCGCGCGCCCCGCGCCGCCGCCCCCGGCCCACATTGTCCGGCTCGGGCGGCGCCGGGCCTTGGGACGGCAGGATGTACCCCCAGGGGAGGCACCCGGTGAGCAGGGGGCGCGGGCGCCGGGCGGGGCGCGCGCGGGCAGCGGCGCCACCTTAAGGCGGCTCTGCCCGCGGCTCCTGGCCGAGCCCCGCAGGAGGGAGGCGGCTCCGCGCGGGGCCGGCCGCCCGCGCCGCCACCGAGCCGGCCGCCCACCTTCCCGCCGCCCGCCGCCCGCGCGGGGTCGGCAGGGACCGCGGGTCCCGCAGCGCGTCCGCCCCGCCCGCCCGGCCGCGCTCCCCGCGCCGCCGCCCCCGGCCCACATTGTCCGGCTCCGGATGGCAGGATGTACCCCCAGGGGAGGCACCCGGTGAGCGGGGGGCGCGGGCGCCGGGCGGGGCGCGCGCGGGCAGCGGCGCCACCTTAAGGCGGCTCTGCCCGCGGCTCCTGGCCGAGCCCCGCCGGAGGGAGGCGGCTCCGCGCGGGGCCCGCCGCCCGCGCCGCCACCGAGCCGGCCGCCCACCTTCCCGCCGCCCGCCGCCCGCGCGGGGTCGGCAGGGACCGCGGGTCCCGCAGCGCGTCCGCCCCGCCCGCCCGGCCGCGCTCCCCGCGCCGCCGCCCCCGGCCCACAGTGTCCGGCTCCGGATGGCAGGATGTACCCCCAGGGGAGGCACCCGGTGAGCGGGGGGCGCGGGCGCCGGGCGGGGCGCGCGCGGGCAGCGGCGCCACCTTAAGGCGGCTCTGCCCGCGGCTCCTGGCCGAGCCCCGCCAGAGGGAGGCGGCTCCGCGCGGGGCCCGCCGCCCGCGCCGCCACCGAGCCGGCCGCCCACCTTCCCGCCGCCCGCCGCCCGCGCGGGGTCGGCAGGGACCCCGGGTCCCGCAGGGCGTCCGCCCCGCCCGCCCGGGCGCGCCCCGCGCCGCCGCCCCCGGCCCACATTGTCCGGCTCGGGCGGCGCCTGGCCTTCGGAAGGCAGGATGTACCCCCAGGGGAGGCACCCGGTGAGGGGGGGGGCCGGGCGCCGGGGGGTCGCCGGCCGCCCCGGGCCCTGGAACTCAGCCCCGCACGTCCCCCCAGACCCCGCTGCAGCCCGGCCAGCCCTTCAAGTTCTCCATCCTGGAGATCTGCGACCGCATCAAGGAGGAGTTCCAGTTCCTGCAGGCGCAGTACCGCAGGTGAGCGCCAGCACCGCAGTCCAGGGCAGGTGGCGCCCAGGGCGGGCAGGTGGGCGCCCAGGGCTGCGGGTTGCCACCGCGGGGGCGCCGAGGGGCGACAGCCTGCACCCCCGGGTCGCGGGAGGGTGGGGGGAAGTGAGGGGGGGCCCACCTCCTCACTTTGGAAACTGGCCCACTGTGGGGCCCGGGGACCCTCCTGTCCTCTCCTCCCCAGCCTCAAGCTGGAATGCGAGAAGCTGGCCAGTGAGAAGACCGAGATGCAGCGGCATTATGTTATGGTAAGGGGCTGGTCCTTGGACGGCGGGGGGGGGGGGGAGAAGGGCCGGGGGCTGGTGTTGACCCTGAGCCCCATCCTACCCGCCTGAGATCTGGGCTTCCTGTCCACTGCCTCCGGACTGCCCCTCCGCAGCCCTGTGGGCCAGGGTCTCTGGGTATCCCCACCTGCCCCTCCTCTCCTAGGAGGGCAGAGGGACTCCTCCAGGCAGACCCCCTGATTCCCCCCTGGTCTCTCCTTCTGACGCCCCCATGGGGCTGGGGCCTCCATGTCACACTGACCCCTAGCCTGGGTGCTCTTGAGACCCCAGTGCCCCCTGGCTCCCAGGTGTCCCCAGTGGGCTTTTCCTTTGCAGTACTACGAAATGTCCTACGGGCTCAACATCGAGATGCATAAGCAGGTAACGGCAGGGCTGGGGTGTTCAGGAGGGAGGGTGGGGTCGGGAAGCCACGGGACCCCAGGGTGCAATTTGGGCCAAGGCAGACCCAGGGAGCGAGGCTCATCATGAAATCCTGCAGAGGCTCCGGAGGGCTGATTGGGGATCGGCTCATGGAAGCAAAGTGATTTTCAGTTTCTGGGGACAGGGGCTACAGCTGGAGCCAGCCAGCAGAGAGGCGGGCAGGGGGCAGGGGCTGGGTGTCCCCTGGAGCCGAGGGTGGCCCTCTGGGTAGGAGACTGTGGAGAGGCCTCTGTCCCAGGAAAGGCCCTGGCTGATGGTCTTGGAGGTCCCTTCCTGCCCAAGTCTGAGGTTTGGCATTGGACCCTGAGACACTGGGAATTCTGGAAGCCCTGAGTCCATCCCAGTGGTATTGCCAGAAGGTTCTGAGATTGTTCTCAGGCCCTGACTTAGACTGAGCCCACCTCTCCAGGCTGTCCTCAAGGCTCCCAGATTGACCCCAATTCTGTGGGCTTCTGAGATCTTTCCTGAGCTTCTGAATGTGACCCACGGTTCTGAGGGGGGTGTCAAGGTTCTGAAGTGGCCCAGGGTTACTCAGGAGATCCTGAGACTGACCAGTGGCTTCTAGGGGGATGGTAGGGGTTCTGGGGCTCTGAGCAGACAGATGCTTAGATTCTGTCCCTCAGAATGTCAGAGCCTAGGGCAGAGCTGTGCCAGGGCTTCCTGGTGGGGAGTGTGGGGTGCTGGAGTGCCCGCCCTGGCATGCCTTCCCGGGCATGTCTGGACCCCAGTTCTGTTGTGGGGGAGCCTGGTGCCATCCACGGGTGCATGCAGTAGGCCCCTCACTGGGAGAAGGAATGGTGTTGTGCCAGGCCCTGGGGGCTTGGCCTGCGCCCTCCAGGTGGGGGATGGCACCCGTCAGAGACAGTGCACCTGTGACTCAGGCAGGGGATCCGGTGCCCTTCCGCTGCTGCTTACCTGCCTAGAGGTCCAACAGCAACAGGGGGCTCCCCTACACAGTGCCGGTGCCTAGCCCCCTGTCCCCAGAGGCGCTGTGGACCAGGACGGCCCAGCACAGTAGGTTCTGGTGTTTGCTGCCTGACTTAATGGGCTCAGGGTCTCATAGACAAGATGGGAGCAAGGACTCCCCACTGGCAGTGAGGGCTCCCTGGATGGCCCAGGAGGGGGTGTCTCTGCCCCAGATTCCCGTCTGAGCTCCTACCTTCCAGAGGAGCAGGGAGGCCCAGACCGACCGGCCAGGGCCTGACCTGCTGGGCAGTGGAGCCTGGCCCTGTCCTTCCCTGGCAGGTGTTCCTGCCTCCCCTTGGCCAGACCCTCCTCCTGACCCTTCCATCTGAGCCCAATGTCACTGCCTGGGGAAAGCCATTGCTGACCCCAGACCGGCGCCCTCCCCACGGGGCGGGGGCGGCGGGTGTCGGTCGTTTCCTCGTCCGGGGTGGGAGCCCAGGGCCTGGCCGCCAGCCTCAGTTTCCCCGCGGGCCCAGGGCGCAGGGACCGGGGTCTGGGTCGCCGCGCGCGCGCGGGGGGCGCGGGCGCCGGGCGGGGCGCGGGGGGGCAGCGGCGCCACCTTAAGGCGGCTCTGCCCGCGGCTCCTGGCCGAGCCCCGCCAGAGGGAGGCGGCTCCGCGCGGGGCCCGCCGCCCGCACCGCCACCAAGCCTGCCGCCCACCTTCCCGCCTCCCGCCGCCCGCGCGGGGTCGGCAGGGACCGCGGGTCCCCCAGCGCGTCCGCCCCGCCCGCCCGGCCGCGCGCCCCGCGCCGCCGCCCCCGGCCCACATTGTCCGGCTCGGGCGGCGCCGGGCCTTGGGACGGCAGGATGTACCCCCAGGGGAGGCACCCGGTGAGCAGGGGGCGCGGGCGCCGGGCGGGGCGCGCGCGGGCAGCGGCGCCACCTTAAGGCGGCTCTGCCCGCGGCTCCTGGCCGAGCCCCGCAGGAGGGAGGCGGCTCCGCGCGGGGCCGGCCGCCCGCGCCGCCACCGAGCCGGCCGCCCACCTTCCCGCCGCCCGCCGCCCGCGCGGGGTCGGCAGGGACCGCGGGTCCCGCAGCGCGTCCGCCCCGCCCGCCCGGCCGCGCTCCCCGCGCCGCCGCCCCCGGCCCACATTGTCCGGCTCCGGATGGCAGGATGTACCCCCAGGGGAGGCACCCGGTGAGCGGGGGGCGCGGGCGCCGGGCGGGGCGCGCGCGGGCAGCGGCGCCACCTTAAGGCGGCTCTGCCCGCGGCTCCTGGCCGAGCCCCGCCGGAGGGAGGCGGCTCCGCGCGGGGCCCGCCGCCCGCGCCGCCACCGAGCCGGCCGCCCACCTTCCCGCCGCCCGCCGCCCGCGCGGGGTCGGCAGGGACCGCGGGTCCCGCAGCGCGTCCGCCCCGCCCGCCCGGCCGCGCTCCCCGCGCCGCCGCCCCCGGCCCACAGTGTCCGGCTCCGGATGGCAGGATGTACCCCCAGGGGAGGCACCCGGTGAGCGGGGGGCGCGGGCGCCGGGCGGGGCGCGCGCGGGCAGCGGCGCCACCTTAAGGCGGCTCTGCCCGCGGCTCCTGGCCGAGCCCCGCCAGAGGGAGGCGGCTCCGCGCGGGGCCCGCCGCCCGCGCCGCCACCGAGCCGGCCGCCCACCTTCCCGCCGCCCGCCGCCCGCGCGGGGTCGGCAGGGACCCCGGGTCCCGCAGGGCGTCCGCCCCGCCCGCCCGGGCGCGCCCCGCGCCGCCGCCCCCGGCCCACATTGTCCGGCTCGGGCGGCGCCTGGCCTTCGGAAGGCAGGATGTACCCCCAGGGGAGGCACCCGGTGAGGGGGGGGGCCGGGCGCCGGGGGGTCGCCGGCCGCCCCGGGCCCTGGAACTCAGCCCCGCACGTCCCCCCAGACCCCGCTGCAGCCCGGCCAGCCCTTCAAGTTCTCCATCCTGGAGATCTGCGACCGCATCAAGGAGGAGTTCCAGTTCCTGCAGGCGCAGTACCGCAGGTGAGCGCCAGCACCGCAGTCCAGGGCAGGTGGCGCCCAGGGCGGGCAGGTGGGCGCCCAGGGCTGCGGGTTGCCACCGCGGGGGCGCCGAGGGGCGACAGCCTGCACCCCCGGGTCGCGGGAGGGTGGGGGGAAGTGAGGGGGGGCCCACCTCCTCACTTTGGAAACTGGCCCACTGTGGGGCCCGGGGACCCTCCTGTCCTCTCCTCCCCAGCCTCAAGCTGGAATGCGAGAAGCTGGCCAGTGAGAAGACCGAGATGCAGCGGCATTATGTTATGGTAAGGGGCTGGTCCTTGGACGGCGGGGGGGGGGGGGGGAGAAGGGCCGGGGGCTGGTGTTGACCCTGAGCCCCATCCTACCCGCCTGAGATCTGGGCTTCCTGTCCACTGCCTCCGGACTGCCCCTCCGCAGCCCTGTGGGCCAGGGTCTCTGGGTATCCCCACCTGCCCCTCCTCTCCTAGGAGGGCAGAGGGACTCCTCCAGGCAGACCCCCTGATTCCCCCCTGGTCTCTCCTTCTGACGCCCCCATGGGGCTGGGGCCTCCATGTCACACTGACCCCTAGCCTGGGTGCTCTTGAGACCCCAGTGCCCCCTGGCTCCCAGGTGTCCCCAGTGGGCTTTTCCTTTGCAGTACTACGAAATGTCCTACGGGCTCAACATCGAGATGCATAAGCAGGTAACGGCAGGGCTGGGGTGTTCAGGAGGGAGGGTGGGGTCGGGAAGCCACGGGACCCCAGGGTGCAATTTGGGCCAAGGCAGACCCAGGGAGCGAGGCTCATCATGAAATCCTGCAGAGGCTCCGGAGGGCTGATTGGGGATCGGCTCATGGAAGCAAAGTGATTTTCAGTTTCTGGGGACAGGGGCTACAGCTGGAGCCAGCCAGCAGAGAGGCGGGCAGGGGGCAGGGGCTGGGTGTCCCCTGGAGCCGAGGGTGGCCCTCTGGGTAGGAGACTGTGGAGAGGCCTCTGTCCCAGGAAAGGCCCTGGCTGATGGTCTTGGAGGTCCCTTCCTGCCCAAGTCTGAGGTTTGGCGTTGGACCCTGAGACACTGGGAATTCTGGAAGCCCTGAGTCCATCCCAGTGGTATTGCCAGAAGGTTCTGAGATTGTTCTCAGGCCCTGACTTAGACTGAGCCCACCTCTCCAGGCTGTCCTCAAGGCTCCCAGATTGACCCCAATTCTGTGGGCTTCTGAGATCTTTCCTGAGCTTCTGAATGTGACCCACGGTTCTGAGGGGGGTGTCAAGGTTCTGAAGTGGCCCAGGGTTACTCAGGAGATCCTGAGACTGACCAGTGGCTTCTAGGGGGATGGTAGGGGTTCTGGGGCTCTGAGCAGACAGATGCTTAGATTCTGTCCCTCAGAATGTCAGAGCCTAGGGCAGAGCTGTGCCAGGGCTTCCTGGTGGGGAGTGTGGGGTGCTGGAGTGCCCGCCCTGGCATGCCTTCCCGGGCATGTCTGGACCCCAGTTCTGTTGTGGGGGAGCCTGGTGCCATCCACGGGTGCATGCAGTAGGCCCCTCACTGGGAGAAGGAATGGTGTTGTGCCAGGCCCTGGGGGCTTGGCCTGCGCCCTCCAGGTGGGGGATGGCACCCGTCAGAGACAGTGCACCTGTGACTCAGGCAGGGGATCCGGTGCCCTTCCGCTGCTGCTTACCTGCCTAGAGGTCCAACAGCAACAGGGGGCTCCCCTACACAGTGCCGGTGCCTAGCCCCCTGTCCCCGGAGGCGCTGTGGACCAGGACGGCCCAGCACAGTAGGTTCTGGTGTTTGCTGCCTGACTTAATGGGCTCAGGGTCTCATAGACAAGATGGGAGCAAGGACTCCCCACTGGCAGTGAGGGCTCCCTGGATGGCCCAGGAGGGGGTGTCTCTGCCCCAGATTCCCGTCTGAGCTCCTACCTTCCAGAGGAGCAGGGAGGCCCAGACCGACCGGCCAGGGCCTGACCTGCTGGGCAGTGGAGCCTGGCCCTGTCCTTCCCTGGCAGGTGTTCCTGCCTCCCCTTGGCCAGACCCTCCTCCTGACCCTTCCATCTGAGCCCAATGTCACTGCCTGGGGAAAGCCATTGCTGACCCCAGACCGGCGCCCTCCCCACGGGGCGGGGGCGGCGGGTGTCGGTCGTTTCCTCGTCCGGGGTGGGAGCCCAGGGCCTGGCCGCCAGCCTCAGTTTCCCCGCGGGCCCAGGGCGCAGGGACCGGGGTCTGGGTCGCCGCGCGCGCGGGGGGCGCGGGCGCCGGGCGGGGCGCGGGGGGGGCAGCGGCGCCACCTTAAGGCGGCTCTGCCCGCGGCTCCTGGCCGAGCCCCGCCAGAGGGAGGCGGCTCCGCGCGGGGCCCGCCGCCCGCACCGCCACCAAGCCTGCCGCCCACCTTCCCGCCGCCCGCCGCCCGCGCGGGGTCGGCAGGGACCGCGGGTCCCGCAGCGCGTCCGCCCCGCCCGCCCGGCCGCGCGCCCCGCGCCGCCGCCCCCGGCCCACATTGTCCGGCTCGGGCGGCGCCGGGCCTTGGGACGGCAGGATGTACCCCCAGGGGAGGCACCCGGTGAGCGGGGGGCGCGGGCGCCGGGCGGGGCGCGCGCGGGCAGCGGCGCCACCTTAAGGCGGCTCTGCCCGCGGCTCCTGGCCGAGCCCCGCAGGAGGGAGGCGGCTCCGCGCGGGGCCGGCCGCCCGCGCCGCCACCGAGCCGGCCGCCCACCTTCCCGCCGCCCGCCGCCCGCGCGGGGTCGGCAGGGACCGCGGGTCCCGCAGCGCGTCCGCCCCGCCCGCCCGGCCGCGCTCCCCGCGCCGCCGCCCCCGGCCCACATTGTCCGGCTCCGGATGGCAGGATGTACCCCCAGGGGAGGCACCCGGTGAGCGGGGGGCGCGGGCGCCGGGCGGGGCGCGCGCGGGCAGCGGCGCCACCTTAAGGCGGCTCTGCCCGCGGCTCCTGGCCGAGCCCCGCCGGAGGGAGGCGGCTCCGCGCGGGGCCCGCCGCCCGCGCCGCCACCGAGCCGGCCGCCCACCTTCCCGCCGCCCGCCGCCCGCGCGGGGTCGGCAGGGACCGCGGGTCCCGCAGCGCGTCCGCCCCGCCCGCCCGGCCGCGCTCCCCGCGCCGCCGCCCCCGCCCCACAGTGTCCGGCTCCGGATGGCAGGATGTACCCCCAGGGGAGGCACCCGGTGAGCGGGGGGCGCGGGCGCCGGGCGGGGCGCGCGCGGGCAGCGGCGCCACCTTAAGGCGGCTCTGCCCGCGGCTCCTGGCCGAGCCCCGCCAGAGGGAGGCGGCTCCGCGCGGGGCCCGCCGCCCGCGCCGCCACCGAGCCGGCCGCCCACCTTCCCGCCGCCCGCCGCCCGCGCGGGGTCGGCAGGGACCCCGGGTCCCGCAGGGCGTCCGCCCCGCCCGCCCGGGCGCGCCCCGCGCCGCCGCCCCCGGCCCACATTGTCCGGCTCGGGCGGCGCCTGGCCTTCGGAAGGCAGGATGTACCCCCAGGGGAGGCACCCGGTGAGGGGGGGGCCGGGCGCCGGGGGGTCGCCGGCCGCCCCGGGCCCTGGAACTCAGCCCCGCACGTCCCCCCAGACCCCGCTGCAGCCCGGCCAGCCCTTCAAGTTCTCCATCCTGGAGATCTGCGACCGCATCAAGGAGGAGTTCCAGTTCCTGCAGGCGCAGTACCGCAGGTGAGCGCCAGCACCGCAGTCCAGGGCAGGTGGCGCCCAGGGCGGGCAGGTGGGCGCCCAGGGCTGCGGGTTGCCACCGCGGGGGCGCCGAGGGGCGACAGCCTGCACCCCCGGGTCGCGGGAGGGTGGGGGGAAGTGAGGGGGGGCCCACCTCCTCACTTTGGAAACTGGCCCACTGTGGGGCCCGGGGACCCTCCTGTCCTCTCCTCCCCAGCCTCAAGCTGGAATGCGAGAAGCTGGCCAGTGAGAAGACCGAGATGCAGCGGCATTATGTTATGGTAAGGGGCTGGTCCTTGGACGGCGGGGGGGGGGGGGAGAAGGGCCGGGGGCTGGTGTTGACCCTGAGCCCCATCCTACCCGCCTGAGATCTGGGCTTCCTGTCCACTGCCTCCGGACTGCCCCTCCGCAGCCCTGTGGGCCAGGGTCTCTGGGTATCCCCACCTGCCCCTCCTCTCCTAGGAGGGCAGAGGGACTCCTCCAGGCAGACCCCCTGATTCCCCCCTGGTCTCTCCTTCTGACGCCCCCATGGGGCTGGGGCCTCCATGTCACACTGACCCCTAGCCTGGGTGCTCTTGAGACCCCAGTGCCCCCTGGCTCCCAGGTGTCCCCAGTGGGCTTTTCCTTTGCAGTACTACGAAATGTCCTACGGGCTCAACATCGAGATGCATAAGCAGGTAACGGCAGGGCTGGGGTGTTCAGGAGGGAGGGTGGGGTCGGGAAGCCACGGGACCCCAGGGTGCAATTTGGGCCAAGGCAGACCCAGGGAGCGAGGCTCATCATGAAATCCTGCAGAGGCTCCGGAGGGCTGATTGGGGATCGGCTCATGGAAGCAAAGTGATTTTCAGTTTCTGGGGACAGGGGCTACAGCTGGAGCCAGCCAGCAGAGAGGCGGGCAGGGGGCAGGGGCTGGGTGTCCCCTGGAGCCGAGGGTGGCCCTCTGGGTAGGAGACTGTGGAGAGGCCTCTGTCCCAGGAAAGGCCCTGGCTGATGGTCTTGGAGGTCCCTTCCTGCCCAAGTCTGAGGTTTGGCGTTGGACCCTGAGACACTGGGAATTCTGGAAGCCCTGAGTCCATCCCAGTGGTATTGCCAGAAGGTTCTGAGATTGTTCTCAGGCCCTGACTTAGACTGAGCCCACCTCTCCAGGCTGTCCTCAAGGCTCCCAGATTGACCCCAATTCTGTGGGCTTCTGAGATCTTTCCTGAGCTTCTGAATGTGACCCACGGTTCTGAGGGGGGTGTCAAGGTTCTGAAGTGGCCCAGGGTTACTCAGGAGATCCTGAGACTGACCAGTGGCTTCTAGGGGGATGGTAGGGGTTCTGGGGCTCTGAGCAGACAGATGCTTAGATTCTGTCCCTCAGAATGTCAGAGCCTAGGGCAGAGCTGTGCCAGGGCTTCCTGGTGGGGAGTGTGGGGTGCTGGAGTGCCCGCCCTGGCATGCCTTCCCGGGCATGTCTGGACCCCAGTTCTGTTGTGGGGGAGCCTGGTGCCATCCACGGGTGCATGCAGTAGGCCCCTCACTGGGAGAAGGAATGGTGTTGTGCCAGGCCCTGGGGGCTTGGCCTGCGCCCTCCAGGTGGGGGATGGCACCCGTCAGAGACAGTGCACCTGTGACTCAGGCAGGGGATCCGGTGCCCTTCCGCTGCTGCTTACCTGCCTAGAGGTCCAACAGCAACAGGGGGCTCCCCTACACAGTGCCGGTGCCTAGCCCCCTGTCCCCGGAGGCGCTGTGGACCAGGACGGCCCAGCACAGTAGGTTCTGGTGTTTGCTGCCTGACTTAATGGGCTCAGGGTCTCATAGACAAGATGGGAGCAAGGACTCCCCACTGGCAGTGAGGGCTCCCTGGATGGCCCAGGAGGGGGTGTCTCTGCCCCAGATTCCCGTCTGAGCTCCTACCTTCCAGAGGAGCAGGGAGGCCCAGACCGACCGGCCAGGGCCTGACCTGCTGGGCAGTGGAGCCTGGCCCTGTCCTTCCCTGGCAGGTGTTCCTGCCTCCCCTTGGCCAGACCCTCCTCCTGACCCTTCCATCTGAGCCCAATGTCACTGCCTGGGGAAAGCCATTGCTGACCCCAGACCGGCGCCCTCCCCACGGGGCGGGGGCGGCGGGTGTCGGTCGTTTCCTCGTCCGGGGTGGGAGCCCAGGGCCTGGCCGCCAGCCTCAGTTTCCCCGCGGGCCCAGGGCGCAGGGACCGGGGTCTGGGTCGCCGCGCGCGCGGGGGGCGCGGGCGCCGGGCGGGGCGCGGGGGGGGCAGCGGCGCCACCTTAAGGCGGCTCTGCCCGCGGCTCCTGGCGGAGCCCCGCCAGAGGGAGGCGGCTCCGCGCGGGGCCCGCCGCCCGCACCGCCACCAAGCCTGCCGCCCACCTTCCCGCCGCCCGCCGCCCGCGCGGGGTCGGCAGGGACCGCGGGTCCCGCAGCGCGTCCGCCCCGCCCGCCCGGCCGCGCGCCCCGCGCCGCCGCCCCCGGCCCACATTGTCCGGCTCGGGCGGCGCCGGGCCTTGGGACGGCAGGATGTACCCCCAGGGGAGGCACCCGGTGAGCAGGGGGCGCGGGCGCCGGGCGGGGCGCGCGCGGGCAGCGGCGCCACCTTAAGGCGGCTCTGCCCGCGGCTCCTGGCCGAGCCCCGCAGGAGGGAGGCGGCTCCGCGCGGGGCCGGCCGCCCGCGCCGCCACCGAGCCGGCCGCCCACCTTCCCGCCGCCCGCCGCCCGCGCGGGGTCGGCAGGGACCGCGGGTCCCGCAGCGCGTCCGCCCCGCCCGCCCGGCCGCGCTCCCCGCGCCGCCGCCCCCGGCCCACATTGTCCGGCTCCGGATGGCAGGATGTACCCCCAGGGGAGGCACCCGGTGAGCGGGGGGCGCGGGCGCCGGGCGGGGCGCGCGCGGGCAGCGGCGCCACCTTAAGGCGGCTCTGCCCGCGGCTCCTGGCCGAGCCCCGCCGGAGGGAGGCGGCTCCGCGCGGGGCCCGCCGCCCGCGCCGCCACCGAGCCGGCCGCCCACCTTCCCGCCGCCCGCCGCCCGCGCGGGGTCGGCAGGGACCGCGGGTCCCGCAGCGCGTCCGCCCCGCCCGCCCGGCCGCGCTCCCCGCGCCGCCGCCCCCGGCCCACAGTGTCCGGCTCCGGATGGCAGGATGTACCCCCAGGGGAGGCACCCGGTGAGCGGGGGGCGCGGGCGCCGGGCGGGGCGCGCGCGGGCAGCGGCGCCACCTTAAGGCGGCTCTGCCCGCGGCTCCTGGCCGAGCCCCGCCAGAGGGAGGCGGCTCCGCGCGGGGCCCGCCGCCCGCGCCGCCACCGAGCCGGCCGCCCACCTTCCCGCCGCCCGCCGCCCGCGCGGGGTCGGCAGGGACCCCGGGTCCCGCAGGGCGTCCGCCCCGCCCGCCCGGGCGCGCCCCGCGCCGCCGCCCCCGGCCCACATTGTCCGGCTCGGGCGGCGCCTGGCCTTCGGAAGGCAGGATGTACCCCCAGGGGAGGCACCCGGTGAGGGGGGGGGCCGGGCGCCGGGGGGTCGCCGGCCGCCCCGGGCCCTGGAACTCAGCCCCGCACGTCCCCCCAGACCCCGCTGCAGCCCGGCCAGCCCTTCAAGTTCTCCATCCTGGAGATCTGCGACCGCATCAAGGAGGAGTTCCAGTTCCTGCAGGCGCAGTACCGCAGGTGAGCGCCAGCACCGCAGTCCAGGGCAGGTGGCGCCCAGGGCGGGCAGGTGGGCGCCCAGGGCTGCGGGTTGCCACCGCGGGGGCGCCGAGGGGCGACAGCCTGCACCCCCGGGTCGCGGGAGGGTGGGGGGAAGTGAGGGGGGGCCCACCTCCTCACTTTGGAAACTGGCCCACTGTGGGGCCCGGGGACCCTCCTGTCCTCTCCTCCCCAGCCTCAAGCTGGAATGCGAGAAGCTGGCCAGTGAGAAGACCGAGATGCAGCGGCATTATGTTATGGTAAGGGGCTGGTCCTTGGACGGCGGGGGGGGGGGGGAGAAGGGCCGGGGGCTGGTGTTGACCCTGAGCCCCATCCTACCCGCCTGAGATCTGGGCTTCCTGTCCACTGCCTCCGGACTGCCCCTCCGCAGCCCTGTGGGCCAGGGTCTCTGGGTATCCCCACCTGCCCCTCCTCTCCTAGGAGGGCAGAGGGACTCCTCCAGGCAGACCCCCTGATTCCCCCCTGGTCTCTCCTTCTGACGCCCCCATGGGGCTGGGGCCTCCATGTCACACTGACCCCTAGCCTGGGTGCTCTTGAGACCCCAGTGCCCCCTGGCTCCCAGGTGTCCCCAGTGGGCTTTTCCTTTGCAGTACTACGAAATGTCCTACGGGCTCAACATCGAGATGCATAAGCAGGTAACGGCAGGGCTGGGGTGTTCAGGAGGGAGGGTGGGGTCGGGAAGCCACGGGACCCCAGGGTGCAATTTGGGCCAAGGCAGACCCAGGGAGCGAGGCTCATCATGAAATCCTGCAGAGGCTCCGGAGGGCTGATTGGGGATCGGCTCATGGAAGCAAAGTGATTTTCAGTTTCTGGGGACAGGGGCTACAGCTGGAGCCAGCCAGCAGAGAGGCGGGCAGGGGGCAGGGGCTGGGTGTCCCCTGGAGCCGAGGGTGGCCCTCTGGGTAGGAGACTGTGGAGAGGCCTCTGTCCCAGGAAAGGCCCTGGCTGATGGTCTTGGAGGTCCCTTCCTGCCCAAGTCTGAGGTTTGGCATTGGACCCTGAGACACTGGGAATTCTGGAAGCCCTGAGTCCATCCCAGTGGTATTGCCAGAAGGTTCTGAGATTGTTCTCAGGCCCTGACTTAGACTGAGCCCACCTCTCCAGGCTGTCCTCAAGGCTCCCAGATTGACCCCAATTCTGTGGGCTTCTGAGATCTTTCCTGAGCTTCTGAATGTGACCCACGGTTCTGAGGGGGGTGTCAAGGTTCTGAAGTGGCCCAGGGTTACTCAGGAGATCCTGAGACTGACCAGTGGCTTCTAGGGGGATGGTAGGGGTTCTGGGGCTCTGAGCAGACAGATGCTTAGATTCTGTCCCTCAGAATGTCAGAGCCTAGGGCAGAGCTGTGCCAGGGCTTCCTGGTGGGGAGTGTGGGGTGCTGGAGTGCCCGCCCTGGCATGCCTTCCCGGGCATGTCTGGACCCCAGTTCTGTTGTGGGGGAGCCTGGTGCCATCCACGGGTGCATGCAGTAGGCCCCTCACTGGGAGAAGGAATGGTGTTGTGCCAGGCCCTGGGGGCTTGGCCTGCGCCCTCCAGGTGGGGGATGGCACCCGTCAGAGACAGTGCACCTGTGACTCAGGCAGGGGATCCGGTGCCCTTCCGCTGCTGCTTACCTGCCTAGAGGTCCAACAGCAACAGGGGGCTCCCCTACACAGTGCCGGTGCCTAGCCCCCTGTCCCCAGAGGCGCTGTGGACCAGGACGGCCCAGCACAGTAGGTTCTGGTGTTTGCTGCCTGACTTAATGGGCTCAGGGTCTCATAGACAAGATGGGAGCAAGGACTCCCCACTGGCAGTGAGGGCTCCCTGGATGGCCCAGGAGGGGGTGTCTCTGCCCCAGATTCCCGTCTGAGCTCCTACCTTCCAGAGGAGCAGGGAGGCCCAGACCGACCGGCCAGGGCCTGACCTGCTGGGCAGTGGAGCCTGGCCCTGTCCTTCCCTGGCAGGTGTTCCTGCCTCCCCTTGGCCAGACCCTCCTCCTGACCCTTCCATCTGAGCCCAATGTCACTGCCTGGGGAAAGCCATTGCTGACCCCAGACCGGCGCCCTCCCCACGGGGCGGGGGCGGCGGGTGTCGGTCGTTTCCTCGTCCGGGGTGGGAGCCCAGGGCCTGGCCGCCAGCCTCAGTTTCCCCGCGGGCCCAGGGCGCAGGGACCGGGGTCTGGGTCGCCGCGCGCGCGCGGGGGGCGCGGGCGCCGGGCGGGGCGCGGGGGGGCAGCGGCGCCACCTTAAGGCGGCTCTGCCCGCGGCTCCTGGCCGAGCCCCGCCAGAGGGAGGCGGCTCCGCGCGGGGCCCGCCGCCCGCACCGCCACCAAGCCTGCCGCCCACCTTCCCGCCTCCCGCCGCCCGCGCGGGGTCGGCAGGGACCGCGGGTCCCCCAGCGCGTCCGCCCCGCCCGCCCGGCCGCGCGCCCCGCGCCGCCGCCCCCGGCCCACATTGTCCGGCTCGGGCGGCGCCGGGCCTTGGGACGGCAGGATGTACCCCCAGGGGAGGCACCCGGTGAGCGGGGGGCGCGGGCGCCGGGCGGGGCGCGCGCGGGCAGCGGCGCCACCTTAAGGCGGCTCTGCCCGCGGCTCCTGGCCGAGCCCCGCAGGAGGGAGGCGGCTCCGCGCGGGGCCGGCCGCCCGCGCCGCCACCGAGCCGGCCGCCCACCTTCCCGCCGCCCGCCGCCCGCGCGGGGTCGGCAGGGACCGCGGGTCCCGCAGCGCGTCCGCCCCGCCCGCCCGGCCGCGCTCCCCGCGCCGCCGCCCCCGGCCCACAGTGTCCGGCTCCGGATGGCAGGATGTACCCCCAGGGGAGGCACCCGGTGAGCGGGGGGCGCGGGCGCCGGGCGGGGCGCGCGCGGGCAGCGGCGCCACCTTAAGGCGGCTCTGCCCGCGGCTCCTGGCCGAGCCCCGCCAGAGGGAGGCGGCTCCGCGCGGGGCCCGCCGCCCGCGCCGCCACCGAGCCGGCCGCCCACCTTCCCGCCGCCCGCCGCCCGCGCGGGGTCGGCAGGGACCGCGGGTCCCGCAGGGCGTCCGCCCCGCCCGCCCGGGCGCGCCCCGCGCCGCCGCCCCCGGCCCACATTGTCCGGCTCGGGCGGCGCCTGGCCTTCGGAAGGCAGGATGTACCCCCAGGGGAGGCACCCGGTGAGGGGGGGGGCCGGGCGCCGGGGGGTCGCCGGCCGCCCCGGGCCCTGGAACTCAGCCCCGCACGTCCCCCCAGACCCCGCTGCAGCCCGGCCAGCCCTTCAAGTTCTCCATCCTGGAGATCTGCGACCGCATCAAGGAGGAGTTCCAGTTCCTGCAGGCGCAGTACCGCAGGTGAGCGCCAGCACCGCAGTCCAGGGCAGGTGGCGCCCAGGGCGGGCAGGTGGGCGCCCAGGGCTGCGGGTTGCCACCGCGGGGGCGCCGAGGGGCGACAGCCTGCACCCCCGGGTCGCGGGAGGGTGGGGGGAAGTGAGGGGGGGCCCACCTCCTCACTTTGGAAACTGGCCCACTGTGGGGCCCGGGGACCCTCCTGTCCTCTCCTCCCCAGCCTCAAGCTGGAATGCGAGAAGCTGGCCAGTGAGAAGACCGAGATGCAGCGGCATTATGTTATGGTAAGGGGCTGGTCCTTGGACGGCGGGGGGGGGGGGGGGGGAGAAGGGCCGGGGGCTGGTGTTGACCCTGAGCCCCATCCTACCCGCCTGAGATCTGGGCTTCCTGTCCACTGCCTCCGGACTGCCCCTCCGCAGCCCTGTGGGCCAGGGTCTCTGGGTATCCCCACCTGCCCCTCCTCTCCTAGGAGGGCAGAGGGACTCCTCCAGGCAGACCCCCTGATTCCCCCCTGGTCTCTCCTTCTGACGCCCCCATGGGGCTGGGGCCTCCATGTCACACTGACCCCTAGCCTGGGTGCTCTTGAGACCCCAGTGCCCCCTGGCTCCCAGGTGTCCCCAGTGGGCTTTTCCTTTGCAGTACTACGAAATGTCCTACGGGCTCAACATCGAGATGCATAAGCAGGTAACGGCAGGGCTGGGGTGTTCAGGAGGGAGGGTGGGGTCGGGAAGCCACGGGACCCCAGGGTGCAATTTGGGCCAAGGCAGACCCAGGGAGCGAGGCTCATCATGAAATCCTGCAGAGGCTCCGGAGGGCTGATTGGGGATCGGCTCATGGAAGCAAAGTGATTTTCAGTTTCTGGGGACAGGGGCTACAGCTGGAGCCAGCCAGCAGAGAGGCGGGCAGGGGGCAGGGGCTGGGTGTCCCCTGGAGCCGAGGGTGGCCCTCTGGGTAGGAGACTGTGGAGAGGCCTCTGTCCCAGGAAAGGCCCTGGCTGATGGTCTTGGAGGTCCCTTCCTGCCCAAGTCTGAGGTTTGGCGTTGGACCCTGAGACACTGGGAATTCTGGAAGCCCTGAGTCCATCCCAGTGGTATTGCCAGAAGGTTCTGAGATTGTTCTCAGGCCCTGACTTAGACTGAGCCCACCTCTCCAGGCTGTCCTCAAGGCTCCCAGATTGACCCCAATTCTGTGGGCTTCTGAGATCTTTCCTGAGCTTCTGAATGTGACCCACGGTTCTGAGGGGGGTGTCAAGGTTCTGAAGTGGCCCAGGGTTACTCAGGAGATCCTGAGACTGACCAGTGGCTTCTAGGGGGATGGTAGGGGTTCTGGGGCTCTGAGCAGACAGATGCTTAGATTCTGTCCCTCAGAATGTCAGAGCCTAGGGCAGAGCTGTGCCAGGGCTTCCTGGTGGGGAGTGTGGGGTGCTGGAGTGCCCGCCCTGGCATGCCTTCCCGGGCATGTCTGGACCCCAGTTCTGTTGTGGGGGAGCCTGGTGCCATCCACGGGTGCATGCAGTAGGCCCCTCACTGGGAGAAGGAATGGTGTTGTGCCAGGCCCTGGGGGCTTGGCCTGCGCCCTCCAGGTGGGGGATGGCACCCGTCAGAGACAGTGCACCTGTGACTCAGGCAGGGGATCCGGTGCCCTTCCGCTGCTGCTTACCTGCCTAGAGGTCCAACAGCAACAGGGGGCTCCCCTACACAGTGCCGGTGCCTAGCCCCCTGTCCCCGGAGGCGCTGTGGACCAGGACGGCCCAGCACAGTAGGTTCTGGTGTTTGCTGCCTGACTTAATGGGCTCAGGGTCTCATAGACAAGATGGGAGCAAGGACTCCCCACTGGCAGTGAGGGCTCCCTGGATGGCCCAGGAGGGGGTGTCTCTGCCCCAGATTCCCGTCTGAGCTCCTACCTTCCAGAGGAGCAGGGAGGCCCAGACCGACCGGCCAGGGCCTGACCTGCTGGGCAGTGGAGCCTGGCCCTGTCCTTCCCTGGCAGGTGTTCCTGCCTCCCCTTGGCCAGACCCTCCTCCTGACCCTTCCATCTGAGCCCAATGTCACTGCCTGGGGAAAGCCATTGCTGACCCCAGACCGGCGCCCTCCCCACGGGGCGGGGGCGGCGGGTGTCGGTCGTTTCCTCGTCCGGGGTGGGAGCCCAGGGCCTGGCCGCCAGCCTCAGTTTCCCCGCGGGCCCAGGGCGCAGGGACCGGGGTCTGGGTCGCCGCGCGCGCGGGGGGCGCGGGCGCCGGGCGGGGCGCGGGGGGGGCAGCGGCGCCACCTTAAGGCGGCTCTGCCCGCGGCTCCTGGCCGAGCCCCGCCAGAGGGAGGCGGCTCCGCGCGGGGCCCGCCGCCCGCACCGCCACCAAGCCTGCCGCCCACCTTCCCGCCGCCCGCCGCCCGCGCGGGGTCGGCAGGGACCGCGGGTCCCGCAGCGCGTCCGCCCCGCCCGCCCGGCCGCGCGACCCGCGCCGCCGCCCCCGGCCCACATTGTCCGGCTCGGGCGGCGCCGGGCCTTGGGACGGCAGGATGTACCCCCAGGGGAGGCACCCGGTGAGCGGGGGGCGCGGGCGCCGGGCGGGGCGCGCGCGGGCAGCGGCGCCACCTTAAGGCGGCTCTGCCCGCGGCTCCTGGCCGAGCCCCGCAGGAGGGAGGCGGCTCCGCGCGGGGCCGGCCGCCCGCGCCGCCACCGAGCCGGCCGCCCACCTTCCCGCCGCCCGCCGCCCGCGCGGGGTCGGCAGGGACCGCGGGTCCCGCAGCGCGTCCGCCCCGCCCGCCCGGCCGCGCTCCCCGCGCCGCCGCCCCCGGCCCACATTGTCCGGCTCCGGATGGCAGGATGTACCCCCAGGGGAGGCACCCGGTGAGCGGGGGGCGCGGGCGCCGGGCGGGGCGCGCGCGGGCAGCGGCGCCACCTTAAGGCGGCTCTGCCCGCGGCTCCTGGCCGAGCCCCGCCGGAGGGAGGCGGCTCCGCGCGGGGCCCGCCGCCCGCGCCGCCACCGAGCCGGCCGCCCACCTTCCCGCCGCCCGCCGCCCGCGCGGGGTCGGCAGGGACCGCGGGTCCCGCAGCGCGTCCGCCCCGCCCGCCCGGCCGCGCTCCCCGCGCCGCCGCCCCCGCCCCACAGTGTCCGGCTCCGGATGGCAGGATGTACCCCCAGGGGAGGCACCCGGTGAGCGGGGGGCGCGGGCGCCGGGCGGGGCGCGCGCGGGCAGCGGCGCCACCTTAAGGCGGCTCTGCCCGCGGCTCCTGGCCGAGCCCCGCCAGAGGGAGGCGGCTCCGCGCGGGGCCCGCCGCCCGCGCCGCCACCGAGCCGGCCGCCCACCTTCCCGCCGCCCGCCGCCCGCGCGGGGTCGGCAGGGACCCCGGGTCCCGCAGGGCGTCCGCCCCGCCCGCCCGGGCGCGCCCCGCGCCGCCGCCCCCGGCCCACATTGTCCGGCTCGGGCGGCGCCTGGCCTTCGGAAGGCAGGATGTACCCCCAGGGGAGGCACCCGGTGAGGGGGGGGCCGGGCGCCGGGGGGTCGCCGGCCGCCCCGGGCCCTGGAACTCAGCCCCGCACGTCCCCCCAGACCCCGCTGCAGCCCGGCCAGCCCTTCAAGTTCTCCATCCTGGAGATCTGCGACCGCATCAAGGAGGAGTTCCAGTTCCTGCAGGCGCAGTACCGCAGGTGAGCGCCAGCACCGCAGTCCAGGGCAGGTGGCGCCCAGGGCGGGCAGGTGGGCGCCCAGGGCTGCGGGTTGCCACCGCGGGGGCGCCGAGGGGCGACAGCCTGCACCCCCGGGTCGCGGGAGGGTGGGGGGAAGTGAGGGGGGGCCCACCTCCTCACTTTGGAAACTGGCCCACTGTGGGGCCCGGGGACCCTCCTGTCCTCTCCTCCCCAGCCTCAAGCTGGAATGCGAGAAGCTGGCCAGTGAGAAGACCGAGATGCAGCGGCATTATGTTATGGTAAGGGGCTGGTCCTTGGACGGCGGGGGGGGGGGGGGGGGAGAAGGGCCGGGGGCTGGTGTTGACCCTGAGCCCCATCCTACCCGCCTGAGATCTGGGCTTCCTGTCCACTGCCTCCGGACTGCCCCTCCGCAGCCCTGTGGGCCAGGGTCTCTGGGTATCCCCACCTGCCCCTCCTCTCCTAGGAGGG
Source organism: Spermophilus citellus (assembly GCF_964194105.1). NCBI lineage: Eukaryota > Metazoa > Chordata > Mammalia > Rodentia > Sciuridae > Spermophilus > Spermophilus citellus. The sequence goes on along the minus strand of NC_138198.1, from coordinate 54,704,715 downwards.
CAGAGGGACTCCTCCAGGCAGACCCCCTGATTCCCCCCTGGTCTCTCCTTCTGACGCCCCCATGGGGCTGGGGCCTCCATGTCACACTGACCCCTAGCCTGGGTGCTCTTGAGACCCCAGTGCCCCCTGGCTCCCAGGTGTCCCCAGTGGGCTTTTCCTTTGCAGTACTACGAAATGTCCTACGGGCTCAACATCGAGATGCATAAGCAGGTAACGGCAGGGCTGGGGTGTTCAGGAGGGAGGGTGGGGTCGGGAAGCCACGGGACCCCAGGGTGCAATTTGGGCCAAGGCAGACCCAGGGAGCGAGGCTCATCATGAAATCCTGCAGAGGCTCCGGAGGGCTGATTGGGGATCGGCTCATGGAAGCAAAGTGATTTTCAGTTTCTGGGGACAGGGGCTACAGCTGGAGCCAGCCAGCAGAGAGGCGGGCAGGGGGCAGGGGCTGGGTGTCCCCTGGAGCCGAGGGTGGCCCTCTGGGTAGGAGACTGTGGAGAGGCCTCTGTCCCAGGAAAGGCCCTGGCTGATGGTCTTGGAGGTCCCTTCCTGCCCAAGTCTGAGGTTTGGCGTTGGACCCTGAGACACTGGGAATTCTGGAAGCCCTGAGTCCATCCCAGTGGTATTGCCAGAAGGTTCTGAGATTGTTCTCAGGCCCTGACTTAGACTGAGCCCACCTCTCCAGGCTGTCCTCAAGGCTCCCAGATTGACCCCAATTCTGTGGGCTTCTGAGATCTTTCCTGAGCTTCTGAATGTGACCCACGGTTCTGAGGGGGGTGTCAAGGTTCTGAAGTGGCCCAGGGTTACTCAGGAGATCCTGAGACTGACCAGTGGCTTCTAGGGGGATGGTAGGGGTTCTGGGGCTCTGAGCAGACAGATGCTTAGATTCTGTCCCTCAGAATGTCAGAGCCTAGGGCAGAGCTGTGCCAGGGCTTCCTGGTGGGGAGTGTGGGGTGCTGGAGTGCCCGCCCTGGCATGCCTTCCCGGGCATGTCTGGACCCCAGTTCTGTTGTGGGGGAGCCTGGTGCCATCCACGGGTGCATGCAGTAGGCCCCTCACTGGGAGAAGGAATGGTGTTGTGCCAGGCCCTGGGGGCTTGGCCTGCGCCCTCCAGGTGGGGGATGGCACCCGTCAGAGACAGTGCACCTGTGACTCAGGCAGGGGATCCGGTGCCCTTCCGCTGCTGCTTACCTGCCTAGAGGTCCAACAGCAACAGGGGGCTCCCCTACACAGTGCCGGTGCCTAGCCCCCTGTCCCCGGAGGCGCTGTGGACCAGGACGGCCCAGCACAGTAGGTTCTGGTGTTTGCTGCCTGACTTAATGGGCTCAGGGTCTCATAGACAAGATGGGAGCAAGGACTCCCCACTGGCAGTGAGGGCTCCCTGGATGGCCCAGGAGGGGGTGTCTCTGCCCCAGATTCCCGTCTGAGCTCCTACCTTCCAGAGGAGCAGGGAGGCCCAGACCGACCGGCCAGGGCCTGACCTGCTGGGCAGTGGAGCCTGGCCCTGTCCTTCCCTGGCAGGTGTTCCTGCCTCCCCTTGGCCAGACCCTCCTCCTGACCCTTCCATCTGAGCCCAATGTCACTGCCTGGGGAAAGCCATTGCTGACCCCAGACCGGCGCCCTCCCCACGGGGCGGGGGCGGCGGGTGTCGGTCGTTTCCTCGTCCGGGGTGGGAGCCCAGGGCCTGGCCGCCAGCCTCAGTTTCCCCGCGGGCCCAGGGCGCAGGGACCGGGGTCTGGGTCGCCGCGCGCGCGGGGGGCGCGGGCGCCGGGCGGGGCGCGGGGGGGGGCAGCGGCGCCACCTTAAGGCGGCTCTGCCCGCGGCTCCTGGCCGAGCCCCGCCAGAGGGAGGCGGCTCCGCGCGGGGCCCGCCGCCCGCACCGCCACCAAGCCTGCCGCCCACCTTCCCGCCGCCCGCCGCCCGCGCGGGGTCGGCAGGGACCGCGGGTCCCGCAGCGCGTCCGCCCCGCCCGCCCGGCCGCGCGCCCCGCGCCGCCGCCCCCGGCCCACATTGTCCGGCTCGGGCGGCGCCGGGCCTTGGGACGGCAGGATGTACCCCCAGGGGAGGCACCCGGTGAGCGGGGGGCGCGGGCGCCGGGCGGGGCGCGCGCGGGCAGCGGCGCCACCTTAAGGCGGCTCTGCCCGCGGCTCCTGGCCGAGCCCCGCAGGAGGGAGGCGGCTCCGCGCGGGGCCGGCCGCCCGCGCCGCCACCGAGCCGGCCGCCCACCTTCCCGCCGCCCGCCGCCCGCGCGGGGTCGGCAGGGACCGCGGGTCCCGCAGCGCGTCCGCCCCGCCCGCCCGGCCGCGCTCCCCGCGCCGCCGCCCCCGGCCCACATTGTCCGGCTCCGGATGGCAGGATGTACCCCCAGGGGAGGCACCCGGTGAGCGGGGGGCGCGGGCGCCGGGCGGGGCGCGCGCGGGCAGCGGCGCCACCTTAAGGCGGCTCTGCCCGCGGCTCCTGGCCGAGCCCCGCCGGAGGGAGGCGGCTCCGCGCGGGGCCCGCCGCCCGCGCCGCCACCGAGCCGGCCGCCCACCTTCCCGCCGCCCGCCGCCCGCGCGGGGTCGGCAGGGACCGCGGGTCCCGCAGCGCGTCCGCCCCGCCCGCCCGGCCGCGCTCCCCGCGCCGCCGCCCCCGGCCCACAGTGTCCGGCTCCGGATGGCAGGATGTACCCCCAGGGGAGGCACCCGGTGAGCGGGGGGCGCGGGCGCCGGGCGGGGCGCGCGCGGGCAGCGGCGCCACCTTAAGGCGGCTCTGCCCGCGGCTCCTGGCCGAGCCCCGCCAGAGGGAGGCGGCTCCGCGCGGGGCCCGCCGCCCGCGCCGCCACCGAGCCGGCCGCCCACCTTCCCGCCGCCCACCGCCCGCGCGGGGTCGGCAGGGACCGCGGGTCCCGCAGGGCGTCCGCCCCGCCCGCCCGGGCGCGCCCCGCGCCGCCGCCCCCGGCCCACATTGTCCGGCTCGGGCGGCGCCTGGCCTTCGGAAGGCAGGATGTACCCCCAGGGGAGGCACCCGGTGAGGGGGGGGGCCGGGCGCCGGGGGGTCGCCGGCCGCCCCGGGCCCTGGAACTCAGCCCCGCACGTCCCCCCAGACCCCGCTGCAGCCCGGCCAGCCCTTCAAGTTCTCCATCCTGGAGATCTGCGACCGCATCAAGGAGGAGTTCCAGTTCCTGCAGGCGCAGTACCGCAGGTGAGCGCCAGCACCGCAGTCCAGGGCAGGTGGCGCCCAGGGCGGGCAGGTGGGCGCCCAGGGCTGCGGGTTGCCACCGCGGGGGCGCCGAGGGGCGACAGCCTGCACCCCCGGGTCGCGGGAGGGTGGGGGGAAGTGAGGGGGGGCCCACCTCCTCACTTTGGAAACTGGCCCACTGTGGGGCCCGGGGACCCTCCTGTCCTCTCCTCCCCAGCCTCAAGCTGGAATGCGAGAAGCTGGCCAGTGAGAAGACCGAGATGCAGCGGCATTATGTTATGGTAAGGGGCTGGTCCTTGGACGGCGGGGGGGGGGGAGAAGGGCCGGGGGCTGGTGTTGACCCTGAGCCCCATCCTACCCGCCTGAGATCTGGGCTTCCTGTCCACTGCCTCCGGACTGCCCCTCCGCAGCCCTGTGGGCCAGGGTCTCTGGGTATCCCCACCTGCCCCTCCTCTCCTAGGAGGGCAGAGGGACTCCTCCAGGCAGACCCCCTGATTCCCCCCTGGTCTCTCCTTCTGACGCCCCCATGGGGCTGGGGCCTCCATGTCACACTGACCCCTAGCCTGGGTGCTCTTGAGACCCCAGTGCCCCCTGGCTCCCAGGTGTCCCCAGTGGGCTTTTCCTTTGCAGTACTACGAAATGTCCTACGGGCTCAACATCGAGATGCATAAGCAGGTAACGGCAGGGCTGGGGTGTTGAGGAGGGAGGGTGGGGTCGGGAAGCCACGGGACCCCAGGGTGCAATTTGGGCCAAGGCAGACCCAGGGAGCGAGGCTCATCATGAAATCCTGCAGAGGCTCCGGAGGGCTGATTGGGGATCGGCTCATGGAAGCAAAGTGATTTTCAGTTTCTGGGGACAGGGGCTACAGCTGGAGCCAGCCAGCAGAGAGGCGGGCAGGGGGCAGGGGCTGGGTGTCCCCTGGAGCCGAGGGTGGCCCTCTGGGTAGGAGACTGTGGAGAGGCCTCTGTCCCAGGAAAGGCCCTGGCTGATGGTCTTGGAGGTCCCTTCCTGCCCAAGTCTGAGGTTTGGCGTTGGACCCTGAGACACTGGGAATTCTGGAAGCCCTGAGTCCATCCCAGTGGTATTGCCAGAAGGTTCTGAGATTGTTCTCAGGCCCTGACTTAGACTGAGCCCACCTCTCCAGGCTGTCCTCAAGGCTCCCAGATTGACCCCAATTCTGTGGGCTTCTGAGATCTTTCCTGAGCTTCTGAATGTGACCCACGGTTCTGAGGGGGGTGTCAAGGTTCTGAAGTGGCCCAGGGTTACTCAGGAGATCCTGAGACTGACCAGTGGCTTCTAGGGGGATGGTAGGGGTTCTGGGGCTCTGAGCAGACAGATGCTTAGATTCTGTCCCTCAGAATGTCAGAGCGTAGGGCAGAGCTGTGCCAGGGCTTCCTGGTGGGGAGTGTGGGGTGCTGGAGTGCCCGCCCTGGCATGCCTTCCCGGGCATGTCTGGACCCCAGTTCTGTTGTGGGGGAGCCTGGTGCCATCCACGGGTGCATGCAGTAGGCCCCTCACTGGGAGAAGGAATGGTGTTGTGCCAGGCCCTGGGGGCTTGGCCTGCGCCCTCCAGGTGGGGGATGGCACCCGTCAGAGACAGTGCACCTGTGACTCAGGCAGGGGATCCGGTGCCCTTCCGCTGCTGCTTACCTGCCTAGAGGTCCAACAGCAACAGGGGGCTCCCCTACACAGTGCCGGTGCCTAGCCCCCTGTCCCCGGAGGCGCTGTGGACCAGGACGGCCCAGCACAGTAGGTTCTGGTGTTTGCTGCCTGACTTAATGGGCTCAGGGTCTCATAGACAAGATGGGAGCAAGGACTCCCCACTGGCAGTGAGGGCTCCCTGGATGGCCCAGGAGGGGGTGTCTCTGCCCCAGATTCCCGTCTGAGCTCCTACCTTCCAGAGGAGCAGGGAGGCCCAGACCGACCGGCCAGGGCCTGACCTGCTGGGCAGTGGAGCCTGGCCCTGTCCTTCCCTGGCAGGTGTTCCTGCCTCCCCTTGGCCAGACCCTCCTCCTGACCCTTCCATCTGAGCCCAATGTCACTGCCTGGGGAAAGCCATTGCTGACCCCAGACCGGCGCCCTCCCCACGGGGCGGGGGCGGCGGGTGTGGCGGGTGTCGGTCGTTTCCTCGTCCGGGGTGGGAGCCCAGGGCCTGGCCGCCAGCCTCAGTTTCCCCGCGGGCCCAGGGCGCAGGGACCGGGGTCTGGGTCGCCGCGCGCGCGGGGGGCGCGGGCGCCGGGCGGGGCGCGGGGGGGCAGCGGCGCCACCTTAAGGCGGCTCTGCCCGCGGCTCCTGGCCGAGCCCCGCCGGAGGGAGGCGGCTCCGCGCGGGGCCCGCCGCCCGCACCGCCACCAAGCCTGCCGCCCACCTTCCCGGCGCCCGCCGCCCGCGCGGGGTCGGCAGGGACCGCGGGTCCCGCAGCGCGTCCGCCCCGCCCGCCCAGCCGCGCGCCCCGCGCCGCCGCCCCCGGCCCACATTGTCCGGCTCGGGCGGCGCCGGGCCTTGGGACGGCAGGATGTACCCCCAGGGGAGGCACCCGGTGAGCGGGGGGCGCGGGCGCCGGGCGGGGCGCGCGCGGGCAGCGGCGCCACCTTAAGGCGGCTCTGCCCGCGGCTCCTGGCCGAGCCCCGCCGGAGGGAGGCGGCTCCGCGCGGGGCCCGCCGCCCTCGCCGCCACCGAGCCTGCCGCCCACCTTCCCGCCACCCGCCGCCCGCGCGGGGTCGGCAGGGACCGCGGGTCCCGCAGCGCGTCCGCCCCGCCCGCCCGGCCGCGCGCCCCGCGCCGCCGCCCCCGGCCCACATTGTCCGGCTCGGGCGGCGCCGGGCCTTCGGACGGCAGGATGTACCCCCAGGGGAGGCACCCGGTGAGCAGGGGGCGCGGGCGCCGGGCGGGGCGCGCGCGGGCAGCGGCGCCATCTTAAGGCGGCTCTGCCCGCGGCTCCTGGCCGAGCCCCGCAGGAGGGAGGCGGCTCCGCGCGGGGCCGGCCGCCCGCGCCGCCACCGAGCCGGCCGCCCACCTTCCCGCCGCCCGCCGCCCGCGCGGGGTCGGCAGGGACCGCGGGTCCCGCAGCGCGTCCGCCCCGCCCGCCCGGCCGCGCGACCCGCGCCGCCGCCCCCGGCCCACATTGTCCGGCTCCGGATGGCAGGATGTACCCCCAGGGGAGGCACCCGGTGAGCGGGGGGCGCGGGCGCCGGGCGGGGCGCGCGCGGGCAGCGGCGCCACCTTAAGGCGGCTCTGCCCGCGGCTCCTGGCCGAGCCCCGCCGGAGGGAGGCGGCTCCGCGCGGGGCCCGCCGCCCGCGCCGCCACCGAGCCGGCCGCCCACCTTCCCGCCGCCCGCCGCCCGCGCGGGGTCGGCAGGGACCGCGGGTCCCGCAGCGCGTCCGCCCCGCCCGCCCGGCCGCGCTCCCCGCGCCGCCGCCCCCGGCCCACAGTGTCCGGCTCCGGATGGCAGGATGTACCCCCAGGGGAGGCACCCGGTGAGCGGGGGGCGCGGGCGCCGGGCGGGGCGCGCGCGGGCAGCGGCGCCACCTTAAGGCGGCTCTGCCCGCGGCTCCTGGCCGAGCCCCGCCAGAGGGAGGCGGCTCCGCGCGGGGCCCGCCGCCCACGCCGCCACCGAGCCGGCCGCCCACCTTCCCGCCGCCCGCCGCCCGCGCGGGGTCGGCAGGGACCGCGGGTCCCGCAGGGCGTCCGCCCCGCCCGCCCGGGCACGCCCCGCGCCGCCGCCCCCGGCCCACATTGTCCGGCTAGGGCGGCGCCTGGCCTTCGGAAGGCAGGATGTACCCCCAGGGGAGGCACCCGGTGAGGGGGGGGGCCGGGCGCCGGGGGGTCGCCGGCCGCCCCGGGCCCTGGAACTCAGCCCCGCACGTCCCCCCAGACCCCGCTGCAGCCCGGCCAGCCCTTCAAGTTCTCCATCCTGGAGATCTGCGACCGCATCAAGGAGGAGTTCCAGTTCCTGCAGGCGCAGTACCGCAGGTGAGCGCCAGCACCGCAGTCCAGGGCAGGTGGCGCCCAGGGCGGGCAGGTGGGCGCCCAGGGCTGCGGGTTGCCACCGCGGGGGCGCCGAGGGGCGACAGCCTGCACCCCCGGGTCGCGGGAGGGTGGGGGGAAGTGAGGGGGGGCCCACCTCCTCACTTTGGAAACTGGCCCACTGTGGGGCCCGGGGACCCTCCTGTCCTCTCCTCCCCAGCCTCAAGCTGGAATGCGAGAAGCTGGCCAGTGAGAAGACCGAGATGCAGCGGCATTATGTTATGGTAAGGGGCTGGTCCTTGGACGGCGGGGGGGGGGGGAGAAGGGCCGGGGGCTGGTGTTGACCCTGAGCCCCATCCTACCCGCCTGAGATCTGGGCTTCCTGTCCACTGCCTCCGGACTGCCCCTCCGCAGCCCTGTGGGCCAGGGTCTCTGGGTATCCCCACCTGCCCCTCCTCTCCTAGGAGGGCAGAGGGACTCCTCCAGGCAGACCCCCTGATTCCCCCCTGGTCTCTCCTTCTGACGCCCCCATGGGGCTGGGGCCTCCATGTCACACTGACCCCTAGCCTGGGTGCTCTTGAGACCCCAGTGCCCCCTGGCTCCCAGGTGTCCCCAGTGGGCTTTTCCTTTGCAGTACTACGAAATGTCCTACGGGCTCAACATCGAGATGCATAAGCAGGTAACGGCAGGGCTGGGGTGTTCAGGAGGGAGGGTGGGGTCGGGAAGCCACGGGACCCCAGGGTGCAATTTGGGCCAAGGCAGACCCAGGGAGCGAGGCTCATCATGAAATCCTGCAGAGGCTCCGGAGGGCTGATTGGGGATCGGCTCATGGAAGCAAAGTGATTTTCAGTTTCTGGGGACAGGGGCTACAGCTGGAGCCAGCCAGCAGAGAGGCGGGCAGGGGGCAGGGGCTGGGTGTCCCCTGGAGCCGAGGGTGGCCCTCTGGGTAGGAGACTGTGGAGAGGCCTCTGTCCCAGGAAAGGCCCTGGCTGATGGTCTTGGAGGTCCCTTCCTGCCCAAGTCTGAGGTTTGGCGTTGGACCCTGAGACACTGGGAATTCTGGAAGCCCTGAGTCCATCCCAGTGGTATTGCCAGAAGGTTCTGAGATTGTTCTCAGGCCCTGACTTAGACTGAGCCCACCTCTCCAGGCTGTCCTCAAGGCTCCCAGATTGACCCCAATTCTGTGGGCTTCTGAGATCTTTCCTGAGCTTCTGAATGTGACCCACGGTTCTGAGGGGGGTGTCAAGGTTCTGAAGTGGCCCAGGGTTACTCAGGAGATCCTGAGACTGACCAGTGGCTTCTAGGGGGATGGTAGGGGTTCTGGGGCTCTGAGCAGACAGATGCTTAGATTCTGTCCCTCAGAATGTCAGAGCCTAGGGCAGAGCTGTGCCAGGGCTTCCTGGTGGGGAGTGTGGGGTGCTGGAGTGCCCGCCCTGGCATGCCTTCCCGGGCATGTCTGGACCCCAGTTCTGTTGTGGGGGAGCCTGGTGCCATCCACGGGTGCATGCAGTAGGCCCCTCACTGGGAGAAGGAATGGTGTTGTGCCAGGCCCTGGGGGCTTGGCCTGCGCCCTCCAGGTGGGGGATGGCACCCGTCAGAGACAGTGCACCTGTGACTCAGGCAGGGGATCCGGTGCCCTTCCGCTGCTGCTTACCTGCCTAGAGGTCCAACAGCAACAGGGGGCTCCCCTACACAGTGCCGGTGCCTAGCCCCCTGTCCCCGGAGGCGCTGTGGACCAGGACGGCCCAGCACAGTAGGTTCTGGTGTTTGCTGCCTGACTTAATGGGCTCAGGGTCTCATAGACAAGATGGGAGCAAGGACTCCCCACTGGCAGTGAGGGCTCCCTGGATGGCCCAGGAGGGGGTGTCTCTGCCCCAGACTCCCGTCTGAGCTCCTACCTTCCAGAGGAGCAGGGAGGCCCAGACCGACCGGCCAGGGCCTGACCTGCTGGGCAGTGGAGCCTGGCCCTGTCCTTCCCTGGCAGGTGTTCCTGCCTCCCCTTGGCCAGACCCTCCTCCTGACCCTTCCATCTGAGCCCAATGTCACTGCCTGGGGAAAGCCATTGCTGACCCCAGACCGGCGCCCTCCCCACGGGGCGGGGGCGGCGGGTGTGGCGGGTGTCGGTCGTTTCCTCGTCCGGGGTGGGAGCCCAGGGCCTGGCCGCCAGCCTCAGTTTCCCCGCGGGCCCAGGGCGCAGGGACCGGGGTCTGGGTCGCCGCGCGCGCGGGGGGCGCGGGCGCCGGGCGGGGCGCGGGGGGGCAGCGGCGCCACCTTAAGGCGGCTCTGCCCGCGGCTCCTGGCCGAGCCCCGCCAGAGGGAGGCGGCTCCGCGCGGGGCCCGCCGCCCGCACCGCCACCAAGCCTGCCGCCCACCTTCCCGCCGCCCGCCGCCCGCGCGGGGTCGGCAGGGACCGCGGGTCCCGCAGCGCGTCCGCCCCGCCCGCCCGGCCGCGCGACCCGCGCCGCCGCCCCCGGCCCACATTGTCCGGCTCGGGCGGCGCCGGGCCTTGGGACAGCAGGATGTACCCCCAGGGGAGGCACCCGGTGAGCGGGGGGCGCGGGCGCCGGGCGGGGCGCGCGCGGGCAGCGGCGCCACCTTAAGGCGGCTCTGCCCGCGGCTCCTGGCCGAGCCCCGCAGGAGGGAGGCGGCTCCGCGCGGGGCCGGCCGCCCGCGCCGCCACCGAGCCGGCCGCCCACCTTCCCGCCGCCCGCCGCCCGCGCGGGGTCGGCAGGGACCGCGGGTCCCGCAGCGCGTCCGCCCCGCCCGCCCGGCCGCGCTCCCCGCGCCGACGCCCCCGGCCCACATTGTCCGGCTCCGGATGGCAGGATGTACCCCCAGGGGAGGCACCCGGTGAGCGGGGGGCGCGGGCGCCGGGCGGGGCGCGCGCGGGCAGCGGCGCCACCTTAAGGCGGCTCTGCCCGCGGCTCCTGGCCGAGCCCCGCCGGAGGGAGGCGGCTCCGCGCGGGGCCCGCCGCCCGCGCCGCCACCGAGCCGGCCGCCCACCTTCCCGCCGCCCGCCGCCCGCGCGGGGTCGGCAGGGACCGCGGGTCCCGCAGCGCGTCCGCCCCGCCCGCCCGGCCGCGCTCCCCGCGCCGCCGCCCCCGGCCCACAGTGTCCGGCTCCGGATGGCAGGATGTACCCCCAGGGGAGGCACCCGGTGAGCGGGGGGCGCGGGCGCCGGGCGGGGCGCGCGCGGGCAGCGGCGCCACCTTAAGGCGGCTCTGCCCGCGGCTCCTGGCCGAGCCCCGCCAGAGGGAGGCGGCTCCGCGCGGGGCCCGCCGCCCGCGCCGCCACCGAGCCGGCCGCCCACCTTCCCGCCGCCCACCGCCCGCGCGGGGTCGGCAGGGACCGCGGGTCCCGCAGGGCGTCCGCCCCGCCCGCCCGGGCGCGCCCCGCGCCGCCGCCCCCGGCCCACATTGTCCGGCTCGGGCGGCGCCTGGCCTTCGGAAGGCAGGATGTACCCCCAGGGGAGGCACCCGGTGAGGGGGGGGGCCGGGCGCCGGGGGGTCGCCGGCCGCCCCGGGCCCTGGAACTCAGCCCCGCACGTCCCCCCAGACCCCGCTGCAGCCCGGCCAGCCCTTCAAGTTCTCCATCCTGGAGATCTGCGACCGCATCAAGGAGGAGTTCCAGTTCCTGCAGGCGCAGTACCGCAGGTGAGCGCCAGCACCGCAGTCCAGGGCAGGTGGCGCCCAGGGCGGGCAGGTGGGCGCCCAGGGCTGCGGGTTGCCACCGCGGGGGCGCCGAGGGGCGACAGCCTGCACCCCCGGGTCGCGGGAGGGTGGGGGGAAGTGAGGGGGGGCCCACCTCCTCACTTTGGAAACTGGCCCACTGTGGGGCCCGGGGACCCTCCTGTCCTCTCCTCCCCAGCCTCAAGCTGGAATGCGAGAAGCTGGCCAGTGAGAAGACCGAGATGCAGCGGCATTATGTTATGGTAAGGGGCTGGTCCTTGGACGGCGGGGGGGGGGGAGAAGGGCCGGGGGCTGGTGTTGACCCTGAGCCCCATCCTACCCGCCTGAGATCTGGGCTTCCTGTCCACTGCCTCCGGACTGCCCCTCCGCAGCCCTGTGGGCCAGGGTCTCTGGGTATCCCCACCTGCCCCTCCTCTCCTAGGAGGGCAGAGGGACTCCTCCAGGCAGACCCCCTGATTCCCCCCTGGTCTCTCCTTCTGACGCCCCCATGGGGCTGGGGCCTCCATGTCACACTGACCCCTAGCCTGGGTGCTCTTGAGACCCCAGTGCCCCCTGGCTCCCAGGTGTCCCCAGTGGGCTTTTCCTTTGCAGTACTACGAAATGTCCTACGGGCTCAACATCGAGATGCATAAGCAGGTAACGGCAGGGCTGGGGTGTTCAGGAGGGAGGGTGGGGTCGGGAAGCCACGGGACCCCAGGGTGCAATTTGGGCCAAGGCAGACCCAGGGAGCGAGGCTCATCATGAAATCCTGCAGAGGCTCCGGAGGGCTGATTGGGGATCGGCTCATGGAAGCAAAGTGATTTTCAGTTTCTGGGGACAGGGGCTACAGCTGGAGCCAGCCAGCAGAGAGGCGGGCAGGGGGCAGGGGCTGGGTGTCCCCTGGAGCCGAGGGTGGCCCTCTGGGTAGGAGACTGTGGAGAGGCCTCTGTCCCAGGAAAGGCCCTGGCTGATGGTCTTGGAGGTCCCTTCCTGCCCAAGTCTGAGGTTTGGCGTTGGACCCTGAGACACTGGGAATTCTGGAAGCCCTGAGTCCATCCCAGTGGTATTGCCAGAAGGTTCTGAGATTGTTCTCAGGCCCTGACTTAGACTGAGCCCACCTCTCCAGGCTGTCCTCAAGGCTCCCAGATTGACCCCAATTCTGTGGGCTTCTGAGATCTTTCCTGAGCTTCTGAATGTGACCCACGGTTCTGAGGGGGGTGTCAAGGTTCTGAAGTGGCCCAGGGTTACTCAGGAGATCCTGAGACTGACCAGTGGCTTCTAGGGGGATGGTAGGGGTTCTGGGGCTCTGAGCAGACAGATGCTTAGATTCTGTCCCTCAGAATGTCAGAGCCTAGGGCAGAGCTGTGCCAGGGCTTCCTGGTGGGGAGTGTGGGGTGCTGGAGTGCCCGCCCTGGCATGCCTTCCCGGGCATGTCTGGACCCCAGTTCTGTTGTGGGGGAGCCTGGTGCCATCCACGGGTGCATGCAGTAGGCCCCTCACTGGGAGAAGGAATGGTGTTGTGCCAGGCCCTGGGGGCTTGGCCTGCGCCCTCCAGGTGGGGGATGGCACCCGTCAGAGACAGTGCACCTGTGACTCAGGCAGGGGATCCGGTGCCCTTCCGCTGCTGCTTACCTGCCTAGAGGTCCAACAGCAACAGGGGGCTCCCCTACACAGTGCCGGTGCCTAGCCCCCTGTCCCCGGAGGCGCTGTGGACCAGGACGGCCCAGCACAGTAGGTTCTGGTGTTTGCTGCCTGACTTAATGGGCTCAGGGTCTCATAGACAAGATGGGAGCAAGGACTCCCCACTGGCAGTGAGGGCTCCCTGGATGGCCCAGGAGGGGGTGTCTCTGCCCCAGATTCCCGTCTGAGCTCCTACCTTCCAGAGGAGCAGGGAGGCCCAGACCAACCGGCCAGGGCCTGACCTGCTGGGCAGTGGAGCCTGGCCCTGTCCTTCCCTGGCAGGTGTTCCTGCCTCCCCTTGGCCAGACCCTCCTCCTGACCCTTCCATCTGAGCCCAATGTCACTGCCTGGGGAAAGCCATTGCTGACCCCAGACCGGCGCCCTCCCCACGGGGCGGGGGCGGCGGGTGTCGGTCGTTTCCTCGTCCGGGGTGGGAGCCCAGGGCCTGGCCGCCAGCCTCAGTTTCCCCGCGGGCCCAGGGCGCAGGGACCGGGGTCTGGGTCGCCGCGCGCGCGGGGGGCGCGGGCGCCGGGCGGGGCGCGGGGGGGCAGCGGCGCCACCTTAAGGCGGCTCTGCCCGCGGCTCCTGGCCGAGCCCCGCCAGAGGGAGGCGGCTCCGCGCGGGGCCCGCCGCCCGCACCGCCACCAAGCCTGCCGCCCACCTTCCCGCCGCCCGCCGCCCGCGCGGGGTCGGCAGGGACCGCGGGTCCCGCAGCGCGTCCGCCCCGCCCGCCCGGCCGCGCGACCCGCGCCGCCGCCCCCGGCCCACATTGTCCGGCTCGGGCGGCGCCGGGCCTTGGGACGGCAGGATGTACCCCCAGGGGAGGCACCCGGTGAGCGGGGGGCGCGGGCGCCGGGCGGGGCGCGCGCGGGCAGCGGCGCCACCTTAAGGCGGCTCTGCCCGCGGCTCCTGGCCGAGCCCCGCAGGAGGGAGGCGGCTCCGCGCGGGGCCGGCCGCCCGCGCCGCCACCGAGCCGGCCGCCCACCTTCCCGCCGCCCGCCGCCCGCGCGGGGTCGGCAGGGACCGCGGGTCCCGCAGCGCGTCCGCCCCGCCCGCCCGGCCGCGCTCCCCGCGCCGCCGCCCCCGGCCCACATTGTCCGGCTCCGGATGGCAGGATGTACCCCCAGGGGAGGCACCCGGTGAGCGGGGGGCGCGGGCGCCGGGCGGGGCGCGCGCGGGCAGCGGCGCCACCTTAAGGCGGCTCTGCCCGCGGCTCCTGGCCGAGCCCCGCCGGAGGGAGGCGGCTCCGCGCGGGGCCCGCCGCCCGCGCCGCCACCGAGCCGGCCGCCCACCTTCCCGCCGCCCGCCGCCCGCGCGGGGTCGGCAGGGACCGCGGGTCCCGCAGCGCGTCCGCCCCGCCCGCCCGGCCGCGCTCCCCGCGCCGCCGCCCCCGGCCCACAGTGTCCGGCTCCGGATGGCAGGATGTACCCCCAGGGGAGGCACCCGGTGAGCGGGGGGCGCGGGCGCCGGGCGGGGCGCGCGCGGGCAGCGGCGCCACCTTAAGGCGGCTCTGCCCGCGGCTCCTGGCCGAGCCCCGCCAGAGGGAGGCGGCTCCGCGCGGGGCCCGCCGCCCGCGCCGCCACCGAGCCGGCCGCCCACCTTCCCGCCGCCCACCGCCCGCGCGGGGTCGGCAGGGACCCCGGGTCCCGCAGGGCGTCCGCCCCGCCCGCCCGGGCGCGCCCCGCGCCGCCGCCCCCGGCCCACATTGTCCGGCTCGGGCGGCGCCTGGCCTTCGGAAGGCAGGATGTACCCCCAGGGGAGGCACCCGGTGAGGGGGGGGCCGGGCGCCGGGGGGTCGCCGGCCGCCCCGGGCCCTGGAACTCAGCCCCGCACGTCCCCCCAGACCCCGCTGCAGCCCGGCCAGCCCTTCAAGTTCTCCATCCTGGAGATCTGCGACCGCATCAAGGAGGAGTTCCAGTTCCTGCAGGCGCAGTACCGCAGGTGAGCGCCAGCACCGCAGTCCAGGGCAGGTGGCGCCCAGGGCGGGCAGGTGGGCGCCCAGGGCTGCGGGTTGCCACCGCGGGGGCGCCGAGGGGCGACAGCCTGCACCCCCGGGTCGCGGGAGGGTGGGGGGAAGTGAGGGGGGGCCCACCTCCTCACTTTGGAAACTGGCCCACTGTGGGGCCCGGGGACCCTCCTGTCCTCTCCTCCCCAGCCTCAAGCTGGAATGCGAGAAGCTGGCCAGTGAGAAGACCGAGATGCAGCGGCATTATGTTATGGTAAGGGGCTGGTCCTTGGACGGCGGGGGGGGGGGGGGAGAAGGGCCGGGGGCTGGTGTTGACCCTGAGCCCCATCCTACCCGCCTGAGATCTGGGCTTCCTGTCCACTGCCTCCGGACTGCCCCTCCGCAGCCCTGTGGGCCAGGGTCTCTGGGTATCCCCACCTGCCCCTCCTCTCCTAGGAGGGCAGAGGGACTCCTCCAGGCAGACCCCCTGATTCCCCCCTGGTCTCTCCTTCTGACGCCCCCATGGGGCTGGGGCCTCCATGTCACACTGACCCCTAGCCTGGGTGCTCTTGAGACCCCAGTGCCCCCTGGCTCCCAGGTGTCCCCAGTGGGCTTTTCCTTTGCAGTACTACGAAATGTCCTACGGGCTCAACATCGAGATGCATAAGCAGGTAACGGCAGGGCTGGGGTGTTCAGGAGGGAGGGTGGGGTCGGGAAGCCACGGGACCCCAGGGTGCAATTTGGGCCAAGGCAGACCCAGGGAGCGAGGCTCATCATGAAATCCTGCAGAGGCTCCGGAGGGCTGATTGGGGATCGGCTCATGGAAGCAAAGTGATTTTCAGTTTCTGGGGACAGGGGCTACAGCTGGAGCCAGCCAGCAGAGAGGCGGGCAGGGGGCAGGGGCTGGGTGTCCCCTGGAGCCGAGGGTGGCCCTCTGGGTAGGAGACTGTGGAGAGGCCTCTGTCCCAGGAAAGGCCCTGGCTGATGGTCTTGGAGGTCCCTTCCTGCCCAAGTCTGAGGTTTGGCGTTGGACCCTGAGACACTGGGAATTCTGGAAGCCCTGAGTCCATCCCAGTGGTATTGCCAGAAGGTTCTGAGATTGTTCTCAGGCCCTGACTTAGACTGAGCCCACCTCTCCAGGCTGTCCTCAAGGCTCCCAGATTGACCCCAATTCTGTGGGCTTCTGAGATCTTTCCTGAGCTTCTGAATGTGACCCACGGTTCTGAGGGGGGTGTCAAGGTTCTGAAGTGGCCCAGGGTTACTCAGGAGATCCTGAGACTGACCAGTGGCTTCTAGGGGGATGGTAGGGGTTCTGGGGCTCTGAGCAGACAGATGCTTAGATTCTGTCCCTCAGAATGTCAGAGCCTAGGGCAGAGCTGTGCCAGGGCTTCCTGGTGGGGAGTGTGGGGTGCTGGAGTGCCCGCCCTGGCATGCCTTCCCGGGCATGTCTGGACCCCAGTTCTGTTGTGGGGGAGCCTGGTGCCATCCACGGGTGCATGCAGTAGGCCCCTCACTGGGAGAAGGAATGGTGTTGTGCCAGGCCCTGGGGGCTTGGCCTGCGCCCTCCAGGTGGGGGATGGCACCCGTCAGAGACAGTGCACCTGTGACTCAGGCAGGGGATCCGGTGCCCTTCCGCTGCTGCTTACCTGCCTAGAGGTCCAACAGCAACAGGGGGCTCCCCTACACAGTGCCGGTGCCTAGCCCCCTGTCCCCGGAGGCGCTGTGGACCAGGACGGCCCAGCACAGTAGGTTCTGGTGTTTGCTGCCTGACTTAATGGGCTCAGGGTCTCATAGACAAGATGGGAGCAAGGACTCCCCACTGGCAGTGAGGGCTCCCTGGATGGCCCAGGAGGGGGTGTCTCTGCCCCAGATTCCCGTCTGAGCTCCTACCTTCCAGAGGAGCAGGGAGGCCCAGACCGACCGGCCAGGGCCTGACCTGCTGGGCAGTGGAGCCTGGCCCTGTCCTTCCCTGGCAGGTGTTCCTGCCTCCCCTTGGCCAGACCCTCCTCCTGACCCTTCCATCTGAGCCCAATGTCACTGCCTGGGGAAAGCCATTGCTGACCCCAGACCGGCGCCCTCCCCACGGGGCGGGGGCGGCGGGTGTCGGTCGTTTCCTCGTCCGGGGTGGGAGCCCAGGGCCTGGCCGCCAGCCTCAGTTTCCCCGCGGGCCCAGGGCGCAGGGACCGGGGTCTGGGTCGCCGCGCGCGCGGGGGGCGCGGGCGCCGGGCGGGGCGCGGGGGGGGCAGCGGCGCCACCTTAAGGCGGCTCTGCCCGCGGCTCCTGGCCGAGCCCCGCCAGAGGGAGGCGGCTCCGCGCGGGGCCCGCCGCCCGCACCGCCACCAAGCCTGCCGCCCACCTTCCCGCCGCCCGCCGCCCGCGCGGAGTCGGCAGGGACCGCGGGTCCCGCAGCGCGTCCGCCCCGCCCGCCCGGCCGCGCGACCCGCGCCGCCGCCCCCGGCCCACATTGTCCGGCTCGGGCGGCGCCGGGCCTTGGGACGGCAGGATGTACCCCCAGGGGAGGCACCCGGTGAGCGGGGGGCGCGGGCGCCGGGCGGGGCGCGCGCGGGCAGCGGCGCCACCTTAAGGCGGCTCTGCCCGCGGCTCCTGGCCGAGCCCCGCAGGAGGGAGGCGGCTCCGCGCGGGGCCGGCCGCCCGCGCCGCCACCGAGCCGGCCGCCCACCTTCCCGCCGCCCGCCGCCCGCGCGGGGTCGGCAGGGACCGCGGGTCCCGCAGCGCGTCCGCCCCGCCCGCCCGGCCGCGCTCCCCGCGCCGCCGCCCCCGGCCCACATTGTCCGGCTCCGGATGGCAGGATGTACCCCCAGGGGAGGCACCCGGTGAGCGGGGGGCGCGGGCGCCGGGCGGGGCGCGCGCGGGCAGCGGCGCCACCTTAAGGCGGCTCTGCCCGCGGCTCCTGGCCGAGCCCCGCCGGAGGGAGGCGGCTCCGCGCGGGGCCCGCCGCCCGCGCCGCCACCGAGCCGGCCGCCCACCTTCCCGCCGCCCGCCGCCCGCGCGGGGTCGGCAGGGACCGCGGGTCCCGCAGCGCGTCCGCCCCGCCCGCCCGGCCGCGCTCCCCGCGCCGCCGCCCCCGCCCCACAGTGTCCGGCTCCGGATGGCAGGATGTACCCCCAGGGGAGGCACCCGGTGAGCGGGGGGCGCGGGCGCCGGGCGGGGCGCGCGCGGGCAGCGGCGCCACCTTAAGGCGGCTCTGCCCGCGGCTCCTGGCCGAGCCCCGCCAGAGGGAGGCGGCTCCGCGCGGGGCCCGCCGCCCGCGCCGCCACCGAGCCGGCCGCCCACCTTCCCGCCGCCCACCGCCCGCGCGGGGTCGGCAGGGACCCCGGGTCCCGCAGGGCGTCCGCCCCGCCCGCCCGGGCGCGCCCCGCGCCGCCGCCCCCGGCCCACATTGTCCGGCTCGGGCGGCGCCTGGCCTTCGGAAGGCAGGATGTACCCCCAGGGGAGGCACCCGGTGAGGGGGGGGCCGGGCGCCGGGGGGTCGCCGGCCGCCCCGGGCCCTGGAACTCAGCCCCGCACGTCCCCCCAGACCCCGCTGCAGCCCGGCCAGCCCTTCAAGTTCTCCATCCTGGAGATCTGCGACCGCATCAAGGAGGAGTTCCAGTTCCTGCAGGCGCAGTACCGCAGGTGAGCGCCAGCACCGCAGTCCAGGGCAGGTGGCGCCCAGGGCGGGCAGGTGGGCGCCCAGGGCTGCGGGTTGCCACCGCGGGGGCGCCGAGGGGCGACAGCCTGCACCCCCGGGTCGCGGGAGGGTGGGGGGAAGTGAGGGGGGGCCCACCTCCTCACTTTGGAAACTGGCCCACTGTGGGGCCCGGGGACCCTCCTGTCCTCTCCTCCCCAGCCTCAAGCTGGAATGCGAGAAGCTGGCCAGTGAGAAGACCGAGATGCAGCGGCATTATGTTATGGTAAGGGGCTGGTCCTTGGACGGCGGGGGGGGGGGGGGAGAAGGGCCGGGGGCTGGTGTTGACCCTGAGCCCCATCCTACCCGCCTGAGATCTGGGCTTCCTGTCCACTGCCTCCGGACTGCCCCTCCGCAGCCCTGTGGGCCAGGGTCTCTGGGTATCCCCACCTGCCCCTCCTCTCCTAGGAGGGCAGAGGGACTCCTCCAGGCAGACCCCCTGATTCCCCCCTGGTCTCTCCTTCTGACGCCCCCATGGGGCTGGGGCCTCCATGTCACACTGACCCCTAGCCTGGGTGCTCTTGAGACCCCAGTGCCCCCTGGCTCCCAGGTGTCCCCAGTGGGCTTTTCCTTTGCAGTACTACGAAATGTCCTACGGGCTCAACATCGAGATGCATAAGCAGGTAACGGCAGGGCTGGGGTGTTCAGGAGGGAGGGTGGGGTCGGGAAGCCACGGGACCCCAGGGTGCAATTTGGGCCAAGGCAGACCCAGGGAGCGAGGCTCATCATGAAATCCTGCAGAGGCTCCGGAGGGCTGATTGGGGATCGGCTCATGGAAGCAAAGTGATTTTCAGTTTCTGGGGACAGGGGCTACAGCTGGAGCCAGCCAGCAGAGAGGCGGGCAGGGGGCAGGGGCTGGGTGTCCCCTGGAGCCGAGGGTGGCCCTCTGGGTAGGAGACTGTGGAGAGGCCTCTGTCCCAGGAAAGGCCCTGGCTGATGGTCTTGGAGGTCCCTTCCTGCCCAAGTCTGAGGTTTGGCGTTGGACCCTGAGACACTGGGAATTCTGGAAGCCCTGAGTCCATCCCAGTGGTATTGCCAGAAGGTTCTGAGATTGTTCTCAGGCCCTGACTTAGACTGAGCCCACCTCTCCAGGCTGTCCTCAAGGCTCCCAGATTGACCCCAATTCTGTGGGCTTCTGAGATCTGACCCACGGTTCTGAGGGGGGTGTCAAGGTTCTGAAGTGGCCCAGGGTTACTCAGGAGATCCTGAGACTGACCAGTGGCTTCTAGGGGGATGGTAGGGGTTCTGGGGCTCTGAGCAGACAGATGCTTAGATTCTGTCCCTCAGAATGTCAGAGCCTAGGGCAGAGCTGTGCCAGGGCTTCCTGGTGGGGAGTGTGGGGTGCTGGAGTGCCCGCCCTGGCATGCCTTCCCGGGCATGTCTGGACCCCAGTTCTGTTGTGGGGGAGCCTGGTGCCATCCACGGGTGCATGCAGTAGGCCCCTCACTGGGAGAAGGAATGGTGTTGTGCCAGGCCCTGGGGGCTTGGCCTGCGCCCTCCAGGTGGGGGATGGCACCCGTCAGAGACAGTGCACCTGTGACTCAGGCAGGGGATCCGGTGCCCTTCCGCTGCTGCTTACCTGCCTAGAGGTCCAACAGCAACAGGGGGCTCCCCTACACAGTGCCGGTGCCTAGCCCCCTGTCCCCGGAGGCGCTGTGGACCAGGACGGCCCAGCACAGTAGGTTCTGGTGTTTGCTGCCTGACTTAATGGGCTCAGGGTCTCATAGACAAGATGGGAGCAAGGACTCCCCACTGGCAGTGAGGGCTCCCTGGATGGCCCAGGAGGGGGTGTCTCTGCCCCAGATTCCCGTCTGAGCTCCTACCTTCCAGAGGAGCAGGGAGGCCCAGACCGACCGGCCAGGGCCTGACCTGCTGGGCAGTGGAGCCTGGCCCTGTCCTTCCCTGGCAGGTGTTCCTGCCTCCCCTTGGCCAGACCCTCCTCCTGACCCTTCCATCTGAGCCCAATGTCACTGCCTGGGGAAAGCCATTGCTGACCCCAGACCGGCGCCCTCCCCACGGGGCGGGGGCGGCGGGTGTCGGTCGTTTCCTCGTCAGGGGTGGGAGCCCAGGGCCTGGCCGCCAGCCTCAGTTTCCCCGCGGGCCTAGGGCGCAGGGACCGGGGTCTGGGTCGCCGCGCGCGCGGGGGGCGCGGGCGCCGGGCGGGGCGCGGGGGGGGGCAGCGGCGCCACCTTAAGGCGGCTCTGCCCGCGGCTCCTGGCCGAGCCCCGCCAGAGGGAGGCGGCTCCGCGCGGGGCCCGCCGCCCGCACCGCCACCAAGCCTGCCGCCCACCTTCCCGCCGCCCGCCGCCCGCGCGGGGTCGGCAGGGACCGCGGGTCCCGCAGCGCGTCCGCCCCGCCCGCCCGGCCGCGCGCCCCGCGCCGCCGCCCCCGGCCCACATTGTCCGGCTCGGGCGGCGCCGGGCCTTGGGACGGCAGGATGTACCCCCAGGGGAGGCACCCGGTGAGCGGGGGGCGCGGGCGCCGGGCGGGGCGCGCGCGGGCAGCGGCGCCACCTTAAGGCGGCTCTGCCCGCGGCTCCTGGCCGAGCCCCGCAGGAGGGAGGCGGCTCCGCGCGGGGCCGGCCGCCCGCGCCGCCACCGAGCCGGCCGCCCACCTTCCCGCCGCCCGCCGCCCGCGCGGGGTCGGCAGGGACCGCGGGTCCCGCAGCGCGTCCGCCCCGCCCGCCCGGCCGCGCTCCCCGCGCCGCCGCCCCCGGCCCACATTGTCCGGCTCCGGATGGCAGGATGTACCCCCAGGGGAGGCACCCGGTGAGCGGGGGGCGCGGGCGCCGGGCGGGGCGCGCGCGGGCAGCGGCGCCACCTTAAGGCGGCTCTGCCCGCGGCTCCTGGCCGAGCCCCGCCGGAGGGAGGCGGCTCCGCGCGGGGCCCGCCGCCCGCGCCGCCACCGAGCCGGCCGCCCACCTTCCCGCCGCCCGCCGCCCGCGCGGGGTCGGCAGGGACCGCGGGTCCCGCAGCGCGTCCGCCCCGCCCGCCCGGCCGCGCTCCCCGCGCCGCCGCCCCCGGCCCACAGTGTCCGGCTCCGGATGGCAGGATGTACCCCCAGGGGAGGCACCCGGTGAGCGGGGGGCGCGGGCGCCGGGCGGGGCGCGCGCGGGCAGCGGCGCCACCTTAAGGCGGCTCTGCCCGCGGCTCCTGGCCGAGCCCCGCCAGAGGGAGGCGGCTCCGCGCGGGGCCCGCCGCCCGCGCCGCCACCGAGCCGGCCGCCCACCTTCCCGCCGCCCACCGCCCGCGCGGGGTCGGCAGGGACCGCGGGTCCCGCAGGGCGTCCGCCCCGCCCGCCCGGGCGCGCCCCGCGCCGCCGCCCCCGGCCCACATTGTCCGGCTCGGGCGGCGCCTGGCCTTCGGAAGGCAGGATGTACCCCCAGGGGAGGCACCCGGTGAGGGGGGGGGCCGGGCGCCGGGGGGTCGCCGGCCGCCCCGGGCCCTGGAACTCAGCCCCGCACGTCCCCCCAGACCCCGCTGCAGCCCGGCCAGCCCTTCAAGTTCTCCATCCTGGAGATCTGCGACCGCATCAAGGAGGAGTTCCAGTTCCTGCAGGCGCAGTACCGCAGGTGAGCGCCAGCACCGCAGTCCAGGGCAGGTGGCGCCCAGGGCGGGCAGGTGGGCGCCCAGGGCTGCGGGTTGCCACCGCGGGGGCGCCGAGGGGCGACAGCCTGCACCCCCGGGTCGCGGGAGGGTGGGGGGAAGTGAGGGGGGGCCCACCTCCTCACTTTGGAAACTGGCCCACTGTGGGGCCCGGGGACCCTCCTGTCCTCTCCTCCCCAGCCTCAAGCTGGAATGCGAGAAGCTGGCCAGTGAGAAGACCGAGATGCAGCGGCATTATGTTATGGTAAGGGGCTGGTCCTTGGACGGCGGGGGGGGGGGAGAAGGGCCGGGGGCTGGTGTTGACCCTGAGCCCCATCCTACCCGCCTGAGATCTGGGCTTCCTGTCCACTGCCTCCGGACTGCCCCTCCGCAGCCCTGTGGGCCAGGGTCTCTGGGTATCCCCACCTGCCCCTCCTCTCCTAGGAGGGCAGAGGGACTCCTCCAGGCAGACCCCCTGATTCCCCCCTGGTCTCTCCTTCTGACGCCCCCATGGGGCTGGGGCCTCCATGTCACACTGACCCCTAGCCTGGGTGCTCTTGAGACCCCAGTGCCCCCTGGCTCCCAGGTGTCCCCAGTGGGCTTTTCCTTTGCAGTACTACGAAATGTCCTACGGGCTCAACATCGAGATGCATAAGCAGGTAACGGCAGGGCTGGGGTGTTCAGGAGGGAGGGTGGGGTCGGGAAGCCACGGGACCCCAGGGTGCAATTTGGGCCAAGGCAGACCCAGGGAGCGAGGCTCATCATGAAATCCTGCAGAGGCTCCGGAGGGCTGATTGGGGATCGGCTCATGGAAGCAAAGTGATTTTCAGTTTCTGGGGACAGGGGCTACAGCTGGAGCCAGCCAGCAGAGAGGCGGGCAGGGGGCAGGGGCTGGGTGTCCCCTGGAGCCGAGGGTGGCCCTCTGGGTAGGAGACTGTGGAGAGGCCTCTGTCCCAGGAAAGGCCCTGGCTGATGGTCTTGGAGGTCCCTTCCTGCCCAAGTCTGAGGTTTGGCGTTGGACCCTGAGACACTGGGAATTCTGGAAGCCCTGAGTCCATCCCAGTGGTATTGCCAGAAGGTTCTGAGATTGTTCTCAGGCCCTGACTTAGACTGAGCCCACCTCTCCAGGCTGTCCTCAAGGCTCCCAGATTGACCCCAATTCTGTGGGCTTCTGAGATCTTTCCTGAGCTTCTGAATGTGACCCACGGTTCTGAGGGGGGTGTCAAGGTTCTGAAGTGGCCCAGGGTTACTCAGGAGATCCTGAGACTGACCAGTGGCTTCTAGGGGGATGGTAGGGGTTCTGGGGCTCTGAGCAGACAGATGCTTAGATTCTGTCCCTCAGAATGTCAGAGCCTAGGGCAGAGCTGTGCCAGGGCTTCCTGGTGGGGAGTGTGGGGTGCTGGAGTGCCCGCCCTGGCATGCCTTCCCGGGCATGTCTGGACCCCAGTTCTGTTGTGGGGGAGCCTGGTGCCATCCACGGGTGCATGCAGTAGGCCCCTCACTGGGAGAAGGAATGGTGTTGTGCCAGGCCCTGGGGGCTTGGCCTGCGCCCTCCAGGTGGGGGATGGCACCCGTCAGAGACAGTGCACCTGTGACTCAGGCAGGGGATCCGGTGCCCTTCCGCTGCTGCTTACCTGCCTAGAGGTCCAACAGCAACAGGGGGCTCCCCTACACAGTGCCGGTGCCTAGCCCCCTGTCCCCGGAGGCGCTGTGGACCAGGACGGCCCAGCACAGTAGGTTCT
Organism: Spermophilus citellus; assembly: GCF_964194105.1. Classification (NCBI taxonomy): domain Eukaryota; kingdom Metazoa; phylum Chordata; class Mammalia; order Rodentia; family Sciuridae; genus Spermophilus; species Spermophilus citellus. The sequence goes on along the minus strand of NC_138198.1, from coordinate 54,681,267 downwards.
GGTGTTTGCTGCCTGACTTAATGGGCTCAGGGTCTCATAGACAAGATGGGAGCAAGGACTCCCCACTGGCAGTGAGGGCTCCCTGGATGGCCCAGGAGGGGGTGTCTCTGCCCCAGATTCCCGTCTGAGCTCCTACCTTCCAGAGGAGCAGGGAGGCCCAGACCAACCGGCCAGGGCCTGACCTGCTGGGCAGTGGAGCCTGGCCCTGTCCTTCCCTGGCAGGTGTTCCTGCCTCCCCTTGGCCAGACCCTCCTCCTGACCCTTCCATCTGAGCCCAATGTCACTGCCTGGGGAAAGCCATTGCTGACCCCAGACCGGCGCCCTCCCCACGGGGCGGGGGCGGCGGGTGTCGGTCGTTTCCTCGTCCGGGGTGGGAGCCCAGGGCCTGGCCGCCAGCCTCAGTTTCCCCGCGGGCCCAGGGCGCAGGGACCGGGGTCTGGGTCGCCGCGCGCGCGGGGGGCGCGGGCGCCGGGCGGGGCGCGGGGGGGCAGCGGCGCCACCTTAAGGCGGCTCTGCCCGCGGCTCCTGGCCGAGCCCCGCCAGAGGGAGGCGGCTCCGCGCGGGGCCCGCCGCCCGCACCGCCACCAAGCCTGCCGCCCACCTTCCCGCCGCCCGCCGCCCGCGCGGGGTCGGCAGGGACCGCGGGTCCCGCAGCGCGTCCGCCCCGCCCGCCCGGCCGCGCGACCCGCGCCGCCGCCCCCGGCCCACATTGTCCGGCTCGGGCGGCGCCGGGCCTTGGGACGGCAGGATGTACCCCCAGGGGAGGCACCCGGTGAGCGGGGGGCGCGGGCGCCGGGCGGGGCGCGCGCGGGCAGCGGCGCCACCTTAAGGCGGCTCTGCCCGCGGCTCCTGGCCGAGCCCCGCAGGAGGGAGGCGGCTCCGCGCGGGGCCGGCCGCCCGCGCCGCCACCGAGCCGGCCGCCCACCTTCCCGCCGCCCGCCGCCCGCGCGGGGTCGGCAGGGACCGCGGGTCCCGCAGCGCGTCCGCCCCGCCCGCCCGGCCGCGCTCCCCGCGCCGCCGCCCCCGGCCCACATTGTCCGGCTCCGGATGGCAGGATGTACCCCCAGGGGAGGCACCCGGTGAGCGGGGGGCGCGGGCGCCGGGCGGGGCGCGCGCGGGCAGCGGCGCCACCTTAAGGCGGCTCTGCCCGCGGCTCCTGGCCGAGCCCCGCCGGAGGGAGGCGGCTCCGCGCGGGGCCCGCCGCCCGCGCCGCCACCGAGCCGGCCGCCCACCTTCCCGCCGCCCGCCGCCCGCGCGGGGTCGGCAGGGACCGCGGGTCCCGCAGCGCGTCCGCCCCGCCCGCCCGGCCGCGCTCCCCGCGCCGCCGCCCCCGGCCCACAGTGTCCGGCTCCGGATGGCAGGATGTACCCCCAGGGGAGGCACCCGGTGAGCGGGGGGCGCGGGCGCCGGGCGGGGCGCGCGCGGGCAGCGGCGCCACCTTAAGGCGGCTCTGCCCGCGGCTCCTGGCCGAGCCCCGCCAGAGGGAGGCGGCTCCGCGCGGGGCCCGCCGCCCGCGCCGCCACCGAGCCGGCCGCCCACCTTCCCGCCGCCCACCGCCCGCGCGGGGTCGGCAGGGACCCCGGGTCCCGCAGGGCGTCCGCCCCGCCCGCCCGGGCGCGCCCCGCGCCGCCGCCCCCGGCCCACATTGTCCGGCTCGGGCGGCGCCTGGCCTTCGGAAGGCAGGATGTACCCCCAGGGGAGGCACCCGGTGAGGGGGGGGCCGGGCGCCGGGGGGTCGCCGGCCGCCCCGGGCCCTGGAACTCAGCCCCGCACGTCCCCCCAGACCCCGCTGCAGCCCGGCCAGCCCTTCAAGTTCTCCATCCTGGAGATCTGCGACCGCATCAAGGAGGAGTTCCAGTTCCTGCAGGCGCAGTACCGCAGGTGAGCGCCAGCACCGCAGTCCAGGGCAGGTGGCGCCCAGGGCGGGCAGGTGGGCGCCCAGGGCTGCGGGTTGCCACCGCGGGGGCGCCGAGGGGCGACAGCCTGCACCCCCGGGTCGCGGGAGGGTGGGGGGAAGTGAGGGGGGGCCCACCTCCTCACTTTGGAAACTGGCCCACTGTGGGGCCCGGGGACCCTCCTGTCCTCTCCTCCCCAGCCTCAAGCTGGAATGCGAGAAGCTGGCCAGTGAGAAGACCGAGATGCAGCGGCATTATGTTATGGTAAGGGGCTGGTCCTTGGACGGCGGGGGGGGGGGGGAGAAGGGCCGGGGGCTGGTGTTGACCCTGAGCCCCATCCTACCCGCCTGAGATCTGGGCTTCCTGTCCACTGCCTCCGGACTGCCCCTCCGCAGCCCTGTGGGCCAGGGTCTCTGGGTATCCCCACCTGCCCCTCCTCTCCTAGGAGGGCAGAGGGACTCCTCCAGGCAGACCCCCTGATTCCCCCCTGGTCTCTCCTTCTGACGCCCCCATGGGGCTGGGGCCTCCATGTCACACTGACCCCTAGCCTGGGTGCTCTTGAGACCCCAGTGCCCCCTGGCTCCCAGGTGTCCCCAGTGGGCTTTTCCTTTGCAGTACTACGAAATGTCCTACGGGCTCAACATCGAGATGCATAAGCAGGTAACGGCAGGGCTGGGGTGTTCAGGAGGGAGGGTGGGGTCGGGAAGCCACGGGACCCCAGGGTGCAATTTGGGCCAAGGCAGACCCAGGGAGCGAGGCTCATCATGAAATCCTGCAGAGGCTCCGGAGGGCTGATTGGGGATCGGCTCATGGAAGCAAAGTGATTTTCAGTTTCTGGGGACAGGGGCTACAGCTGGAGCCAGCCAGCAGAGAGGCGGGCAGGGGGCAGGGGCTGGGTGTCCCCTGGAGCCGAGGGTGGCCCTCTGGGTAGGAGACTGTGGAGAGGCCTCTGTCCCAGGAAAGGCCCTGGCTGATGGTCTTGGAGGTCCCTTCCTGCCCAAGTCTGAGGTTTGGCGTTGGACCCTGAGACACTGGGAATTCTGGAAGCCCTGAGTCCATCCCAGTGGTATTGCCAGAAGGTTCTGAGATTGTTCTCAGGCCCTGACTTAGACTGAGCCCACCTCTCCAGGCTGTCCTCAAGGCTCCCAGATTGACCCCAATTCTGTGGGCTTCTGAGATCTTTCCTGAGCTTCTGAATGTGACCCACGGTTCTGAGGGGGGTGTCAAGGTTCTGAAGTGGCCCAGGGTTACTCAGGAGATCCTGAGACTGACCAGTGGCTTCTAGGGGGATGGTAGGGGTTCTGGGGCTCTGAGCAGACAGATGCTTAGATTCTGTCCCTCAGAATGTCAGAGCCTAGGGCAGAGCTGTGCCAGGGCTTCCTGGTGGGGAGTGTGGGGTGCTGGAGTGCCCGCCCTGGCATGCCTTCCCGGGCATGTCTGGACCCCAGTTCTGTTGTGGGGGAGCCTGGTGCCATCCACGGGTGCATGCAGTAGGCCCCTCACTGGGAGAAGGAATGGTGTTGTGCCAGGCCCTGGGGGCTTGGCCTGCGCCCTCCAGGTGGGGGATGGCACCCGTCAGAGACAGTGCACCTGTGACTCAGGCAGGGGATCCGGTGCCCTTCCGCTGCTGCTTACCTGCCTAGAGGTCCAACAGCAACAGGGGGCTCCCCTACACAGTGCCGGTGCCTAGCCCCCTGTCCCCAGAGGCGCTGTGGACCAGGACGGCCCAGCACAGTAGGTTCTGGTGTTTGCTGCCTGACTTAATGGGCTCAGGGTCTCATAGACAAGATGGGAGCAAGGACTCCCCACTGGCAGTGAGGGCTCCCTGGATGGCCCAGGAGGGGGTGTCTCTGCCCCAGATTCCCGTCTGAGCTCCTACCTTCCAGAGGAGCAGGGAGGCCCAGACCGACCGGCCAGGGCCTGACCTGCTGGGCAGTGGAGCCTGGCCCTGTCCTTCCCTGGCAGGTGTTCCTGCCTCCCCTTGGCCAGACCCTCCTCCTGACCCTTCCATCTGAGCCCAATGTCACTGCCTGGGGAAAGCCATTGCTGACCCCAGACCGGCGCCCTCCCCACGGGGCGGGGGCGGCGGGTGTCGGTCGTTTCCTCGTCCGGGGTGGGAGCCCAGGGCCTGGCCGCCAGCCTCAGTTTCCCCGCGGGCCCAGGGCGCAGGGACCGGGGTCTGGGTCGCCGCGCGCGCGGGGGGCGCGGGCGCCGGGCGGGGCGCGGGGGGGGCAGCGGCGCCACCTTAAGGCGGCTCTGCCCGCGGCTCCTGGCCGAGCCCCGCCAGAGGGAGGCGGCTCCGCGCGGGGCCCGCCGCCCGCACCGCCACCAAGCCTGCCGCCCACCTTCCCGCCGCCCGCCGCCCGCGCGGAGTCGGCAGGGACCGCGGGTCCCGCAGCGCGTCCGCCCCGCCCGCCCGGCCGCGCGACCCGCGCCGCCGCCCCCGGCCCACATTGTCCGGCTCGGGCGGCGCCGGGCCTTGGGACGGCAGGATGTACCCCCAGGGGAGGCACCCGGTGAGCGGGGGGCGCGGGCGCCGGGCGGGGCGCGCGCGGGCAGCGGCGCCACCTTAAGGCGGCTCTGCCCGCGGCTCCTGGCCGAGCCCCGCAGGAGGGAGGCGGCTCCGCGCGGGGCCGGCCGCCCGCGCCGCCACCGAGCCGGCCGCCCACCTTCCCGCCGCCCGCCGCCCGCGCGGGGTCGGCAGGGACCGCGGGTCCCGCAGCGCGTCCGCCCCGCCCGCCCGGCCGCGCTCCCCGCGCCGCCGCCCCCGGCCCACATTGTCCGGCTCCGGATGGCAGGATGTACCCCCAGGGGAGGCACCCGGTGAGCGGGGGGCGCGGGCGCCGGGCGGGGCGCGCGCGGGCAGCGGCGCCACCTTAAGGCGGCTCTGCCCGCGGCTCCTGGCCGAGCCCCGCCGGAGGGAGGCGGCTCCGCGCGGGGCCCGCCGCCCGCGCCGCCACCGAGCCGGCCGCCCACCTTCCCGCCGCCCGCCGCCCGCGCGGGGTCGGCAGGGACCGCGGGTCCCGCAGCGCGTCCGCCCCGCCCGCCCGGCCGCGCTCCCCGCGCCGCCGCCCCCGCCCCACAGTGTCCGGCTCCGGATGGCAGGATGTACCCCCAGGGGAGGCACCCGGTGAGCGGGGGGCGCGGGCGCCGGGCGGGGCGCGCGCGGGCAGCGGCGCCACCTTAAGGCGGCTCTGCCCGCGGCTCCTGGCCGAGCCCCGCCAGAGGGAGGCGGCTCCGCGCGGGGCCCGCCGCCCGCGCCGCCACCGAGCCGGCCGCCCACCTTCCCGCCGCCCACCGCCCGCGCGGGGTCGGCAGGGACCCCGGGTCCCGCAGGGCGTCCGCCCCGCCCGCCCGGGCGCGCCCCGCGCCGCCGCCCCCGGCCCACATTGTCCGGCTCGGGCGGCGCCTGGCCTTCGGAAGGCAGGATGTACCCCCAGGGGAGGCACCCGGTGAGGGGGGGGCCGGGCGCCGGGGGGTCGCCGGCCGCCCCGGGCCCTGGAACTCAGCCCCGCACGTCCCCCCAGACCCCGCTGCAGCCCGGCCAGCCCTTCAAGTTCTCCATCCTGGAGATCTGCGACCGCATCAAGGAGGAGTTCCAGTTCCTGCAGGCGCAGTACCGCAGGTGAGCGCCAGCACCGCAGTCCAGGGCAGGTGGCGCCCAGGGCGGGCAGGTGGGCGCCCAGGGCTGCGGGTTGCCACCGCGGGGGCGCCGAGGGGCGACAGCCTGCACCCCCGGGTCGCGGGAGGGTGGGGGGAAGTGAGGGGGGGCCCACCTCCTCACTTTGGAAACTGGCCCACTGTGGGGCCCGGGGACCCTCCTGTCCTCTCCTCCCCAGCCTCAAGCTGGAATGCGAGAAGCTGGCCAGTGAGAAGACCGAGATGCAGCGGCATTATGTTATGGTAAGGGGCTGGTCCTTGGACGGCGGGGGGGGGGGGGGAGAAGGGCCGGGGGCTGGTGTTGACCCTGAGCCCCATCCTACCCGCCTGAGATCTGGGCTTCCTGTCCACTGCCTCCGGACTGCCCCTCCGCAGCCCTGTGGGCCAGGGTCTCTGGGTATCCCCACCTGCCCCTCCTCTCCTAGGAGGGCAGAGGGACTCCTCCAGGCAGACCCCCTGATTCCCCCCTGGTCTCTCCTTCTGACGCCCCCATGGGGCTGGGGCCTCCATGTCACACTGACCCCTAGCCTGGGTGCTCTTGAGACCCCAGTGCCCCCTGGCTCCCAGGTGTCCCCAGTGGGCTTTTCCTTTGCAGTACTACGAAATGTCCTACGGGCTCAACATCGAGATGCATAAGCAGGTAACGGCAGGGCTGGGGTGTTCAGGAGGGAGGGTGGGGTCGGGAAGCCACGGGACCCCAGGGTGCAATTTGGGCCAAGGCAGACCCAGGGAGCGAGGCTCATCATGAAATCCTGCAGAGGCTCCGGAGGGCTGATTGGGGATCGGCTCATGGAAGCAAAGTGATTTTCAGTTTCTGGGGACAGGGGCTACAGCTGGAGCCAGCCAGCAGAGAGGCGGGCAGGGGGCAGGGGCTGGGTGTCCCCTGGAGCCGAGGGTGGCCCTCTGGGTAGGAGACTGTGGAGAGGCCTCTGTCCCAGGAAAGGCCCTGGCTGATGGTCTTGGAGGTCCCTTCCTGCCCAAGTCTGAGGTTTGGCGTTGGACCCTGAGACACTGGGAATTCTGGAAGCCCTGAGTCCATCCCAGTGGTATTGCCAGAAGGTTCTGAGATTGTTCTCAGGCCCTGACTTAGACTGAGCCCACCTCTCCAGGCTGTCCTCAAGGCTCCCAGATTGACCCCAATTCTGTGGGCTTCTGAGATCTTTCCTGAGCTTCTGAATGTGACCCACGGTTCTGAGGGGGGTGTCAAGGTTCTGAAGTGGCCCAGGGTTACTCAGGAGATCCTGAGACTGACCAGTGGCTTCTAGGGGGATGGTAGGGGTTCTGGGGCTCTGAGCAGACAGATGCTTAGATTCTGTTCCTCAGAATGTCAGAGCCTAGGGCAGAGCTGTGCCAGGGCTTCCTGGTGGGGAGTGTGGGGTGCTGGAGTGCCCGCCCTGGCATGCCTTCCCGGGCATGTCTGGACCCCAGTTCTGTTGTGGGGGAGCCTGGTGCCATCCACGGGTGCATGCAGTAGGCCCCTCACTGGGAGAAGGAATGGTGTTGTGCCAGGCCCTGGGGGCTTGGCCTGCGCCCTCCAGGTGGGGGATGGCACCCGTCAGAGACAGTGCACCTGTGACTCAGGCAGGGGATCCGGTGCCCTTCCGCTGCTGCTTACCTGCCTAGAGGTCCAACAGCAACAGGGGGCTCCCCTACACAGTGCCGGTGCCTAGCCCCCTGTCCCCGGAGGCGCTGTGGACCAGGACGGCCCAGCACAGTAGGTTCTGGTGTTTGCTGCCTGACTTAATGGGCTCAGGGTCTCATAGACAAGATGGGAGCAAGGACTCCCCACTGGCAGTGAGGGCTCCCTGGATGGCCCAGGAGGGGGTGTCTCTGCCCCAGATTCCCGTCTGAGCTCCTACCTTCCAGAGGAGCAGGGAGGCCCAGACCGACCGGCCAGGGCCTGACCTGCTGGGCAGTGGAGCCTGGCCCTGTCCTTCCCTGGCAGGTGTTCCTGCCTCCCCTTGGCCAGACCCTCCTCCTGACCCTTCCATCTGAGCCCAATGTCACTGCCTGGGGAAAGCCATTGCTGACCCCAGACCGGCGCCCTCCCCACGGGGCGGGGGCGGCGGGTGTCGGTCGTTTCCTCGTCCGGGGTGGGAGCCCAGGGCCTGGCCGCCAGCCTCAGTTTCCCCGCGGGCCCAGGGCGCAGGGACCGGGGTCTGGGTCGCCGCGCGCGCGGGGGGCGCGGGCGCCGGGCGGGGCGCGGGGGGGGCAGCGGCGCCACCTTAAGGCGGCTCTGCCCGCGGCTCCTGGCCGAGCCCCGCCAGAGGGAGGCGGCTCCGCGCGGGGCCCGCCGCCCGCACCGCCACCAAGCCTGCCGCCCACCTTCCCGCCGCCCGCCGCCCGCGCGGGGTCGGCAGGGACCGCGGGTCCCGCAGCGCGTCCGCCCCGCCCGCCCGGCCGCGCGACCCGCGCCGCCGCCCCCGGCCCACATTGTCCGGCTCGGGCGGCGCCGGGCCTTGGGACGGCAGGATGTACCCCCAGGGGAGGCACCCGGTGAGGGGGGGGCCGGGCGCCGGGGGGTCGCCGGCCGCCCCGGGCCCTGGAACTCAGCCCCGCACGTCCCCCCAGACCCCGCTGCAGCCCGGCCAGCCCTTCAAGTTCTCCATCCTGGAGATCTGCGACCGCATCAAGGAGGAGTTCCAGTTCCTGCAGGCGCAGTACCGCAGGTGAGCGCCAGCACCGCAGTCCAGGGCAGGTGGCGCCCAGGGCGGGCAGGTGGGCGCCCAGGGCTGCGGGTTGCCACCGCGGGGGCGCCGAGGGGCGACAGCCTGCACCCCCGGGTCGCGGGAGGGTGGGGGGAAGTGAGGGGGGGCCCACCTCCTCACTTTGGAAACTGGCCCACTGTGGGGCCCGGGGACCCTCCTGTCCTCTCCTCCCCAGCCTCAAGCTGGAATGCGAGAAGCTGGCCAGTGAGAAGACCGAGATGCAGCGGCATTATGTTATGGTAAGGGGCTGGTCCTTGGACGGCGGGGGGGGGGGGGAGAAGGGCCGGGGGCTGGTGTTGACCCTGAGCCCCATCCTACCCGCCTGAGATCTGGGCTTCCTGTCCACTGCCTCCGGACTGCCCCTCCGCAGCCCTGTGGGCCAGGGTCTCTGGGTATCCCCACCTGCCCCTCCTCTCCTAGGAGGGCAGAGGGACTCCTCCAGGCAGACCCCCTGATTCCCCCCTGGTCTCTCCTTCTGACGCCCCCATGGGGCTGGGGCCTCCATGTCACACTGACCCCTAGCCTGGGTGCTCTTGAGACCCCAGTGCCCCCTGGCTCCCAGGTGTCCCCAGTGGGCTTTTCCTTTGCAGTACTACGAAATGTCCTACGGGCTCAACATCGAGATGCATAAGCAGGTAACGGCAGGGCTGGGGTGTTCAGGAGGGAGGGTGGGGTCGGGAAGCCACGGGACCCCAGGGTGCAATTTGGGCCAAGGCAGACCCAGGGAGCGAGGCTCATCATGAAATCCTGCAGAGGCTCCGGAGGGCTGATTGGGGATCGGCTCATGGAAGCAAAGTGATTTTCAGTTTCTGGGGACAGGGGCTACAGCTGGAGCCAGCCAGCAGAGAGGCGGGCAGGGGGCAGGGGCTGGGTGTCCCCTGGAGCCGAGGGTGGCCCTCTGGGTAGGAGACTGTGGAGAGGCCTCTGTCCCAGGAAAGGCCCTGGCTGATGGTCTTGGAGGTCCCTTCCTGCCCAAGTCTGAGGTTTGGCGTTGGACCCTGAGACACTGGGAATTCTGGAAGCCCTGAGTCCATCCCAGTGGTATTGCCAGAAGGTTCTGAGATTGTTCTCAGGCCCTGACTTAGACTGAGCCCACCTCTCCAGGCTGTCCTCAAGGCTCCCAGATTGACCCCAATTCTGTGGGCTTCTGAGATCTTTCCTGAGCTTCTGAATGTGACCCACGGTTCTGAGGGGGGTGTCAAGGTTCTGAAGTGGCCCAGGGTTACTCAGGAGATCCTGAGACTGACCAGTGGCTTCTAGGGGGATGGTAGGGGTTCTGGGGCTCTGAGCAGACAGATGCTTAGATTCTGTCCCTCAGAATGTCAGAGCCTAGGGCAGAGCTGTGCCAGGGCTTCCTGGTGGGGAGTGTGGGGTGCTGGAGTGCCCGCCCTGGCATGCCTTCCCGGGCATGTCTGGACCCCAGTTCTGTTGTGGGGGAGCCTGGTGCCATCCACGGGTGCATGCAGTAGGCCCCTCACTGGGAGAAGGAATGGTGTTGTGCCAGGCCCTGGGGGCTTGGCCTGCGCCCTCCAGGTGGGGGATGGCACCCGTCAGAGACAGTGCACCTGTGACTCAGGCAGGGGATCCGGTGCCCTTCCGCTGCTGCTTACCTGCCTAGAGGTCCAACAGCAACAGGGGGCTCCCCTACACAGTGCCGGTGCCTAGCCCCCTGTCCCCAGAGGCGCTGTGGACCAGGACGGCCCAGCACAGTAGGTTCTGGTGTTTGCTGCCTGACTTAATGGGCTCAGGGTCTCATAGACAAGATGGGAGCAAGGACTCCCCACTGGCAGTGAGGGCTCCCTGGATGGCCCAGGAGGGGGTGTCTCTGCCCCAGACTCCCGTCTGAGCTCCTACCTTCCAGAGGAGCAGGGAGGCCCAGACCGACCGGCCAGGGCCTGACCTGCTGGGCAGTGGAGCCTGGCCCTGTCCTTCCCTGGCAGGTGTTCCTGCCTCCCCTTGGCCAGACCCTCCTCCTGACCCTTCCATCTGAGCCCAATGTCACTGCCTGGGGAAAGCCATTGCTGACCCCAGACCGGCGCCCTCCCCACGGGGCGGGGGCGGCGGGTGTCGGTCGTTTCCTCGTCCGGGGTGGGAGCCCAGGGCCTGGCCGCCAGCCTCAGTTTCCCCGCGGGCCCAGGGCGCAGGGACCGGGGTCTGGGTCGCCGCGCGCGCGCGGGGGGCGCGGGCGCCGGGCGGGGCGCGGGGGGGCAGCGGCGCCACCTTAAGGCGGCTCTGCCCGCGGCTCCTGGCCGAGCCCCGCCAGAGGGAGGCGGCTCCGCGCGGGGCCCGCCGCCCGCACCGCCACCAAGCCTGCCGCCCACCTTCCCGCCTCCCGCCGCCCGCGCGGGGTCGGCAGGGACCGCGGGTCCCCCAGCGCGTCCGCCCCGCCCGCCCGGCCGCGCGCCCCGCGCCGCCGCCCCCGGCCCACATTGTCCGGCTCGGGCGGCGCCGGGCCTTGGGACGGCAGGATGTACCCCCAGGGGAGGCACCCGGTGAGCAGGGGGCGCGGGCGCCGGGCGGGGCGCGCGCGGGCAGCGGCGCCACCTTAAGGCGGCTCTGCCCGCGGCTCCTGGCCGAGCCCCGCAGGAGGGAGGCGGCTCCGCGCGGGGCCGGCCGCCCGCGCCGCCACCGAGCCGGCCGCCCACCTTCCCGCCGCCCGCCGCCCGCGCGGGGTCGGCAGGGACCGCGGGTCCCGCAGCGCGTCCGCCCCGCCCGCCCGGCCGCGCTCCCCGCGCCGCCGCCCCCGGCCCACATTGTCCGGCTCCGGATGGCAGGATGTACCCCCAGGGGAGGCACCCGGTGAGCGGGGGGCGCGGGCGCCGGGCGGGGCGCGCGCGGGCAGCGGCGCCACCTTAAGGCGGCTCTGCCCGCGGCTCCTGGCCGAGCCCCGCCGGAGGGAGGCGGCTCCGCGCGGGGCCCGCCGCCCGCGCCGCCACCGAGCCGGCCGCCCACCTTCCCGCCGCCCGCCGCCCGCGCGGGGTCGGCAGGGACCGCGGGTCCCGCAGCGCGTCCGCCCCGCCCGCCCGGCCGCGCTCCCCGCGCCGCCGCCCCCGGCCCACAGTGTCCGGCTCCGGATGGCAGGATGTACCCCCAGGGGAGGCACCCGGTGAGCGGGGGGCGCGGGCGCCGGGCGGGGCGCGCGCGGGCAGCGGCGCCACCTTAAGGCGGCTCTGCCCGCGGCTCCTGGCCGAGCCCCGCCAGAGGGAGGCGGCTCCGCGCGGGGCCCGCCGCCCGAGCCGCCACCGAGCCGGCCGCCCACCTTCCCGCCGCCCGCCGCCCGCGCGGGGTCGGCAGGGACCGCGGGTCCCGCAGGGCGTCCGCCCCGCCCGCCCGGGCGCGCCCCGCGCCGCCGCCCCCGGCCCACATTGTCCGGCTCGGGCGGCGCCTGGCCTTCGGAAGGCAGGATGTACCCCCAGGGGAGGCACCCGGTGAGGGGGGGGGCCGGGCGCCGGGGGGTCGCCGGCGGCCCCGGGCCCTGGAACTCAGCCCCGCACGTCCCCCCAGACCCCGCTGCAGCCCGGCCAGCCCTTCAAGTTCTCCATCCTGGAGATCTGCGACCGCATCAAGGAGGAGTTCCAGTTCCTGCAGGCGCAGTACCGCAGGTGAGCGCCAGCACCGCAGTCCAGGGCAGGTGGCGCCCAGGGCGGGCAGGTGGGCGCCCAGGGCTGCGGGTTGCCACCGCGGGGGCGCCGAGGGGCGACAGCCTGCACCCCCGGGTCGCGGGAGGGTGGGGGGAAGTGAGGGGGGGCCCACCTCCTCACTTTGGAAACTGGCCCACTGTGGGGCCCGGGGACCCTCCTGTCCTCTCCTCCCCAGCCTCAAGCTGGAATGCGAGAAGCTGGCCAGTGAGAAGACCGAGATGCAGCGGCATTATGTTATGGTAAGGGGCTGGTCCTTGGACGGCGGGGGGGGGGGGGGGAGAAGGGCCGGGGGCTGGTGTTGACCCTGAGCCCCATCCTACCCGCCTGAGATCTGGGCTTCCTGTCCACTGCCTCCGGACTGCCCCTCCGCAGCCCTGTGGGCCAGGGTCTCTGGGTATCCCCACCTGCCCCTCCTCTCCTAGGAGGGCAGAGGGACTCCTCCAGGCAGACCCCCTGATTCCCCCCTGGTCTCTCCTTCTGACGCCCCCATGGGGCTGGGGCCTCCATGTCACACTGACCCCTAGCCTGGGTGCTCTTGAGACCCCAGTGCCCCCTGGCTCCCAGGTGTCCCCAGTGGGCTTTTCCTTTGCAGTACTACGAAATGTCCTACGGGCTCAACATCGAGATGCATAAGCAGGTAACGGCAGGGCTGGGGTGTTCAGGAGGGAGGGTGGGGTCGGGAAGCCACGGGACCCCAGGGTGCAATTTGGGCCAAGGCAGACCCAGGGAGCGAGGCTCATCATGAAATCCTGCAGAGGCTCCGGAGGGCTGATTGGGGATCGGCTCATGGAAGCAAAGTGATTTTCAGTTTCTGGGGACAGGGGCTACAGCTGGAGCCAGCCAGCAGAGAGGCGGGCAGGGGGCAGGGGCTGGGTGTCCCCTGGAGCCGAGGGTGGCCCTCTGGGTAGGAGACTGTGGAGAGGCCTCTGTCCCAGGAAAGGCCCTGGCTGATGGTCTTGGAGGTCCCTTCCTGCCCAAGTCTGAGGTTTGGCATTGGACCCTGAGACACTGGGAATTCTGGAAGCCCTGAGTCCATCCCAGTGGTATTGCCAGAAGGTTCTGAGATTGTTCTCAGGCCCTGACTTAGACTGAGCCCACCTCTCCAGGCTGTCCTCAAGGCTCCCAGATTGACCCCAATTCTGTGGGCTTCTGAGATCTTTCCTGAGCTTCTGAATGTGACCCACGGTTCTGAGGGGGGTGTCAAGGTTCTGAAGTGGCCCAGGGTTACTCAGGAGATCCTGAGACTGACCAGTGGCTTCTAGGGGGATGGTAGGGGTTCTGGGGCTCTGAGCAGACAGATGCTTAGATTCTGTCCCTCAGAATGTCAGAGCCTAGGGCAGAGCTGTGCCAGGGCTTCCTGGTGGGGAGTGTGGGGTGCTGGAGTGCCCGCCCTGGCATGCCTTCCCGGGCATGTCTGGACCCCAGTTCTGTTGTGGGGGAGCCTGGTGCCATCCACGGGTGCATGCAGTAGGCCCCTCACTGGGAGAAGGAATGGTGTTGTGCCAGGCCCTGGGGGCTTGGCCTGCGCCCTCCAGGTGGGGGATGGCACCCGTCAGAGACAGTGCACCTGTGACTCAGGCAGGGGATCCGGTGCCCTTCCGCTGCTGCTTACCTGCCTAGAGGTCCAACAGCAACAGGGGGCTCCCCTACACAGTGCCGGTGCCTAGCCCCCTGTCCCCAGAGGCGCTGTGGACCAGGACGGCCCAGCACAGTAGGTTCTGGTGTTTGCTGCCTGACTTAATGGGCTCAGGGTCTCATAGACAAGATGGGAGCAAGGACTCCCCACTGGCAGTGAGGGCTCCCTGGATGGCCCAGGAGGGGGTGTCTCTGCCCCAGATTCCCGTCTGAGCTCCTACCTTCCAGAGGAGCAGGGAGGCCCAGACCGACCGGCCAGGGCCTGACCTGCTGGGCAGTGGAGCCTGGCCCTGTCCTTCCCTGGCAGGTGTTCCTGCCTCCCCTTGGCCAGACCCTCCTCCTGACCCTTCCATCTGAGCCCAATGTCACTGCCTGGGGAAAGCCATTGCTGACCCCAGACCGGCGCCCTCCCCACGGGGCGGGGGCGGCGGGTGTCGGTCGTTTCCTCGTCCGGGGTGGGAGCCCAGGGCCTGGCCGCCAGCCTCAGTTTCCCCGCGGGCCCAGGGCGCAGGGACCGGGGTCTGGGTCGCCGCGCGCGCGCGGGGGGCGCGGGCGCCGGGCGGGGCGCGGGGGGGCAGCGGCGCCACCTTAAGGCGGCTCTGCCCGCGGCTCCTGGCCGAGCCCCGCCAGAGGGAGGCGGCTCCGCGCGGGGCCCGCCGCCCGCACCGCCACCAAGCCTGCCGCCCACCTTCCCGCCTCCCGCCGCCCGCGCGGGGTCGGCAGGGACCGCGGGTCCCCCAGCGCGTCCGCCCCGCCCGCCCGGCCGCGCGCCCCGCGCCGCCGCCCCCGGCCCACATTGTCCGGCTCGGGCGGCGCCGGGCCTTGGGACGGCAGGATGTACCCCCAGGGGAGGCACCCGGTGAGCGGGGGGCGCGGGCGCCGGGCGGGGCGCGCGCGGGCAGCGGCGCCACCTTAAGGCGGCTCTGCCCGCGGCTCCTGGCCGAGCCCCGCAGGAGGGAGGCGGCTCCGCGCGGGGCCGGCCGCCCGCGCCGCCACCGAGCCGGCCGCCCACCTTCCCGCCGCCCGCCGCCCGCGCGGGGTCGGCAGGGACCGCGGGTCCCGCAGCGCGTCCGCCCCGCCCGCCCGGCCGCGCTCCCCGCGCCGCCGCCCCCGGCCCACAGTGTCCGGCTCCGGATGGCAGGATGTACCCCCAGGGGAGGCACCCGGTGAGCGGGGGGCGCGGGCGCCGGGCGGGGCGCGCGCGGGCAGCGGCGCCACCTTAAGGCGGCTCTGCCCGCGGCTCCTGGCCGAGCCCCGCCAGAGGGAGGCGGCTCCGCGCGGGGCCCGCCGCCCGCGCCGCCACCGAGCCGGCCGCCCACCTTCCCGCCGCCCGCCGCCCGCCGCCCGCGCGGGGTCGGCAGGGACCGCGGGTCCCGCAGGGCGTCCGCCCCGCCCGCCCGGGCGCGCCCCGCGCCGCCGCCCCCGGCCCACATTGTCCGGCTCGGGCGGCGCCTGGCCTTCGGAAGGCAGGATGTACCCCCAGGGGAGGCACCCGGTGAGGGGGGGGGCCGGGCGCCGGGGGGTCGCCGGCCGCCCCGGGCCCTGGAACTCAGCCCCGCACGTCCCCCCAGACTCCGCTGCAGCCCGGCCAGCCCTTCAAGTTCTCCATCCTGGAGATCTGCGACCGCATCAAGGAGGAGTTCCAGTTCCTGCAGGCGCAGTACCGCAGGTGAGCGCCAGCACCGCAGTCCAGGGCAGGTGGCGCCCAGGGCGGGCAGGTGGGCGCCCAGGGCTGCGGGTTGCCACCGCGGGGGCGCCGAGGGGCGACAGCCTGCACCCCCGGGTCGCGGGAGGGTGGGGGGAAGTGAGGGGGGGCCCACCTCCTCACTTTGGAAACTGGCCCACTGTGGGGCCCGGGGACCCTCCTGTCCTCTCCTCCCCAGCCTCAAGCTGGAATGCGAGAAGCTGGCCAGTGAGAAGACCGAGATGCAGCGGCATTATGTTATGGTAAGGGGCTGGTCCTTGGACGGCGGGGGGGGGGGGGGGAGAAGGGCCGGGGGCTGGTGTTGACCCTGAGCCCCATCCTACCCGCCTGAGATCTGGGCTTCCTGTCCACTGCCTCCGGACTGCCCCTCCGCAGCCCTGTGGGCCAGGGTCTCTGGGTATCCCCACCTGCCCCTCCTCTCCTAGGAGGGCAGAGGGACTCCTCCAGGCAGACCCCCTGATTCCCCCCTGGTCTCTCCTTCTGACGCCCCCATGGGGCTGGGGCCTCCATGTCACACTGACCCCTAGCCTGGGTGCTCTTGAGACCCCAGTGCCCCCTGGCTCCCAGGTGTCCCCAGTGGGCTTTTCCTTTGCAGTACTACGAAATGTCCTACGGGCTCAACATCGAGATGCATAAGCAGGTAACGGCAGGGCTGGGGTGTTCAGGAGGGAGGGTGGGGTCGGGAAGCCACGGGACCCCAGGGTGCAATTTGGGCCAAGGCAGACCCAGGGAGCGAGGCTCATCATGAAATCCTGCAGAGGCTCCGGAGGGCTGATTGGGGATCGGCTCATGGAAGCAAAGTGATTTTCAGTTTCTGGGGACAGGGGCTACAGCTGGAGCCAGCCAGCAGAGAGGCGGGCAGGGGGCAGGGGCTGGGTGTCCCCTGGAGCCGAGGGTGGCCCTCTGGGTAGGAGACTGTGGAGAGGCCTCTGTCCCAGGAAAGGCCCTGGCTGATGGTCTTGGAGGTCCCTTCCTGCCCAAGTCTGAGGTTTGGCGTTGGACCCTGAGACACTGGGAATTCTGGAAGCCCTGAGTCCATCCCAGTGGTATTGCCAGAAGGTTCTGAGATTGTTCTCAGGCCCTGACTTAGACTGAGCCCACCTCTCCAGGCTGTCCTCAAGGCTCCCAGATTGACCCCAATTCTGTGGGCTTCTGAGATCTTTCCTGAGCTTCTGAATGTGACCCACGGTTCTGAGGGGGGTGTCAAGGTTCTGAAGTGGCCCAGGGTTACTCAGGAGATCCTGAGACTGACCAGTGGCTTCTAGGGGGATGGTAGGGGTTCTGGGGCTCTGAGCAGACAGATGCTTAGATTCTGTCCCTCAGAATGTCAGAGCCTAGGGCAGAGCTGTGCCAGGGCTTCCTGGTGGGGAGTGTGGGGTGCTGGAGTGCCCGCCCTGGCATGCCTTCCCGGGCATGTCTGGACCCCAGTTCTGTTGTGGGGGAGCCTGGTGCCATCCACGGGTGCATGCAGTAGGCCCCTCACTGGGAGAAGGAATGGTGTTGTGCCAGGCCCTGGGGGCTTGGCCTGCGCCCTCCAGGTGGGGGATGGCACCCGTCAGAGACAGTGCACCTGTGACTCAGGCAGGGGATCCGGTGCCCTTCCGCTGCTGCTTACCTGCCTAGAGGTCCAACAGCAACAGGGGGCTCCCCTACACAGTGCCGGTGCCTAGCCCCCTGTCCCCGGAGGCGCTGTGGACCAGGACGGCCCAGCACAGTAGGTTCTGGTGTTTGCTGCCTGACTTAATGGGCTCAGGGTCTCATAGACAAGATGGGAGCAAGGACTCCCCACTGGCAGTGAGGGCTCCCTGGATGGCCCAGGAGGGGGTGTCTCTGCCCCAGATTCCCGTCTGAGCTCCTACCTTCCAGAGGAGCAGGGAGGCCCAGACCGACCGGCCAGGGCCTGACCTGCTGGGCAGTGGAGCCTGGCCCTGTCCTTCCCTGGCAGGTGTTCCTGCCTCCCCTTGGCCAGACCCTCCTCCTGACCCTTCCATCTGAGCCCAATGTCACTGCCTGGGGAAAGCCATTGCTGACCCCAGACCGGCGCCCTCCCCACGGGGCGGGGGCGGCGGGTGTCGGTCGTTTCCTCGTCCGGGGTGGGAGCCCAGGGCCTGGCCGCCAGCCTCAGTTTCCCCGCGGGCCCAGGGCGCAGGGACCGGGGTCTGGGTCGCCGCGCGCGCGGGGGGCGCGGGCGCCGGGCGGGGCGCGGGGGGGGCAGCGGCGCCACCTTAAGGCGGCTCTGCCCGCGGCTCCTGGCCGAGCCCCGCCAGAGGGAGGCGGCTCCGCGCGGGGCCCGCCGCCCGCACCGCCACCAAGCCTGCCGCCCACCTTCCCGCCGCCCGCCGCCCGCGCGGGGTCGGCAGGGACCGCGGGTCCCGCAGCGCGTCCGCCCCGCCCGCCCGGCCGCGCGACCCGCGCCGCCGCCCCCGGCCCACATTGTCCGGCTCGGGCGGCGCCGGGCCTTGGGACGGCAGGATGTACCCCCAGGGGAGGCACCCGGTGAGCGGGGGGCGCGGGCGCCGGGCGGGGCGCGCGCGGGCAGCGGCGCCACCTTAAGGCGGCTCTGCCCGCGGCTCCTGGCCGAGCCCCGCAGGAGGGAGGCGGCTCCGCGCGGGGCCGGCCGCCCGCGCCGCCACCGAGCCGGCCGCCCACCTTCCCGCCGCCCGCCGCCCGCGCGGGGTCGGCAGGGACCGCGGGTCCCGCAGCGCGTCCGCCCCGCCCGCCCGGCCGCGCTCCCCGCGCCGCCGCCCCCGGCCCACATTGTCCGGCTCCGGATGGCAGGATGTACCCCCAGGGGAGGCACCCGGTGAGCGGGGGGCGCGGGCGCCGGGCGGGGCGCGCGCGGGCAGCGGCGCCACCTTAAGGCGGCTCTGCCCGCGGCTCCTGGCCGAGCCCCGCCGGAGGGAGGCGGCTCCGCGCGGGGCCCGCCGCCCGCGCCGCCACCGAGCCGGCCGCCCACCTTCCCGCCGCCCGCCGCCCGCGCGGGGTCGGCAGGGACCGCGGGTCCCGCAGCGCGTCCGCCCCGCCCGCCCGGCCGCGCTCCCCGCGCCGCCGCCCCCGCCCCACAGTGTCCGGCTCCGGATGGCAGGATGTACCCCCAGGGGAGGCACCCGGTGAGCGGGGGGCGCGGGCGCCGGGCGGGGCGCGCGCGGGCAGCGGCGCCACCTTAAGGCGGCTCTGCCCGCGGCTCCTGGCCGAGCCCCGCCAGAGGGAGGCGGCTCCGCGCGGGGCCCGCCGCCCGCGCCGCCACCGAGCCGGCCGCCCACCTTCCCGCCGCCCGCCGCCCGCGCGGGGTCGGCAGGGACCCCGGGTCCCGCAGGGCGTCCGCCCCGCCCGCCCGGGCGCGCCCCGCGCCGCCGCCCCCGGCCCACATTGTCCGGCTCGGGCGGCGCCTGGCCTTCGGAAGGCAGGATGTACCCCCAGGGGAGGCACCCGGTGAGGGGGGGGCCGGGCGCCGGGGGGTCGCCGGCCGCCCCGGGCCCTGGAACTCAGCCCCGCACGTCCCCCCAGACCCCGCTGCAGCCCGGCCAGCCCTTCAAGTTCTCCATCCTGGAGATCTGCGACCGCATCAAGGAGGAGTTCCAGTTCCTGCAGGCGCAGTACCGCAGGTGAGCGCCAGCACCGCAGTCCAGGGCAGGTGGCGCCCAGGGCGGGCAGGTGGGCGCCCAGGGCTGCGGGTTGCCACCGCGGGGGCGCCGAGGGGCGACAGCCTGCACCCCCGGGTCGCGGGAGGGTGGGGGGAAGTGAGGGGGGGCCCACCTCCTCACTTTGGAAACTGGCCCACTGTGGGGCCCGGGGACCCTCCTGTCCTCTCCTCCCCAGCCTCAAGCTGGAATGCGAGAAGCTGGCCAGTGAGAAGACCGAGATGCAGCGGCATTATGTTATGGTAAGGGGCTGGTCCTTGGACGGCGGGGGGGGGGGGGAGAAGGGCCGGGGGCTGGTGTTGACCCTGAGCCCCATCCTACCCGCCTGAGATCTGGGCTTCCTGTCCACTGCCTCCGGACTGCCCCTCCGCAGCCCTGTGGGCCAGGGTCTCTGGGTATCCCCACCTGCCCCTCCTCTCCTAGGAGGGCAGAGGGACTCCTCCAGGCAGACCCCCTGATTCCCCCCTGGTCTCTCCTTCTGACGCCCCCATGGGGCTGGGGCCTCCATGTCACACTGACCCCTAGCCTGGGTGCTCTTGAGACCCCAGTGCCCCCTGGCTCCCAGGTGTCCCCAGTGGGCTTTTCCTTTGCAGTACTACGAAATGTCCTACGGGCTCAACATCGAGATGCATAAGCAGGTAACGGCAGGGCTGGGGTGTTCAGGAGGGAGGGTGGGGTCGGGAAGCCACGGGACCCCAGGGTGCAATTTGGGCCAAGGCAGACCCAGGGAGCGAGGCTCATCATGAAATCCTGCAGAGGCTCCGGAGGGCTGATTGGGGATCGGCTCATGGAAGCAAAGTGATTTTCAGTTTCTGGGGACAGGGGCTACAGCTGGAGCCAGCCAGCAGAGAGGCGGGCAGGGGGCAGGGGCTGGGTGTCCCCTGGAGCCGAGGGTGGCCCTCTGGGTAGGAGACTGTGGAGAGGCCTCTGTCCCAGGAAAGGCCCTGGCTGATGGTCTTGGAGGTCCCTTCCTGCCCAAGTCTGAGGTTTGGCGTTGGACCCTGAGACACTGGGAATTCTGGAAGCCCTGAGTCCATCCCAGTGGTATTGCCAGAAGGTTCTGAGATTGTTCTCAGGCCCTGACTTAGACTGAGCCCACCTCTCCAGGCTGTCCTCAAGGCTCCCAGATTGACCCCAATTCTGTGGGCTTCTGAGATCTTTCCTGAGCTTCTGAATGTGACCCACGGTTCTGAGGGGGGTGTCAAGGTTCTGAAGTGGCCCAGGGTTACTCAGGAGATCCTGAGACTGACCAGTGGCTTCTAGGGGGATGGTAGGGGTTCTGGGGCTCTGAGCAGACAGATGCTTAGATTCTGTCCCTCAGAATGTCAGAGCCTAGGGCAGAGCTGTGCCAGGGCTTCCTGGTGGGGAGTGTGGGGTGCTGGAGTGCCCGCCCTGGCATGCCTTCCCGGGCATGTCTGGACCCCAGTTCTGTTGTGGGGGAGCCTGGTGCCATCCACGGGTGCATGCAGTAGGCCCCTCACTGGGAGAAGGAATGGTGTTGTGCCAGGCCCTGGGGGCTTGGCCTGCGCCCTCCAGGTGGGGGATGGCACCCGTCAGAGACAGTGCACCTGTGACTCAGGCAGGGGATCCGGTGCCCTTCCGCTGCTGCTTACCTGCCTAGAGGTCCAACAGCAACAGGGGGCTCCCCTACACAGTGCCGGTGCCTAGCCCCCTGTCCCCGGAGGCGCTGTGGACCAGGACGGCCCAGCACAGTAGGTTCTGGTGTTTGCTGCCTGACTTAATGGGCTCAGGGTCTCATAGACAAGATGGGAGCAAGGACTCCCCACTGGCAGTGAGGGCTCCCTGGATGGCCCAGGAGGGGGTGTCTCTGCCCCAGATTCCCGTCTGAGCTCCTACCTTCCAGAGGAGCAGGGAGGCCCAGACCGACCGGCCAGGGCCTGACCTGCTGGGCAGTGGAGCCTGGCCCTGTCCTTCCCTGGCAGGTGTTCCTGCCTCCCCTTGGCCAGACCCTCCTCCTGACCCTTCCATCTGAGCCCAATGTCACTGCCTGGGGAAAGCCATTGCTGACCCCAGACCGGCGCCCTCCCCACGGGGCGGGGGCGGCGGGTGTCGGTCGTTTCCTCGTCCGGGGTGGGAGCCCAGGGCCTGGCCGCCAGCCTCAGTTTCCCCGCGGGCCCAGGGCGCAGGGACCGGGGTCTGGGTCGCCGCGCGCGCGGGGGGCGCGGGCGCCGGGCGGGGCGCGGGGGGGGCAGCGGCGCCACCTTAAGGCGGCTCTGCCCGCGGCTCCTGGCGGAGCCCCGCCAGAGGGAGGCGGCTCCGCGCGGGGCCCGCCGCCCGCACCGCCACCAAGCCTGCCGCCCACCTTCCCGCCGCCCGCCGCCCGCGCGGGGTCGGCAGGGACCGCGGGTCCCGCAGCGCGTCCGCCCCGCCCGCCCGGCCGCGCGACCCGCGCCGCCGCCCCCGGCCCACATTGTCCGGCTCGGGCGGCGCCGGGCCTTGGGACGGCAGGATGTACCCCCAGGGGAGGCACCCGGTGAGGGGGGGGCCGGGCGCCGGGGGGTCGCCGGCCGCCCCGGGCCCTGGAACTCAGCCCCGCACGTCCCCCCAGACCCCGCTGCAGCCCGGCCAGCCCTTCAAGTTCTCCATCCTGGAGATCTGCGACCGCATCAAGGAGGAGTTCCAGTTCCTGCAGGCGCAGTACCGCAGGTGAGCGCCAGCACCGCAGTCCAGGGCAGGTGGCGCCCAGGGCGGGCAGGTGGGCGCCCAGGGCTGCGGGTTGCCACCGCGGGGGCGCCGAGGGGCGACAGCCTGCACCCCCGGGTCGCGGGAGGGTGGGGGGAAGTGAGGGGGGGCCCACCTCCTCACTTTGGAAACTGGCCCACTGTGGGGCCCGGGGACCCTCCTGTCCTCTCCTCCCCAGCCTCAAGCTGGAATGCGAGAAGCTGGCCAGTGAGAAGACCGAGATGCAGCGGCATTATGTTATGGTAAGGGGCTGGTCCTTGGACGGCGGGGGGGGGGGGAGAAGGGCCGGGGGCTGGTGTTGACCCTGAGCCCCATCCTACCCGCCTGAGATCTGGGCTTCCTGTCCACTGCCTCCGGACTGCCCCTCCGCAGCCCTGTGGGCCAGGGTCTCTGGGTATCCCCACCTGCCCCTCCTCTCCTAGGAGGGCAGAGGGACTCCTCCAGGCAGACCCCCTGATTCCCCCCTGGTCTCTCCTTCTGACGCCCCCATGGGGCTGGGGCCTCCATGTCACACTGACCCCTAGCCTGGGTGCTCTTGAGACCCCAGTGCCCCCTGGCTCCCAGGTGTCCCCAGTGGGCTTTTCCTTTGCAGTACTACGAAATGTCCTACGGGCTCAACATCGAGATGCATAAGCAGGTAACGGCAGGGCTGGGGTGTTCAGGAGGGAGGGTGGGGTCGGGAAGCCACGGGACCCCAGGGTGCAATTTGGGCCAAGGCAGACCCAGGGAGCGAGGCTCATCATGAAATCCTGCAGAGGCTCCGGAGGGCTGATTGGGGATCGGCTCATGGAAGCAAAGTGATTTTCAGTTTCTGGGGACAGGGGCTACAGCTGGAGCCAGCCAGCAGAGAGGCGGGCAGGGGGCAGGGGCTGGGTGTCCCCTGGAGCCGAGGGTGGCCCTCTGGGTAGGAGACTGTGGAGAGGCCTCTGTCCCAGGAAAGGCCCTGGCTGATGGTCTTGGAGGTCCCTTCCTGCCCAAGTCTGAGGTTTGGCGTTGGACCCTGAGACACTGGGAATTCTGGAAGCCCTGAGTCCATCCCAGTGGTATTGCCAGAAGGTTCTGAGATTGTTCTCAGGCCCTGACTTAGACTGAGCCCACCTCTCCAGGCTGTCCTCAAGGCTCCCAGATTGACCCCAATTCTGTGGGCTTC
Source organism: Spermophilus citellus (assembly GCF_964194105.1). Taxonomy (NCBI): domain Eukaryota; kingdom Metazoa; phylum Chordata; class Mammalia; order Rodentia; family Sciuridae; genus Spermophilus; species Spermophilus citellus. The sequence goes on along the minus strand of NC_138198.1, from coordinate 54,658,529 downwards.
TGAGATCTTTCCTGAGCTTCTGAATGTGACCCACGGTTCTGAGGGGGGTGTCAAGGTTCTGAAGTGGCCCAGGGTTACTCAGGAGATCCTGAGACTGACCAGTGGCTTCTAGGGGGATGGTAGGGGTTCTGGGGCTCTGAGCAGACAGATGCTTAGATTCTGTCCCTCAGAATGTCAGAGCCTAGGGCAGAGCTGTGCCAGGGCTTCCTGGTGGGGAGTGTGGGGTGCTGGAGTGCCCGCCCTGGCATGCCTTCCCGGGCATGTCTGGACCCCAGTTCTGTTGTGGGGGAGCCTGGTGCCATCCACGGGTGCATGCAGTAGGCCCCTCACTGGGAGAAGGAATGGTGTTGTGCCAGGCCCTGGGGGCTTGGCCTGCGCCCTCCAGGTGGGGGATGGCACCCGTCAGAGACAGTGCACCTGTGACTCAGGCAGGGGATCCGGTGCCCTTCCGCTGCTGCTTACCTGCCTAGAGGTCCAACAGCAACAGGGGGCTCCCCTACACAGTGCCGGTGCCTAGCCCCCTGTCCCCAGAGGCGCTGTGGACCAGGACGGCCCAGCACAGTAGGTTCTGGTGTTTGCTGCCTGACTTAATGGGCTCAGGGTCTCATAGACAAGATGGGAGCAAGGACTCCCCACTGGCAGTGAGGGCTCCCTGGATGGCCCAGGAGGGGGTGTCTCTGCCCCAGACTCCCGTCTGAGCTCCTACCTTCCAGAGGAGCAGGGAGGCCCAGACCGACCGGCCAGGGCCTGACCTGCTGGGCAGTGGAGCCTGGCCCTGTCCTTCCCTGGCAGGTGTTCCTGCCTCCCCTTGGCCAGACCCTCCTCCTGACCCTTCCATCTGAGCCCAATGTCACTGCCTGGGGAAAGCCATTGCTGACCCCAGACCGGCGCCCTCCCCACGGGGCGGGGGCGGCGGGTGTCGGTCGTTTCCTCGTCCGGGGTGGGAGCCCAGGGCCTGGCCGCCAGCCTCAGTTTCCCCGCGGGCCCAGGGCGCAGGGACCGGGGTCTGGGTCGCCGCGCGCGCGCGGGGGGCGCGGGCGCCGGGCGGGGCGCGGGGGGGCAGCGGCGCCACCTTAAGGCGGCTCTGCCCGCGGCTCCTGGCCGAGCCCCGCCAGAGGGAGGCGGCTCCGCGCGGGGCCCGCCGCCCGCACCGCCACCAAGCCTGCCGCCCACCTTCCCGCCTCCCGCCGCCCGCGCGGGGTCGGCAGGGACCGCGGGTCCCCCAGCGCGTCCGCCCCGCCCGCCCGGCCGCGCGCCCCGCGCCGCCGCCCCCGGCCCACATTGTCCAGCTCGGGCGGCGCCGGGCCTTGGGACGGCAGGATGTACCCCCAGGGGAGGCACCCGGTGAGCAGGGGGCGCGGGCGCCGGGCGGGGCGCGCGCGGGCAGCGGCGCCACCTTAAGGCGGCTCTGCCCGCGGCTCCTGGCCGAGCCCCGCAGGAGGGAGGCGGCTCCGCGCGGGGCCGGCCGCCCGCGCCGCCACCGAGCCGGCCGCCCACCTTCCCGCCGCCCGCCGCCCGCGCGGGGTCGGCAGGGACCGCGGGTCCCGCAGCGCGTCCGCCCCGCCCGCCCGGCCGCGCTCCCCGCGCCGCCGCCCCCGGCCCACATTGTCCGGCTCCGGATGGCAGGATGTACCCCCAGGGGAGGCACCCGGTGAGCGGGGGGCGCGGGCGCCGGGCGGGGCGCGCGCGGGCAGCGGCGCCACCTTAAGGCGGCTCTGCCCGCGGCTCCTGGCCGAGCCCCGCCGGAGGGAGGCGGCTCCGCGCGGGGCCCGCCGCCCGCGCCGCCACCGAGCCGGCCGCCCACCTTCCCGCCGCCCGCCGCCCGCGCGGGGTCGGCAGGGACCGCGGGTCCCGCAGCGCGTCCGCCCCGCCCGCCCGGCCGCGCTCCCCGCGCCGCCGCCCCCGGCCCACAGTGTCCGGCTCCGGATGGCAGGATGTACCCCCAGGGGAGGCACCCGGTGAGCGGGGGGCGCGGGCGCCGGGCGGGGCGCGCGCGGGCAGCGGCGCCACCTTAAGGCGGCTCTGCCCGCGGCTCCTGGCCGAGCCCCGCCAGAGGGAGGCGGCTCCGCGCGGGGCCCGCCGCCCGCGCCGCCACCGAGCCGGCCGCCCACCTTCCCGCCGCCCGCCGCCCGCGCGGGGTCGGCAGGGACCGCGGGTCCCGCAGGGCGTCCGCCCCGCCCGCCCGGGCGCGCCCCGCGCCGCCGCCCCCGGCCCACATTGTCGGGCTCGGGCGGCGCCTGGCCTTCGGAAGGCAGGATGTACCCCCAGGGGAGGCACCCGGTGAGGGGGGGGGCCGGGCGCCGGGGGGTCGCCGGCCGCCCCGGGCCCTGGAACTCAGCCCCGCACGTCCCCCCAGACCCCGCTGCAGCCCGGCCAGCCCTTCAAGTTCTCCATCCTGGAGATCTGCGACCGCATCAAGGAGGAGTTCCAGTTCCTGCAGGCGCAGTACCGCAGGTGAGCGCCAGCACCGCAGTCCAGGGCAGGTGGCGCCCAGGGCGGGCAGGTGGGCGCCCAGGGCTGCGGGTTGCCACCGCGGGGGCGCCGAGGGGCGACAGCCTGCACCCCCGGGTCGCGGGAGGGTGGGGGGAAGTGAGGGGGGGCCCACCTCCTCACTTTGGAAACTGGCCCACTGTGGGGCCCGGGGACCCTCCTGTCCTCTCCTCCCCAGCCTCAAGCTGGAATGCGAGAAGCTGGCCAGTGAGAAGACCGAGATGCAGCGGCATTATGTTATGGTAAGGGGCTGGTCCTTGGACGGCGGGGGGGGGGGGGGGAGAAGGGCCGGGGGCTGGTGTTGACCCTGAGCCCCATCCTACCCGCCTGAGATCTGGGCTTCCTGTCCACTGCCTCCGGACTGCCCCTCCGCAGCCCTGTGGGCCAGGGTCTCTGGGTATCCCCACCTGCCCCTCCTCTCCTAGGAGGGCAGAGGGACTCCTCCAGGCAGACCCCCTGATTCCCCCCTGGTCTCTCCTTCTGACGCCCCCATGGGGCTGGGGCCTCCATGTCACACTGACCCCTAGCCTGGGTGCTCTTGAGACCCCAGTGCCCCCTGGCTCCCAGGTGTCCCCAGTGGGCTTTTCCTTTGCAGTACTACGAAATGTCCTACGGGTTCAACATCGAGATGCATAAGCAGGTAACGGCAGGGCTGGGGTGTTCAGGAGGGAGGGTGGGGTCGGGAAGCCACGGGACCCCAGGGTGCAATTTGGGCCAAGGCAGACCCAGGGAGCGAGGCTCATCATGAAATCCTGCAGAGGCTCCGGAGGGCTGATTGGGGATCGGCTCATGGAAGCAAAGTGATTTTCAGTTTCTGGGGACAGGGGCTACAGCTGGAGCCAGCCAGCAGAGAGGCGGGCAGGGGGCAGGGGCTGGGTGTCCCCTGGAGCCGAGGGTGGCCCTCTGGGTAGGAGACTGTGGAGAGGCCTCTGTCCCAGGAAAGGCCCTGGCTGATGGTCTTGGAGGTCCCTTCCTGCCCAAGTCTGAGGTTTGGCGTTGGACCCTGAGACACTGGGAATTCTGGAAGCCCTGAGTCCATCCCAGTGGTATTGCCAGAAGGTTCTGAGATTGTTCTCAGGCCCTGACTTAGACTGAGCCCACCTCTCCAGGCTGTCCTCAAGGCTCCCAGATTGACCCCAATTCTGTGGGCTTCTGAGATCTTTCCTGAGCTTCTGAATGTGACCCACGGTTCTGAGGGGGGTGTCAAGGTTCTGAAGTGGCCCAGGGTTACTCAGGAGATCCTGAGACTGACCAGTGGCTTCTAGGGGGATGGTAGGGGTTCTGGGGCTCTGAGCAGACAGATGCTTAGATTCTGTCCCTCAGAATGTCAGAGCGTAGGGCAGAGCTGTGCCAGGGCTTCCTGGTGGGGAGTGTGGGGTGCTGGAGTGCCCGCCCTGGCATGCCTTCCCGGGCATGTCTGGACCCCAGTTCTGTTGTGGGGGAGCCTGGTGCCATCCACGGGTGCATGCAGTAGGCCCCTCACTGGGAGAAGGAATGGTGTTGTGCCAGGCCCTGGGGGCTTGGCCTGCGCCCTCCAGGTGGGGGATGGCACCCGTCAGAGACAGTGCACCTGTGACTCAGGCAGGGGATCCGGTGCCCTTCCGCTGCTGCTTACCTGCCTAGAGGTCCAACAGCAACAGGGGGCTCCCCTACACAGTGCCGGTGCCTAGCCCCCTGTCCCCAGAGGCGCTGTGGACCAGGACGGCCCAGCACAGTAGGTTCTGGTGTTTGCTGCCTGACTTAATGGGCTCAGGGTCTCATAGACAAGATGGGAGCAAGGACTCCCCACTGGCAGTGAGGGCTCCCTGGATGGCCCAGGAGGGGGTGTCTCTGCCCCAGATTCCCGTCTGAGCTCCTACCTTCCAGAGGAGCAGGGAGGCCCAGACCGACCGGCCAGGGCCTGACCTGCTGGGCAGTGGAGCCTGGCCCTGTCCTTCCCTGGCAGGTGTTCCTGCCTCCCCTTGGCCAGACCCTCCTCCTGACCCTTCCATCTGAGCCCAATGTCACTGCCTGGGGAAAGCCATTGCTGACCCCAGACCGGCGCCCTCCCCACGGGGCGGGGGCGGCGGGTGTCGGTCGTTTCCTCGTCCGGGGTGGGAGCCCAGGGCCTGGCCGCCAGCCTCAGTTTCCCCGCGGGCCCAGGGCGCAGGGACCGGGGTCTGGGTCGCGGCGCGCGCGCGGGGGGCGCGGGCGCCGGGCGGGGCGCGGGGGGGCAGCGGCGCCACCTTAAGGCGGCTCTGCCCGCGGCTCCTGGCCGAGCCCCGCCAGAGGGAGGCGGCTCCGCGCGGGGCCCGCCGCCCGCACCGCCACCAAGCCTGCCGCCCACCTTCCCGCCTCCCGCCGCCCGCGCGGGGTCGGCAGGGACCGCGGGTCCCCCAGCGCGTCCGCCCCGCCCGCCCAGCCGCGCGCCCCGCGCCGCCGCCCCCGGCCCACATTGTCCGGCTCGGGCGGCGCCCGGCCTTGGGACGGCAGGATGTACCCCCAGGGGAGGCACCCGGTGAGCGGGGGGCGCGGGCGCCGGGCGGGGCGCGCGCGGGCAGCGGCGCCACCTTAAGGCGCCTCTGCCCGCGGCTCCTGGCCGAGCCCCGCAGGAGGGAGGCGGCTCCGCGCGGGGCCGGCCGCCCGCGCCGCCACCGAGCCGGCCGCCCACCTTCCCGCCGCCCGCCGCCCGCGCGGGGTCGGCAGGGACCGCGGGTCCCGCAGCGCGTCCGCCCCGCCCGCCCGGCCGCGCTCCCCGCGCCGCCGCCCCCGGCCCACATTGTCCGGCTCCGGATGGCAGGATGTACCCCCAGGGGAGGCACCCGGTGAGCGGGGGGCGCGGGCGCCGGGCGGGGCGCGCGCGGGCAGCGGCGCCACCTTAAGGCGGCTCTGCCCGCGGCTCCTGGCCGAGCCCCGCCGGAGGGAGGCGGCTCCGCGCGGGGCCCGCCGCCCGCGCCGCCACCGAGCCGGCCGCCCACCTTCCCGCCGCCCGCCGCCCGCGCGGGGTCGGCAGGGACCGCGGGTCCCGCAGCGCGTCCGCCCCGCCCGCCCGGCCGCGCTCCCCGCGCCGCCGCCCCCGGCCCACAGTGTCCGGCTCCGGATGGCAGGATGTACCCCCAGGGGAGGCACCCGGTGAGCGGGGGGCGCGGGCGCCGGGCGGGGCGCGCGCGGGCAGCGGCGCCACCTTAAGGCGGCTCTGCCCGCGGCTCCTGGCCGAGCCCCGCCAGAGGGAGGCGGCTCCGCGCGGGGCCCGCCGCCCGCGCCGCCACCGAGCCGGCCGCCCACCTTCCCGCCGCCCGCCGCCCGCGCGGGGTCGGCAGGGACCGCGGGTCCCGCAGGGCGTCCGCCCCGCCCGCCCGGGCGCGCCCCGCGCCGCCGCCCCCGGCCCACATTGTCCGGCTCGGGCGGCGCCTGGCCTTCGGAAGGCAGGATGTACCCCCAGGGGAGGCACCCGGTGAGGGGGGGGGCCGGGCGCCGGGGGGTCGCCGGCCGCCCCGGGCCCTGGAACTCAGCCCCGCACGTCCCCCCAGACCCCGCTGCAGCCCGGCCAGCCCTTCAAGTTCTCCATCCTGGAGATCTGCGACCGCATCAAGGAGGAGTTCCAGTTCCTGCAGGCGCAGTACCGCAGGTGAGCGCCAGCACCGCAGTCCAGGGCAGGTGGCGCCCAGGGCGGGCAGGTGGGCGCCCAGGGCTGCGGGTTGCCACCGCGGGGGCGCCGAGGGGCGACAGCCTGCACCCCCGGGTCGCGGGAGGGTGGGGGGAAGTGAGGGGGGGCCCACCTCCTCACTTTGGAAACTGGCCCACTGTGGGGCCCGGGGACCCTCCTGTCCTCTCCTCCCCAGCCTCAAGCTGGAATGCGAGAAGCTGGCCAGTGAGAAGACCGAGATGCAGCGGCATTATGTTATGGTAAGGGGCTGGTCCTTGGACGGCGGGGGGGGGGGGGAGAAGGGCCGGGGGCTGGTGTTGACCCTGAGCCCCATCCTACCCGCCTGAGATCTGGGCTTCCTGTCCACTGCCTCCGGACTGCCCCTCCGCAGCCCTGTGGGCCAGGGTCTCTGGGTATCCCCACCTGCCCCTCCTCTCCTAGGAGGGCAGAGGGACTCCTCCAGGCAGACCCCCTGATTCCCCCCTGGTCTCTCCTTCTGACGCCCCCATGGGGCTGGGGCCTCCATGTCACACTGACCCCTAGCCTGGGTGCTCTTGAGACCCCAGTGCCCCCTGGCTCCCAGGTGTCCCCAGTGGGCTTTTCCTTTGCAGTACTACGAAATGTCCTACGGGCTCAACATCGAGATGCATAAGCAGGTAACGGCAGGGCTGGGGTGTTCAGGAGGGAGGGTGGGGTCGGGAAGCCACGGGACCCCAGGGTGCAATTTGGGCCAAGGCAGACCCAGGGAGCGAGGCTCATCATGAAATCCTGCAGAGGCTCCGGAGGGCTGATTGGGGATCGGCTCATGGAAGCAAAGTGATTTTCAGTTTCTGGGGACAGGGGCTACAGCTGGAGCCAGCCAGCAGAGAGGCGGGCAGGGGGCAGGGGCTGGGTGTCCCCTGGAGCCGAGGGTGGCCCTCTGGGTAGGAGACTGTGGAGAGGCCTCTGTCCCAGGAAAGGCCCTGGCTGATGGTCTTGGAGGTCCCTTCCTGCCCAAGTCTGAGGTTTGGCGTTGGACCCTGAGACACTGGGAATTCTGGAAGCCCTGAGTCCATCCCAGTGGTATTGCCAGAAGGTTCTGAGATTGTTCTCAGGCCCTGACTTAGACTGAGCCCACCTCTCCAGGCTGTCCTCAAGGCTCCCAGATTGACCCCAATTCTGTGGGCTTCTGAGATCTTTCCTGAGCTTCTGAATGTGACCCACGGTTCTGAGGGGGGTGTCAAGGTTCTGAAGTGGCCCAGGGTTACTCAGGAGATCCTGAGACTGACCAGTGGCTTCTAGGGGGATGGTAGGGGTTCTGGGGCTCTGAGCAGACAGATGCTTAGATTCTGTCCCTCAGAATGTCAGAGCCTAGGGCAGAGCTGTGCCAGGGCTTCCTGGTGGGGAGTGTGGGGTGCTGGAGTGCCCGCCCTGGCATGCCTTCCCGGGCATGTCTGGACCCCAGTTCTGTTGTGGGGGAGCCTGGTGCCATCCACGGGTGCATGCAGTAGGCCCCTCACTGGGAGAAGGAATGGTGTTGTGCCAGGCCCTGGGGGCTTGGCCTGCGCCCTCCAGGTGGGGGATGGCACCCGTCAGAGACAGTGCACCTGTGACTCAGGCAGGGGATCCGGTGCCCTTCCGCTGCTGCTTACCTGCCTAGAGGTCCAACAGCAACAGGGGGCTCCCCTACACAGTGCCGGTGCCTAGCCCCCTGTCCCCAGAGGCGCTGTGGACCAGGACGGCCCAGCACAGTAGGTTCTGGTGTTTGCTGCCTGACTTAATGGGCTCAGGGTCTCATAGACAAGATGGGAGCAAGGACTCCCCACTGGCAGTGAGGGCTCCCTGGATGGCCCAGGAGGGGGTGTCTCTGCCCCAGATTCCCGTCTGAGCTCCTACCTTCCAGAGGAGCAGGGAGGCCCAGACCGACCGGCCAGGGCCTGACCTGCTGGGCAGTGGAGCCTGGCCCTGTCCTTCCCTGGCAGGTGTTCCTGCCTCCCCTTGGCCAGACCCTCCTCCTGACCCTTCCATCTGAGCCCAATGTCACTGCCTGGGGAAAGCCATTGCTGACCCCAGACCGGCGCCCTCCCCACGGGGCGGGGGCGGCGGGTGTCGGTCGTTTCCTCGTCCGGGGTGGGAGCCCAGGGCCTGGCCGCCAGCCTCAGTTTCCCCGCGGGCCCAGGGCGCAGGGACCGGGGTCTGGGTCGCCGCGCGCGCGCGGGGGGCGCGGGCGCCGGGCGGGGCGCGGGGGGGCAGCGGCGCCACCTTAAGGCGGCTCTGCCCGCGGCTCCTGGCCGAGCCCCGCCAGAGGGAGGCGGCTCCGCGCGGGGCCCGCCGCCCGCACCGCCACCAAGCCTGCCGCCCACCTTCCCGCCTCCCGCCGCCCGCGCGGGGTCGGCAGGGACCGCGGGTCCCCCAGCGCGTCCGCCCCGCCCGCCCGGCCGCGCGCCCCGCGCCGCCGCCCCCGGCCCACATTGTCCGGCTCGGGCGGCGCCGGGCCTTGGGACGGCAGGATGTACCCCCAGGGGAGGCACCCGGTGAGCGGGGGGCGCGGGCGCCGGGCGGGGCGCGCGCGGGCAGCGGCGCCACCTTAAGGCGGCTCTGCCCGCGGCTCCTGGCCGAGCCCCGCAGGAGGGAGGCGGCTCCGCGCGGGGCCGGCCGCCCGCGCCGCCACCGAGCCGGCCGCCCACCTTCCCGCCGCCCGCCGCCCGCGCGGGGTCGGCAGGGACCGCGGGTCCCGCAGCGCGTCCGCCCCGCCCGCCCGGCCGCGCTCCCCGCGCCGCCGCCCCCGGCCCACAGTGTCCGGCTCCGGATGGCAGGATGTACCCCCAGGGGAGGCACCCGGTGAGCGGGGGGCGCGGGCGCCGGGCGGGGCGCGCGCGGGCAGCGGCGCCACCTTAAGGCGGCTCTGCCCGCGGCTCCTGGCCGAGCCCCGCCGGAGGGAGGCGGCTCCGCGCGGGGCCCGCCGCCCGCGCCGCCACCGAGCCGGCCGCCCACCTTCCCGCCGCCCGCCGCCCGCGCGGGGTCGGCAGGGACCGCGGGTCCCGCAGCGCGTCCGCCCCGCCCGCCCGGCCGCGCTCCCCGCGCCGCCGCCCCCGGCCCACAGTGTCCGGCTCCGGATGGCAGGATGTACCCCCAGGGGAGGCACCCGGTGAGCGGGGGGCGCGGGCGCCGGGCGGGGCGCGCGCGGGCAGCGGCGCCACCTTAAGGCGGCTCTGCCCGCGGCTCCTGGCCGAGCCCCGCCAGAGGGAGGCGGCTCCGCGCGGGGCCCGCCGCCCGCGCCGCCACCGAGCCGGCCGCCCACCTTCCCGCCGCCCGCCGCCCGCGCGGGGTCGGCAGGGACCGCGGGTCCCGCAGGGCGTCCGCCCCGCCCGCCCGGGCGCGCCCCGCGCCGCCGCCCCCGGCCCACATTGTCGGGCTCGGGCGGCGCCTGGCCTTCGGAAGGCAGGATGTACCCCCAGGGGAGGCACCCGGTGAGGGGGGGGGCCGGGCGCCGGGGGGTCGCCGGCCGCCCCGGGCCCTGGAACTCAGCCCCGCACGTCCCCCCAGACCCCGCTGCAGCCCGGCCAGCCCTTCAAGTTCTCCATCCTGGAGATCTGCGACCGCATCAAGGAGGAGTTCCAGTTCCTGCAGGCGCAGTACCGCAGGTGAGCGCCAGCACCGCAGTCCAGGGCAGGTGGCGCCCAGGGCGGGCAGGTGGGCGCCCAGGGCTGCGGGTTGCCACCGCGGGGGCGCCGAGGGGCGACAGCCTGCACCCCCGGGTCGCGGGAGGGTGGGGGGAAGTGAGGGGGGGCCCACCTCCTCACTTTGGAAACTGGCCCACTGTGGGGCCCGGGGACCCTCCTGTCCTCTCCTCCCCAGCCTCAAGCTGGAATGCGAGAAGCTGGCCAGTGAGAAGACCGAGATGCAGCGGCATTATGTTATGGTAAGGGGCTGGTCCTTGGACGGCGGGGGGGGGGGGGGGGAGAAGGGCCGGGGGCTGGTGTTGACCCTGAGCCCCATCCTACCCGCCTGAGATCTGGGCTTCCTGTCCACTGCCTCCGGACTGCCCCTCCGCAGCCCTGTGGGCCAGGGTCTCTGGGTATCCCCACCTGCCCCTCCTCTCCTAGGAGGGCAGAGGGACTCCTCCAGGCAGACCCCCTGATTCCCCCCTGGTCTCTCCTTCTGACGCCCCCATGGGGCTGGGGCCTCCATGTCACACTGACCCCTAGCCTGGGTGCTCTTGAGACCCCAGTGCCCCCTGGCTCCCAGGTGTCCCCAGTGGGCTTTTCCTTTGCAGTACTACGAAATGTCCTACGGGTTCAACATCGAGATGCATAAGCAGGTAACGGCAGGGCTGGGGTGTTCAGGAGGGAGGGTGGGGTCGGGAAGCCACGGGACCCCAGGGTGCAATTTGGGCCAAGGCAGACCCAGGGAGCGAGGCTCATCATGAAATCCTGCAGAGGCTCCGGAGGGCTGATTGGGGATCGGCTCATGGAAGCAAAGTGATTTTCAGTTTCTGGGGACAGGGGCTACAGCTGGAGCCAGCCAGCAGAGAGGCGGGCAGGGGGCAGGGGCTGGGTGTCCCCTGGAGCCGAGGGTGGCCCTCTGGGTAGGAGACTGTGGAGAGGCCTCTGTCCCAGGAAAGGCCCTGGCTGATGGTCTTGGAGGTCCCTTCCTGCCCAAGTCTGAGGTTTGGCGTTGGACCCTGAGACACTGGGAATTCTGGAAGCCCTGAGTCCATCCCAGTGGTATTGCCAGAAGGTTCTGAGATTGTTCTCAGGCCCTGACTTAGACTGAGCCCACCTCTCCAGGCTGTCCTTAAGGCTCCCAGATTGACCCCAATTCTGTGGGCTTCTGAGATCTTTCCTGAGCTTCTGAATGTGACCCACGGTTCTGAGGGGGGTGTCAAGGTTCTGAAGTGGCCCAGGGTTACTCAGGAGATCCTGAGACTGACCAGTGGCTTCTAGGGGGATGGTAGGGGTTCTGGGGCTCTGAGCAGACAGATGCTTAGATTCTGTCCCTCAGAATGTCAGAGCCTAGGGCAGAGCTGTGCCAGGGCTTCCTGGTGGGGAGTGTGGGGTGCTGGAGTGCCCGCCCTGGCATGCCTTCCCGGGCATGTCTGGACCCCAGTTCTGTTGTGGGGGAGCCTGGTGCCATCCACGGGTGCATGCAGTAGGCCCCTCACTGGGAGAAGGAATGGTGTTGTGCCAGGCCCTGGGGGCTTGGCCTGCGCCCTCCAGGTGGGGGATGGCACCCGTCAGAGACAGTGCACCTGTGACTCAGGCAGGGGATCCGGTGCCCTTCCGCTGCTGCTTACCTGCCTAGAGGTCCAACAGCAACAGGGGGCTCCCCTACACAGTGCCGGTGCCTAGCCCCCTGTCCCCAGAGGCGCTGTGGACCAGGACGGCCCAGCACAGTAGGTTCTGGTGTTTGCTGCCTGACTTAATGGGCTCAGGGTCTCATAGACAAGATGGGAGCAAGGACTCCCCACTGGCAGTGAGGGCTCCCTGGATGGCCCAGGAGGGGGTGTCTCTGCCCCAGATTCCCGTCTGAGCTCCTACCTTCCAGAGGAGCAGGGAGGCCCAGACCGACCGGCCAGGGCCTGACCTGCTGGGCAGTGGAGCCTGGCCCTGTCCTTCCCTGGCAGGTGTTCCTGCCTCCCCTTGGCCAGACCCTCCTCCTGACCCTTCCATCTGAGCCCAATGTCACTGCCTGGGGAAAGCCATTGCTGACCCCAGACCGGCGCCCTCCCCACGGGGCGGGGGCGGCGGGTGTCGGTCGTTTCCTCGTCCGGGGTGGGAGCCCAGGGCCTGGCCGCCAGCCTCAGTTTCCCCGCGGGCCCAGGGCGCAGGGACCGGGGTCTGGGTCGCCGCGCGCGCGCGGGGGGCGCGGGCGCCGGGCGGGGCGCGGGGGGGCAGCGGCGCCACCTTAAGGCGGCTCTGCCCGCGGCTCCTGGCCGAGCCCCGCCAGAGGGAGGCGGCTCCGCGCGGGGCCCGCCGCCCGCACCGCCACCAAGCCTGCCGCCCACCTTCCCGCCTCCCGCCGCCCGCGCGGGGTCGGCAGGGACCGCGGGTCCCCCAGCGCGTCCGCCCCGCCCGCCCGGCCGCGCGCCCCGCGCCGCCGCCCCCGGCCCACATTGTCCGGCTCGGGCGGCGCCGGGCCTTGGGACGGCAGGATGTACCCCCAGGGGAGGCACCCGGTGAGCAGGGGGCGCGGGCGCCGGGCGGGGCGCGCGCGGGCAGCGGCGCCACCTTAAGGCGGCTCTGCCCGCGGCTCCTGGCCGAGCCCCGCAGGAGGGAGGCGGCTCCGCGCGGGGCCGGCCGCCCGCGCCGCCACCGAGCCGGCCGCCCACCTTCCCGCCGCCCGCCGCCCGCGCGGGGTCGGCAGGGACCGCGGGTCCCGCAGCGCGTCCGCCCCGCCCGCCCGGCCGCGCTCCCCGCGCCGCCGCCCCCGGCCCACAGTGTCCGGCTCGGTCGGCGCCGGGCCTTGGGACGGCAGGATGTACCCCCAGGGGAAGCACCGGGTGAGAGGGGGGCGCGGGCGCCGGGCGGGGCGCGCGCGGGCAGCGGCGCCACCTTAAGGCGGCTCTGCCCGCGGCTCCTGGCGGAGCCCCGCCGGAGGGAGGCGGCTCCGCGCGGGGCCGGCCGCCCGCGCCGCCACCGAGCCCGCCGCCCGCGCGGGGTCGGCAGGGACCGCGGGTCCCGCAGCGCGTCCGTCCCGCCCGCCCGGCCGCGCGCCCCGCGCCGCCGCCCCCGGCCCACATTGTCCGACTCGGGATGGCTGGATGTACCCCCAGGGGAGGCACCCGGTGAGCGGGGGGCGCGGGCGCCGGGCGGGGCGCGCGGGGGCAGCGGCGCCACCTTAAGGCGGCTCTGCCCGCGGCTCCTGGCCGAGCCCCGCCGGAGGGAGGCGGCTCCGCGCGGGGCCGGCCGCCCGCGCCGCCACGGAGCCGGCCGCCCAACTTCCCGCAGCCCGCCGCCCGCGCGGGGTTGGCAGGGACCGCGGGTCCCGCAGCGCGTCCGCTCCGCCCGCCCGGCCGCGCGCCCTCGCCGCCGCCCCTGGCCCACATTTCAGCAGGTGAAAGATACATCCAAATGAGGAGAAATAAGTCAAATCTCTAACGAAATTTTAATGACTGCAGATTAGAATTCAAAGGAGTCCTAGGATGTATACTCACTCACCAAATTTTTTCATGGTCTTTGCCAAATACACCACAAGACATAAAAGCTTGGTGGTTGAACTGAAGACCAGAGAGAAATCTCCTTTAGACACATGTAGCTCCCACCAAAGGCAAGAAAGTCACTTTCTTAAGAAGGAACACAGCCACATCAATGTTTACAGCAGCACAATTCACAATAGCTAAATTGCGGAACCAGCCTAGGTGCCCTTCCACAGATGAATGGATAAAAAAAAAAGTGGCATATATACACAATGAAATATTACTCAGCAATAAAAGAGAATAAAATCATGGCATTTGCAGCTAAATGGGTGGAGTTAGAGAAGATAATGCTAAGTGAAGTTAGCCAATCCCCAAAATCCAAATGCCAAATGTTTTCTTTGATATAAGGAGGCTGATTCATAGTGGGATAGGGAGCGGGAGCATGGGAGGAATAGATGAACTCTAGATAGGGCAGAGGGGTTGGAGGGGAAGGGGGGGGACATGGGGTTATTAATGATGGTGGAATGTGATGATCATTATTATCCCAAGTACAGGTATGTAGACACCAGTTGGTGTGAATATACTGTATATACAACCATAGATATGAAAAATTGTGCTCTGTATGTGTAATAAGAATTGTAATGCATTCCACTGTCATATAAATTTAAAAAAATTAAAAAATAATAAATAAATAAAAAGATGGGAGGCAGGGAAGCAGAGCTGAGAGAGACCTCTCTGAGACATTCAACGGGAAGATTTCTGAAAGGACTAAGGAATCTGCCCTCTGAAGATTTAGGATAGAGAAATTAGGCAAAGAAATATCTCCCAAGGCTAATAAAGCTGAGGAACAAAACAAGATACACAGCATTCCATGGGACTTTCAGGATGATGGAAATATTCTTTCTCTTGTTTGGATGGTAGTTGCATCAGGTACACAACTGTTGAAACTCACTTCAATGAATGCTTCAGAACTGTGTACTGTAAGGGATGTCTCAATTTAATTTTTTAAAAAAGAAATATGATGTTAATACAAATATTAACTAATCCTTTCAAGTACTTGCTTAGAAGAGACTTATATCAGAGTTTGAAACTTGAACCCTTCCTGAGAGCTAGAAACTGGAAGACAGCAGATCTTAATGCTCCTCATTTAAATACACTATCTATCAGCTATGTGTGGTTTCAATGTTTTTCAGGGACTTTCTTTTAAAAAAAATCACTTGCAGGTTAAAGGGAAATGACAAGTGAGAAATCTACAGGAAAATTGGGTAAGGTGAGATAAAATGAAACGCAATGGTTTCAACAATAAATGGAAATGCTGAAAATCCTGCCTCTTTTTCTAGAGTTCTAGTCTCTGTCTAGATGCTCAAATGTCCCCTTTTCCTGCTCTTTCCTGCTCTTTCCTGCTGAACATACCCCTACCACCAGGAAGAAGAAAACTTGTCTTCATGCTAATGAAGCTGAAGGGAAAAGGCCTTCCTTCCTCTGACAGGATGCTCTTAGGGGGGCGCTGTGAGAGGCAGGCTTGCTGGCCCAGGGGCTGCATGTCACTTCTACTGCACCTTCTCATCATCAATTACGACTAAAATGGAAAGAAAGAAATGAAGTCCTGATGACTGCATGTCCTAGGAAAGGTTCAGGGTAGCAGAGCTGCCATGGTCAAGCAAACAGAGGACTCAGCAGTCTATCAAAAGCAGTGGCTTCTAACTTGTTCTCCCTACTAACCTTTTGCGTTATGGAGGTAGAATGGTTTAGTGGTGTGGTCATAATAAAGAGAATAATAACATACCCAACACCGGAAGAGAGATGACTATATGTCAGTCTGCTAAGCACAGCCTATCTATTAATTTGACCTTTATGCTACGTGTGAACTATTATCATTACCATGTTACAGATGGATCACTGAGAA
Organism: Spermophilus citellus; assembly: GCF_964194105.1. NCBI lineage: Eukaryota > Metazoa > Chordata > Mammalia > Rodentia > Sciuridae > Spermophilus > Spermophilus citellus. The sequence continues at coordinate 54,643,391 of NC_138198.1, read as the reverse complement.
GCGTCTACAGCCTGTTAAGTTACGGGCCCTGCATTTGAAACCAGGCAGTCTGGCACAAAAAGGTCACTCAAAGTCCTTCTACATGAAGCACTATGCAGACCTTGTTTTCTCTGTCTGTCTCTCTCATAAACACACACACACACACACACACACACACACACAATCAAACATGAAAAAATAGAGAGGTAAGGTTTGAAGAAAGTCAGAGAAAACTCTAACAGTGAGGAAAGAAGTCAAGAAGAGAGCCACAGAATATGAAAATAAGAGAGAAATGGGGTCATGTAAGAGTTGCCCAGGAAGGATACAAAACATCATCTCTGAAAGGGATGTTGTGGGAACTCACTCCATAATATCTGCAGAAGTGTTCTGGTCTCCTGAGAGATGGGCACTCTATCAATACAAGGTATTATTCTTTCTGTCTTTAAAACTGAAAGGCTGATATTCTTTGGTAAGATTCCATATTCAGCATAAAAGGAGCACAATTAGAAGCCTGAAATGGCACTTTCTCCTTTTTCTCCAATATAAAAGTCTCCTTCCAGTGTGTGACCTTCTATGCAAAACAGCTCATTTTTAAAGCTTAGTTCCAGTGCCTTAAAGATCCTTGGTTACAAGCCATGGGAAAGGATACCATGTGATGGAGGCCTTTCTAAGTGACAGGGGAAATGTCCTGCTGCAATCTCCCGTAGTGAAGAGAACACAGCACCATTTGGCCAGTCAGAATTCTTAACCATGCTACAGAGAGAATACCAGGCTCTCTTTTCCACAACTCTCATTTTTCCTTGTGAAAATATTTCAAGGTCACAGTTAATGGAATATAGAAGTTAAATTCTTATGAAGATTCGAAAGCATGTTACAAATAAACTGTGGCTTCAATTTCTTTTCAACAGGAGGAAGAAGGTTAACTAGAGCAAATAGAAGTGTTCTTTTTCAGTCTCTCTACTACCAAGGATTATTAAATGTTCATTCATGTTAGAATTGCAGAATGGGAGATGACATCATATAATGAATATTATTATTACAAAAAGTACACAGAATACAGTCAGCAGACAGGTGGTTTGAAATTTAAGTCACTTACCATGTCAGTAGAAGAAACAGTTGGAAAATCCTCTGGGGCCAGTATGGTATCATTAGATATTGAGATATTAACTGTAAGCAAAGGACAATTGAACAATTTTTTACCATAAAAATAAAACAGAAACAATCTAAAAGCATAGTTCATGTCTCTCTTTAAATAAAGTTAGTTATTAAAAATTCTTCAATAACAACAAAAGGGCACAATAAATTTTTATTATAACTTCACATTTTATCTAGATAAAATAATCAAAGATTTAAACACATGTATTGTGTTCTAATCTGATAAGAAACAACATTTAAGGAAATGGAATTAAAATTTGTTTCAGTTCAAAAAAATATATATTACTAAAATACACTCAATATATTTTGACTAATGAAAGAAATGATTGTTAATGATTAAGTTGATCACTGGCTTCATGTACTGTAAAAATCTCATAAATTGGATCTTAACTAAATAAGAATAAGTAACTTTTAGAAATTTGGACCACATGTGAGAAAGTATATCATGCAAATGGTGAAAATAAGCACTAACTAAATAATGTGAATTTAAAGGAAAACAATATTTAATTCTAATTTAAAAATCACTATTATAAAATGTGGCATCATTTCTTTAAGATATCACTGAAGAACTTGATTCGTTTCTTAAACCAATCCCTTTGGAAATATTTTATTCATTTTTTCAAAATTTTATGGGTGTGAAAATTAAAACATAATATTTTTATTAAAATTCTTATCAGATACAACAGACACTTCAGAAATACAGAAGATAATCAGAAATTATTTTGAATCCTTATACTCCAATAAAATAGAAGATAGTGAAGGCATCGATAAATTTCTTAAGTCATATGATCTGCCCAGATTGAGACAGGAGGATATAGACAACCTAAACAGACCAATATCAATTGAGGAAATAGAAGAAACCATCAAAAGATTACCAACTAAGAAAAGCCCAGGACCGGATGGGTATACAGCAGAGTTTTACAAAACCTTTAAAGAGGAACTAATACCAATACTTTTCAAGCTATTTCAGGAAATAGAAAAAGAGGGAGAACTTCCAAATTCATTCTACGAGGCCAACATCACACTGATTCCTAAACCAGACAAAGATACTTCAAAGAAAGAAAACTACAGACCTATATCTCTAATGAACCTAGACGCAAAAGTCCTCAATAAAATTCTGGCGAATCGGATACAAAACCATATCAAAAAAATTGTACACCATGATCAAGTAGGATTCATCCCTGGGATGCAAGGCTGGTTCAATATACGGAAATCAATAAATGTTATCCACCACATCAATAGACTTAAAAATAAGAACCATATGATCATCTCGATAGATGCGGAAAAAGCATTCGACAAAGTACAGCATCCCTTTTTGTTCAAAACTCTCGAAAAAATAGGGATAACAGGAACATACCTCAACATTGTAAAAGCAATCTACGCTAAGCCCCAGGCTAGCATCATTCTGAATGGAGAAAAATTGAAGGCATTCCCTCTAAATTCTGGAACAAGACAGGGATGCCCTCTCTCACCACTTCTGTTCAACATAGTTCTCGAAACACTGGCCAGAGCAATTAGACAGACGAGAGAAATTAAAGGCATAAAAATAGGAAAAGAAGAACTTAAATTATCACTATTTGCAGATGACATGATTCTATACCTAGCAGACCCAAAAGGGTCTACAAAGAAACTATTAGAGCTAATAAATGAATTCAGCAAGGTGGCAGGATATAAAATCAACACACATAAATCAAAGGCATTTCTGTATATCAGCAACAAAACTTCTGAAACGGAAATGAGGACAACCACTCCATTCACAATATCCTCAAAAACAATAAAATACTTGGGAACCAACCTAACAAAAGAGGTGAAGGACTTATACAATGAAAACTACAGAACCCTAAAGAGAGAGATAGAAGAGGATCTCAGAAGATGGAAAAATGTACCCTGTTCATGGATAGGCAGAACTAACATCATCAAAATGGCGATATTACCAAAAGTTCTCTATAGGTTTAATGCAATACCAATCAAAATCCCAATGGCATTTCTTGTAGAAATGGAGAAAGCAATCATGAAATTCATATGGAAAAATAAAAGACCCAGAATAGCAAAAACAATGCTAAGCAGGAAGTGTGAATCAGGTGGTATAGCGATACCAGACTTCAAACTATACTACAGAGCAATAGTAACAAAAACAGCATGGTATTGGTACCAAAACAGGCGGGTGGACCAATGGTACAGAATAGAGGACACAGAAACCAACCCACAAAACTACAACTTTCTTATATTTGATAAAGGGGCTAAAAGCATGCAATGGAGGAAGGATAGCATCTTCAACAAATGGTGCTGGGAAAACTGGAAATCCATATGCAACAAAATGAAACTGAATCCCTTTCTCTCGCCATGCACAAAAGTTAACTCAAAATGGATCAAGGAGCTTGATATCAAACCAGAGACAAGGCATCTGATAGAAGAAAAAGTTGGCTACGACCTACACACTGTGGGGTCGGGCTCCAAATTCCTCAATAGGACACCCATAGCACAAGAATTAATATCTAGAATCAACAAATGGGACTTGCTCAAACTAAAAAGTTTTTTCTCAGCAAAAGAAACAATAAGAGAGGTAAATAGGGAGCCTACATCCTGGGAACAAATCTTTACTCCTCACACTTCAGATAGAGCCCTAATATCCAGAATATACAAAGAACTCAAAAAATTAGACAATAAGATAACAAATAACCCAATCAACAAATGGGCCAAGGACCTAAACAGACACTTCTCAGAGGAGGACATACAATCAATCAACAAGTACATGAAAAAATGCTCACTATCGCTAGCAGTCAGAGAAATGCAAATCAAAACCACCCTAAGATACCATCTCACTTCAGTAAGATTGGCAGCCACTATGAAGTCAAACAACAACAAGTGCTGGCGAGGATGTGGAGAAAAGGGTACACTTGTACATTGTTGGTGGGACTGCAAATTGGTGCGGCTAATTTGGAAAGCAGTATGGAGATTCTTGGGAAAGCTAGGAATGGAACCACCATTTGACCCTGCTATTGCACTTCCTTTGCTCTTTAATTAAAAGTCGCTTTCTTATCAGAGAGGTTTTCCCTAGCCACCCTAGTTAAAATTTCAACTCCCTTCTCTCCACAGACACTTCTAACTCCTCTTTTCCACTTTATTTTTTGTTCCTTGCATTTGTCACTATCAAACATATCATATATGTTAATAAAATTTTTTTTAAATCTATGTCCCCATTAGAATATAAGTTCACCAGAGGTAGACATATCCACCTAATTTGTGCAGTGCAATGTTCCTAGTGCCTACAAGAGTACCTGAGGAGAAAGGTTCAACAAATAGTTGTTGAAGGAATGGAGGTTATTATTTCTGCTCTTCCCAATAAGCTTTCCTAACTCTCTTCTTCAAGCAGTCAGTTCTGCACATCTACCCTCTCCCCTCCCAGGCCACACAGGTGAACAAAAAGCCTAGACATGGCCATTCTTGGTAAACTCCTCCCCTGACAAGAGTGATTGGTCAAAAGGATGGATGCATGACCTGCGCAAAGACCATATCCTTTAGAAGAACTGGGACTTATGTGGGTTAAAAAAAGAATTCTTTCTTTCATCAGAGGTTATTCCCCACTATGTTGAAAAGCCATGTGTCAGGACTGTCCACACTAGGATAGAATGAGGTAAGTACCCAACAAAAGCAAAAGAGAAGGGTTGGGGTTGTGGCTCAGCGGTAGCGCCCTCACCTAGCACGTGCATGAGGCCCTGGGTTCGATCCTCAGCACCACATAAAAACAAATAAATAAAATAATAAAGATATTTTTTAAAAAAGCAAAAAAGGGCTGGGGATGTGGCTCAAGCGGTAGCGTGCTCGCCTGGCATGCGTGCGGCCCGGGTTCGATCCTCAGCACCACATACCAACAAAGATGTTGTGTCCGCCGAGAACTACAAAATAAATATTAAAAAAAAATTCTCTCTCTCTCTCTCTCTCTCTCTCTCTCTCTCTCTCTCCCTCTCTCACTCTCTCTCTCTAAAAATAAAAAATAAAAAAAATAAAAAATAAATAAAAAAGCAAAAAAGAAAATGAATGGAAAGAGATTTATGAGTCTTCAGTCCCAGTCTCTGACATCCTGAATCTTCTCTAGGAATCCCTCCCACTGACATAAACCACTAAATCCTTTGGGGCTTAAATTAATTTGAAATGTATTTCTGTCCACTGCAGAGCCCAGGTACAAAAGTGTATTTGTCAAATGGATTTGAGGAACACCGGGTTAAATAAAATAAGTTTCCACACCATAGACTTTCTCAGAGCCTTTAATATGCCTTATGCCTATAGATGCTTTATCTCCCACTGAGAGACCAGGCACATTATGGTAGGAAATCAGATTAGAAAACGCTGCTTTGTATAGAAATTTTCTCATCTTTCATCTAATCCCCTTTCTATTCTATTTTATTCTCTTCAAAATATGTGGGCGCCTACTATAATTCAAGGTCTGGTTGTAGTCATTGTAAAGAAAAGACAGATCTGCTCTCCTGAAATTTACAGAAGAAACAAACACCATGAAAGGTACATTGTTTGATGGGAGGTCACAGAAACAGCAATTGCATCCAGTAAAAGAGCTCAAGGAAGGTTCTTCTCAAAGTTAACGAAATCTCTCCCATAATTTTGGCTCTTCAAACACTGATTCAGATACCTTTTTTAAGGAAGCCAATAATACCTGATGAAGGAAAAAGTAATGACAGAAATATGAAAAGTAACTTGGGCTTACACAATAAAGTATGAACAATAATAAAATAATAAAGATTAAACAAAAAGGTAAAGAATAAACTTAGGAATTACAAAGAGCAATAAAAGGTAATGAAAACAAGAACAGAACCTAAGGCTTTCAAATTGGGTTGAAAATCACCCAATAAAATCATCTGGATTGAATTCCAAAGATAAAGTTTGACATTCCTTTCTTATAGATCATTAGTTGTTTCTCCAAGGGATACCCAGCCTGGATTTTAGGCAGGGTCAACTTTAAGAACACACACAAGGAAGAAAAATTTCTTTAGCCAACCTTGATTTCAGAAAAATGGATTTCAAATGGCTGCCTTGTGGAGCTATAATCGTTAAAAGATATTTTGGCTAGCACAACAATTTTGTGACCTTTCCTGTCTTTGCCAGGTTTTAACATGAGCTCTGTAAATACAGATGCGCATTTTTTAAAAATTCTTTTTACACTTTATTTTTTCTTCTACAGTAAGCTCTTGCCCTTTGCCATGAACGTTTACTCCTATAATTTCTTATCCTTCTTTACTTTCTGAATAGTTTTCTATAACCCAGTGATCACAACATTACTATACCAAGAAACTAGAAATTTTGAATGGATAAAGCAGAATAAATGGACTGATTGTAAAGGAGGTACATTACTTGGGATGACAGTTCTGTCTGACGATGAATAAGTGATATGTGCCATATATAGTTCACTGAAAAGTCAATCTTCCACTCTCCACTTACATCTTAGGTTCTCTTGTCCTCCTCTATGAAAGCAGTTTGCATATTTTAAGGTTTCACATAAGGGATCCATCACACTTCAACCGGCTGTTCTAACCATTTGATTAACAGTATGTCCCACTAGCTTCTTTGCTATTAACCTCAGAACTACAGCATTGTAGACCCAAGCTGTCCCATTCCTCAGACCCAAGGCAGGTATTTAAACCCTACCTCCTGTTCTCTGTCATTATCTGACACATTAAAATAATTTCATCTAGCAACTCCTAAGAGAAAACATAGGGTCAACACTCCAGCATATGGGCACAGGCAACCACTTTCTCACTAGCCCTAAAACTCAGAAATAATGCCAATCGTGAATGAACAAATGGATGGCAACAAGTTAAAAAGCTTCTACACAGCAAATGAAACATTAAGAATGTGAAGAAAGAATCTACAAAATGGAAGGAAATTCTTTCTACTCTTCTGGCAGAGGATTAATATCTAATATAAAGAATTAATGGCTGGGGTTGTGGCTCAGTGGCAGAGTGCTCAACTAGCACATGCAAGGAGCTGGGTTCAATCCTCAGCACCACATTAAAAAAAATAAATAAAATAAAGGTATTGTGTCCAAGTACAACTAAAAAATATTTTTAAAAAAGAATTTTTAAAAAAACTTAACACCAAAAAAGAAAATAACTCAATTAATAAATGAGCAAATGAATTAAACAGACACTTCTCAAAAGAAATACAAATGGCCAAGGAATATATGAAAAATGTCCACCATCATTAACAATTAAGGAAATACAAATCAAAACTACACTAAGATTTCATCTCACATCAATCAGAATGTCAGCCATCAAGAGTACAAACAAGGGGCTGGGGATGTGGCTCAAGCGGTAACACGCTCACCTAGCATGTGCGGGGTGCTGGGTTCGATCCTCAGCACCACATAAAAATAAAATAATGATGTTGTGTCCACCAAAGACTGAAAAATAAATATTAAAAACTATCTCTCTCTCTCTCTCTCTCTCTCTTAAAAAAAGAGTACAAACAATAATAAGTGATGGAGAGAATGTAGAAAAAAGGAGCATTATTACACTGTTGGTGGGACTGTAAGTTAGTACAACCACTATGGAAATCAGTATGGAGTTTCCTCAAAAGGTTAGGCATGGAACCACCATATGGCCCAGTTATACCACCCTTTGTATTTATCCTTAAGAATTAAAGTCGTACTATAGCAATACATGCATACCCATGTTTATAGCAGCACAATTCACATAGCCAAATTATGGAACCAGTCTAGGTGTTCCCCAGTGGATGAATGGATAAAGTAACTGTGGTATAGATACACAATGGAGTTTTATTAAACCACACCAAAAAATGAAATTATGTTATTTTCAGGAAAATGGATGGAATTTGAGACCATTATGTTAACAAAATAAGCCAAACCTAAAAAGTCAAGGGTTTGGTTTCTCTCACATGGGAAGCTAGAAAGGAAAAAGGAAAAGAAAGGTGAGAGGGCAAGAATATCATGGACATCAAAGGGAGATCAGTAGAGGAAAAGGACCAAGGGATGAGATGGGAAGGGATAGGGAAAGTGCTGGGGAGTGATATTAGCCAAATTATACTTTTATATATGTGCATGTACAAATATGTAACAACAAATCTCATCATTGTGTACAACCATAATGCACTAATAGAAATATGGTAAGAAAAAATTCCATTTATAATAAAGCATGAGTACTTATGGTTTGAATATTGAGTTTGACTTGTTAGAATATGATCCTATTCAATGCCCTTATTATAAGTGATATTTAAAAATAATTTCAACTTGAATGTATTTTCTCATGCTTTATAAAGCTCACACCTATTGATACTCCACTCTATACATTCTTGTTTTCTCTCCATGAGAATAATTTTCATCTTCTAATTTATCTACTCAGTCTCAGTGCACCCTGCTCATGACCACAGGCTAACATCCACCTGTTTTCCTGGGCAAAGAGATTATTCTTGGGGTTCTTATTGATGTTCTTTCCTTTCTTCTTTTCTTCTTCTTAGTTTATTTTCTCTTCTCCCTTTGGGAATTGCCAGCTCATATTCTTTCTCAAACAAAATCATCTGGTAAGCTAAAAGTCATTATAGGTGACCCTAGTACCATGTCCTCCAACAATAGGAGGTATCTGTGTTAATAATAAAAAAGGGGGGGACACCATGCCTACTAGCTTACTCATGACAGCTTCAATTTACCCTATTGTCCTGCCAACATCATGAGTACTCCCTCTTTGATTTTCAAAAGTATCTTGGTCCAGAACAAAAATTATATAGATAGCCTACATTTATAATCTCATTGAGATCAGCTCTTCAGCAGAGCCCAAAATATAGCATTAGAGGAAAATCATATTCTGTAAAAATTTAACATTCAAGGAACTCAAAAAGCATAATCAAACAGACTTTAAATTATTTATGCTCTCTCTTGAGTATGCATTTATTCATTTACTCTACACACACTGCTATGATGTCCTCTCACCTTACTAGGTTTCTGCTTCTGCATATTCTCTTTCTCTACATCTCAGGAAAAATACCCAATTTGATGAACTAAGAGTTTGACAAATTCAATGGGTTTTTTGTCTACTGGGAGGGTTATAGTGCCTGAACACAAGAAGTAATTTAAATTTCTCTTGAAGCAAGACAATTGAATGGAGAGAGAGAGAGAGAGAGAGAGAGAGAGAGAGAGAGAGAGACAGGCAGGCCGGCCGGCCTGACATGTTCATCCATGTAGCTGGTTAGGAGATTGAAAGGTCATTTCATATTTCTATATCATAATTTTTACATCTGAACCTATCTGAATCTCAGGATTTAGATTCTGTATGGGTGGTTGTAGGCCTGGAGATATACATTTGGTAAATTACAAAAAAAAAAAAAAAAAAAAAAAAAAAACTGAAACCTAGCTTCTTTTCAGCTCAATTCCAGACTGAATATTTAGATGACCTACCCGCAGCCTAAATATCAGGCAAAAAGAAAAAAATCTCTGAAGGAAGCTAACATCATTACAGCATCAAATTATCTCCACTTTACATATATTACATCTGACATTTAATCAGAAATTACCAGGCATACTAGTAGATAACAAGAAAACCTGGAGCTCAAGAAAAAAAAATAACTAATAGAAATCAGAAAAAAACCCTAAAGAAGAGCTACACATTGAAGTTACCAGTCTTTGAAGTAACTTCATTTTTAAAAAATTGACTATAAAACATAAGATTTTAGTAGAATCTATTTAAAAAGTAAAATAGTCCATAATTATTGGGTTGGGTTTTTAAAAATACATTTGAAATGCTAAAAAAATTGTCTTAGAGATTAAAATATGTATCCTTGAACTGTTAAAGTCAATATTACTCATAATCTGAAAATATGACATATTAACTCTTGTGGAATGCAACTAACCATGTGTGTTCAGTAAATTCATGGCCTTAACTGCAAACATTACAAAAGAAGAAAGATTAAAGTTCAATGATATAGGCCGGGGTTGTGGCTCAGAGGTAAAGCACTTGCCTAGCATGCATGAGGCACTGGGTTTGATCCTCAGCACCACATAAAAATTAAAAAAGTATGTGTCCACCTATAACCAAAAATTAAATATAAAAAAGTTCAATGATATAACTATACAATAAGAAATATGAATAAAACAAACAAAACTCAAAGAAGACAGATGGAGAAATAACAAAAATAAAAGAAGAAATCAATGCAATAGAAAATAAATACTATTTCATAAACTGAGTGACAATTATACAGACGTTGTCTTGGTTCATTGGTGGTGCTATAACAAAATGTCTCTGAGCCTGGGTAATTTATAAAGAATAGAAACTTCTTTCACATAGTTCTGGATGTTGGGAAGCCCAAGATCAAGCCATGAGCATCTATGAAGGGCTGTGCTTAAATTTTGAACGTTGCATCCTCTGGAAAGGAGGAACACTGTGTCTTTATGTGACAGAAGGTGGAAGGGCAAAAAGGGGCAAATTTCCTCCAACAAACCTTTTCATAAGTGTTGCTAATCCTATTCATGAGGGTAGAGTTCTTCCAAAAGCCATAGCCCCACTCTGTTGCATTAGAGATTAAATTTCAATATGAACTTTGGAGGAGACCGCAACATTCAAACTACATCAGGTGTGTTCTCAGGGTGAAACAGCATGAAGTCAACTTATGATTTGTATTTATGCCATGTTTTACTTTAAAAAAAAACTACAATGAGTGTCTTAATAAATAACCACTTCACTGCAAATTTGGCACATTATGTGATATACCTTTGGCAGGGAACACTTGAAAAAAATAAAAGGCAGTGAGAAACTAAAACCATATTTCACAGCCCTAACTTAAAAACTTTCATAAAGATTATAAGAAACAAGAGGTAAAACATCTAGTAAGAGACAAAGAAATGCGGAGCTACTCTTGGCTTATTTATAGTTTCTCCAACATGGACTGACTGGCCCTCTTCTCTTCAGTTCAAAGCATAGGCATTACTGTGCCTCTGGGAGAAAGTTCCTGAAAGTTCTCACCAAACCTGGCCTAAGTCTTAGGTGATGGGGGAAAAAAAAAAAGATCCCTGACCTATGCATCCTTTCTCCTCTTACAACCCTCATATCCACTACTGAATATAAATATAACCTAAACAAGTATACTTTCCTCAGGTTAAAATTAGACTTCAACAGGGCTGAGATGAAGAAGCAGGCCATCAAATGACACCTTGTGAAAACTAATCTTTGGAGCAATTTTGAAATAGATTTGACCTACTAAGAATTACATGTATCTGTTTAAAGGACACCTACAATCCCAAATCTAGCATTAGAATGGCTGAAGACCAGTGCATTTTCTCCAGTTGGCTTCTATGGTTATCTGAAGGTTAATCCTATCTCCCATTCACCCCTAATTCCAGCATCCCTCCTGTCCCATGACTAGGAAAGAAGAGGGCCGATTTGAAATAAGCAAATTCTTATTCAATAGGCCTACACCAGCTCTGCCTCAGGTATTGGGACAATAGTTCTCACGAAAGCCATATTCCAGCCTTTCTTTGTACTAAAGAAGGAAGGCCCATGATTCAGTCTGGGCTTCAGATACAAACAGATGGCCTAGTAGAATCTGTTTTGCTTTTAGTCTCCTTATAGCTACCAAGATGAGGCAGAAGGCTCTGCCTGGCTCACCAGGGCTCTGCTTTGGGGTTTGAAGACAAAGAAGCCTCAGCTCCTTAGCTTTGTTTCTTCAGGCACACATTTCCCTGATGGTCTTCTAGAGAGTCTCTTGTGCCAAGGACAGGGTTTGGGTGTTCCTGGATAGCCTGAACAAACACCATCTGAAACACACCCCAGCATTCCATTCCTAAATCTCACCTCTTTACTGTAAATTACATGGTTACTCAACTGGGAAAGGGCAGACAAAGGGAAGAGATAAGAATCACAGTTCTCTTTGCTTAACAGGCACTGCCTTTTATTTCAAGACCACATAAGAAAAATTACCTTAAAACTTTCCTGTTAAAATAAGGATATTCTTTATTTATCTCTTAAGCTAATTTGTGGGACAGGACTGTGTGTGTGTGTGTGTGTGTGTGTGTGTGTGTGTGTGTGATAGAGAAAACTATTGGAGTAATTACTAGAAACATTTTTTTGTTTGGTTGTTAATGAAAGCTCAGATTGCCCTTTAGTTTATCTTCTACCTGTGATTTAGAGGAATATTTCCAGTAGCTAAATTTTAAATACCATTGGTCCCATGTCTAAGAAGCCTAAAAGGAGCTTGACAGCCCCCAGAATCCAAAATTTTGACAATCACTCATAATGTTATTAGTACTTAACATTTATGACGTGGTCTGAGATTTCCAGAAAGAGTGCAAAGTCATTTAGACGAGGTGCCAAAAGGCTCTGTGGCTACATTTTTACTTTCTGAACACTTTTATACTTCTGTTTTTGCATTAAAAAAATACAACTTCAAATGAAAACAGTCCCCGAGGGTGATAATTTGATTTTCTAATTTTTCTTTCCAAATTTAGACATTTCACCACCATTAATGCAAATGATTCTGCAAAGCAGCACATTTACAAATGGCTATTAAACTAAATATAACATTATGTACAATCCGTTGGTTATGATTTCCTAAACACGAAGACATTTCAAGTAATGACCTAGTTTAAAAAATTAATTTGTCAAAATCTGTCACATTTTATGTGTCAATATTTTTCAAAAGTTTTTTCAAATACAATTTTTTAGTATTTTTAAATGGTATTTTGATTGAATTATTACAACCAGCTTGTGAAAATGCATTATTATGCTGTTTACTGATGAAGAAAAGTATATTTGTCTTCCCCAATTTCATACAGCTACATGGCTCGGCCAGGACTGGAATCCAGACTTTCCAGTGTCTAATGCTCTATCCACTTCATTACACTGCAAAACCGTTATAGCTGATGAACAAATTTTACTACCTCAAGTTTAGAAACTCTTGTCCTGAAATCTCTGGGCTTTCATAGAGCAAACCAGAGTTAAGCATCAATACTAATTTAGGCTCTGTACAAATAGCCTTTAAAAATTATCATGGGCACATTTAAAAGTATTTGACTGCATAAAATAAAATGGTTGAGAGAGAAAAGAAAACCCAAACACAGAGAACAGCACTTGAAAAGGGATGTTAAGTGTTTTAGTCAGGCTTTTCACTACTGTGATTAAAAGGCCTTACAACAACAATTTTAGAGGAAGAAAAGTTTAATTGGGGGCTCACAGTTTCAGAGGTCTCAGTCTATAGACAGCCAGCTCTATTCCTTGAGGCTCAAGGTGAGGCTGAACATCATGATAGAAGAGTGTGGCTTGCTTTGACTAAGTCTGTTTCTGATCATTAACACTATTTCCTAAATGTATAAGAGATTTAAGGCTGTCCTTTGATTTTTGCTAGTACTGCTAACCCCTACAGACCTGTGATTAGTGTTACCCGTACACTATGGATTTTAAATTGTACTTTAAAAGTTAAACTTAGTTAAATGTAAAGCTTAGGGAACAGCACTTTACCAATTTGGTATTTTCCAAAATAAAATTATCTGTAGCAATAGTCTCATATTTGTATAGAAATAACAAATTTGTTTGGTGTTTATTCATGTAATTTGATGTTTTATAGCTGTATAAAAGCAGCCTGTTGTCAATATATACAATTTTGTTGTTTAAAAAAAAAAATATATATATATATACCCCAAAAGAACGCCCCTAATGACCCACCTCCACCAGCCACATCCTACCTGAATTCAGTTACCATTCAGTTAATCCCCATTAATGGGATTAATTCACTGACTGGGTTATGAGAGCCACTCATCTCTGAATGTTCTTACATTATCTCACATATGAGCTTTTGGGGGATACCACACATCCAAACCATAACATTAGGAAAAACAAGAACCTGCAGACTCTAGGTGCTAGCTGAATTAGGAAATTTTTTTTAAAAGTTCTGGATCTTCATTGTGTCATGAACTCCACTGTATGTAAATACAGGTTATTTGCTCTATGCCTCAAGGAAGGAGACCAGAAGTCTTCATTTTTCTATCTGATGGGAAATTTTCTCTACCTGCATGCCATGCCCTTCTCCCTAACCTGCCCCTTTGATGCTTAGATTCCACTTATGCCTCCATAATCCAACCAGGCCTTATGGGAAGGCCTGACCCTGACTTGCCCCACATTCCTTGACTTTCTTTAGCCTTTCAGGTGTGATTACACTTAGCACAATGCAGTCATTGATTGACTCCCCTATGACTCTTACTAGACTACAAGTACTTTAAAGAGGGCTCTAAAGTATCCTATAAAAAGGAACCACACATTACTCAACTTTGTTTCCCTGATACCTTATAAAGTCACAGCTTTACAGTAAGTGTTCAGTAAACATTTGTTTAACACATGAAACCCAGGTGGTCACACCTATGCTGTGGCATCATTACACCCTGCATAAGGACAAGTGGAGATCTGAGAGCTCTGTGAAAGGTGCTCCATTTGGCGGTAGTAAACTGCAGAAAGGCCCTGGGTAATAAGCAAAGGGTCTTACTGGTTCCAAAACTTGTAAACATACAGTACCACCATTCATTGTTTTAAAGAAATAATAATAATCCCTGAAGTGCCTGAAAGTGCTGTCCTTATCTGGGGTACATGGATGAAATTTTAAAAGGGAGTCCTCCTTTTGAAGATTAGCTGCATGCTGAAGTCCTTCTTAATTTAAGATTTTGAATCTCATATTGGTAAGACTGGATTCTAAAGACACCTTTGCTATCAAGAGGCACCTTCAATAACAATGTTCAAATTAGTAATAATAACATTTTTAAATCAATGATCTCTGGCCAGGCACTGGACCAATAACTTTGCACACACCATCATTTTACGTTCTCCCTGTAATTCTATAAGCAAGTTATTATTTCTGGCTCTGTTTACTCATGTGGAAAGTGAGATTTAGAGATCCCATCACTTGACTAATTTCATGACACTAGGAAAGGCAGAGTAAGGATTCAAATCACAGATTGTCTTCACAGTCCAAACTCTACTGTGCTGAGCTTAGCACCTGTTAGGCAATTGTTTTAAGTTAAAATAGGGATAGAGAGAATGCCCTTTGGAATCAGAAAGAGCTATAGGCAAATATGTTTTTTTCCAGTTACTTGCTGTGTGATCTTGGGCAAATGATTTCGTTTCTTTAAGCTGAGCTTCCTCATGTATGAATGGGGATAAGTGTTGGTTCACAGAGTTATTCAGAGGAGAAAACAAGGTTTGAAAGTGTTTATGCACACTGCTGAGCAGACAATAGGCCCCTCAACAAAAATGTGTAAAAATGGAGACTATTCTGAGGCCCTGAACCAAGAGAGTATCAGTGGACTGAATGTCAAAAACAGGTTTGAGGAAAATTAAAAGATAGTTGTATAGGACTTATTGTATATCCAAGTAGAGGGGAGGGCACAAAACTGGAGCTCTTCAAATGCCTCCTCTCTCCAGCATAGAAAGCACACATCAGCAATAGGAGTGATTAACAGATACATCGGTGAAAGGTTGTCTGGCACTAAAAATACCTGTGCCCTAAAGTTTCCTTTTATTTTAACCTATGGAACAGTTGCTGAAAGACCACAGGATTGTCATCTTATTTCGCTTCTGCATCTGTAGAATAAGGTTGATGATAATGTCAGGTGTTATAGACACCATGGAAAAAGCTCTCAGCATGGTGCCTGAAATAGCATAGCAGGTATTCAATAAATGGTAATGAAAGTTAAAATTACAGCAGAGTTTTAATACAATCATAGAAAAGGAAAGAGGTGATTGATAAAATAAAACTTTTCTCTCTCAAAGGAATAGAGCAACAATATAGATAGATTACCACCACATTTAATTCAATATGTAGTCCCCAGAATTTTAGAGAGAAATCTCTTTACCTTGTTTGTGTTATAGATTTAAAAATGAATCACAGAGGGTAGCACCTCCTTAAAGAAGTTAATGCTACTCAGAGTACAGATCCATGAGTTTCAACTAGAGGAGGTTGCAGAGGCTACAAAATCAGATGAACTGAAGGTTGAGAAGATCTTAGATGATTCAAGGCAACTATAATATGAAAAAATATAATTCCACATGATATTGCACCATTTAATTTATCTGTAATCCCTCAGAATGACACACTTGTCCTTGAATGACTGTTCAACAAGGAAAAGAAAAAGCAAACATAACATGAAATGCTTAATTCTAACTCTTGCCCTACCTATTAATATCTAAAGAGCAGTGTTTGTTGACACTCCTCCTGCTCGCACCCCCAAAAGAAAGATCCTAAACATAGGGTTTCTTTCATTGCCCCACAACCTCCAGATGCCACAAGAAGAGAAAGGTTTCAGAGGGAACAACCAAATGAAGTCAAAACAAACAAACAACAATTAGCATTGTGGGGTTAGTGACTTCAAGAGAAAATTACAGTTTAAAGGGAAATGTTTTGTGTGAATTCTCCTCTGCACACATCCCAGTCAGAGCAGCTAATAAATAACACAGACTGCTTTCTCAAAAAGAAAAACTTCAAGGCATGAGAGGAGGGAGGGTGGAATCATCAAAGGTAATGTAGATAACCAAAAGCTGAAAGTTGATGGCTCTGCAAACACCTATGCAGAATGCTTTTCTTGTGCTGGAACTGAGAAAACACCATCCACCACTTATATTCTTTGTTCCACCTGGGTGCAGCCCATGAACCTGACAAACTCTGTCTTTGGCCCCATCTGAACCTCAGAGCTGGTGTTTCAGGCCTCACACCTACTTCACCAAACTTGACCTACCCTGGGAGTCCTGTCACTCCGAGCAAAACGGAGATGGCCAGGTTCTTCGCAAAGCACACAGCGGCAGTTCTTAACTTGGGGTCCCCAGGGAAAACCCAGGAAGTCTATGGGCACCTTTTACATGCAACTTTACATGCAACTCTTTGAGTCTTTATGTTTCTTATGTGTTTTCCTGGAGAAAACATCCATCACTTCATCATAAGCTCAAATGGATCCTTGATGTGGAAACAGCTTAAAGACTGCAGCATGAGTCTTTGAACTGAAAACATACATAATAAAGGCCAAGTTCTATTACTCTCTGAGGTTTAGTCCTTCACAAAGACTTCATACTGAAAGATTTTTGTGCCTCTGAGAATGGGAAACTTGGGCTTTCTAAGCACAAGGGGAAGGGATGCACAGACATCACAGTGGGAAAAGGTAACTGCCCTCACCTCCAGAGACAGGTGTCACTGGCAAGAGCACAGTCTAACGTCAAGGCACAGACTTCTGGAATCTGAAGAGGCCTTGAAGGGCCCAGTCTCTGCTCTCCAGAGACCCAGAGAAGCTAAACAGTGCTCCAGGTCACACTCCTAGAACAGAAGCAGGCACCATTCCTGGGCCCTTCTCCACTCCTGTCCCCACAATACCAGTGGGACAGTAAATAATTAAAAGACTCGCCCATTAAGATACTTCCTGAAAGAAGTCAAAATGGTCAGATACAGAAGTACTGCCCCTTACCACATTGAGTATGATGACATAAATCAGGCTAAGATGTTTACAAATACTTAGAATCTGTCTGGGTAGGTACTTTAATATCTGATGACTTGGAGTCTAATAAGCAATCATCAATAAAAAGTCCACCTGGGGAGAGCACAAGGTAAAAGACACTATCTACTGACTTCCCCAGTGGCTGGCTGCTAGCAGTTCTTTGAGAATTCAATCCTATCAGCTGGGTGGCACTGAAACCAGGTCCTTCCAGGGCTGGGATATCGAAGGGACCATATGGCCCCGGCAGAACACTTCAAACAGGCAGCTGTATAGCTATAATTAAATCTGTAGTAGTCATGCTATTATTTATTTAGCAGATTTTTTTTTCATGTACCCTTCACTGAGGTCTCTGAGAACATGTACCAAATTAGAACAATAGAGAACACTGAAGAAACAGAAAAAGGGAATCGAAGGGAGAGTAAGCTTCTCACACAAGGGCAGACAACAGCCACACAGAAGTTTCCCTGTGAGGTTCTTCATCTGCACCTGGAGGCTCTCAAAGGGCCACCAGCAGGTTATGATCACTTGACCAATGTGAAAATGACCCTCAGGGTCCCTTCATTTCTTTGTTCCAGGGTACACTCCAGCCCAAAGCCCACTTCTTACTTGGGGTGGGGGGATGCAAAAACAATTGCCACTTATTGACATTTATCAAATTGGAAAATCTTAAAAGAACTCAAAACTGTCTAGTCCAATTTTTCCCTTCAACAACTGTATTCCTAACATATAGTCGTTTGATTCTTCTTAAACATTATAGTGAAAGAAAAAAAAAACATTCAATTCAAGAATTAATTCAACATCACACCTGCCCACTCTCTGGACCCTGAAAGAAGGCCTACTCCCTTCTCAGGGCCAGGACATTTAACACCTGACATTATTTACCACTGTTCCTTGAAGTCTATAATGAACAGTTTCTGTACTCTTGATGCCTAAAACAATCTTCAGTGCAAAGAAAGACTTAAAAACATTGTAAGTAAATTAGTGATAAAGCCTCATCTCCTTTTATCCTTTATTGAACTAAAAGCTGCCTCCTTGCTGGGCATGGCAGCACATGCCTGTAAACCAGGCATGAGGCACGAGAATCATGAGTTCAAGGTCAGCCTCAGCAACTTAGCAAGGCCCTAAGCAACTCAGTGAGACCCTGTCTCTAAATAAAATATTTTTTTAAAAAAAAGAGCTGGGGATGTGATTCAGTGGTTAAGTGCCTCTGGATTCAATCTCCAGTAACAAAATAAAAAAAAATAATAATAAAAAAATAAACCCTACCTCCTTGAAATATCCACCTGGTATTGCAATTTTATGTCTGGAGCAACAGACAGCAGATCTATCCTCCCTTACTAGAAAACAACAACTTTTCTGAGCACTCTACCCCTATAGCCCTTCATCTCAAAGCTGGAGGAGTTACTTCAATTCTTAGTTATTCTCTGGTTAGTGCCCAGGCATCTCACTATGTTAATTATATATCTTAATCCATTAGTTATCCTCAACTGCTTTTGGATAATGGGCATCTTTGAAAAGCCTAAATCAGATGAAAGTCATAAACTTTCCAAATAAAGTAGCAGTTGTCACATATTCTTCATATTTTGAACTTATATAGTTCACCTTTATTCTTGCTAAATTCCTGTGGGTTTAAGCCTATCAAGATCACTGTCCATATTGATGCTATCATTTAAAATTAAGATAGCTAACCTTGTCAGTTTTGTGTCATAAGAAAATTTAACGTGCATGTATTGTGTCCTACTTCAAATTGCTGATAAATCCTTTCAACACAGCATGACAAGCTAAAAGTGCCATGATATTGGAAACCCTCCCACATTTACACTAGCTATTAACCAACACACTTGGAGTATTACTGTTTAAGCAGATTAGAACCCTCTGATGGTAACACAGCCCTATTTGTGCAAATGCTTACTACAACATCATTAAGACTCCATGGATGCCTCACTATAATTGTGTTTCTGCTCTAAAAAGAAAGTGACATAGATTATACTTCTGTTCTTTTATTCAACATAAATAGTGATGAGTTAGACCATAGATTGGCAAATTTTCTCTGTGAAAGCCCAAACAGTAAATATTTTACATTTTGTGGCAATGATCTCTTGCCATATATTCAGATATGTTTTTTAAAATTCCATAGTTCATCCTATTCCTCTGCTTTCAAGAGAAAAGGATAAGGGAGTAGGGAAAGAAACTGTGTGTGTGTGTGTGTGTGTATGTGTGTGTGTGTGTGTGTGCACACATATATGTGCATGTGTGTGTTGCTGGAATTCAAACCCAGGGCCTCACACACTAAGCAAGTTCCCTGCTCTGCTCTGGAGGTAATATTTACTAAGCATCCATTCTGCTCCTGGTATGTTTCACATATACTATCTCCTTTTATTCTTATGAGTACATGAGGAGATACTTTAAAAAAAAAAACAACTTCTTGGGCTGGGGATGTGGCTCAAGTGGTAGCGTGCTCGCCTGGCATGCATGCGGCCTGGGTTCGATCCTCAGCACCACATACCAACAAAGATGTTGTGTCCACCGAGAACTAAAAAAAATAAATAAATATAAAAAAAAAACTTCTTTGTAAGACTCAGAGATATAAATAAGTACTGCATAAGATCACACAGTAAGAAGGGAAGTCAGGTTTTGAACCAACATCCTAAGAGTTATAAAATTCAGAGTTTTCAATCACATCAAGCAAAATACATTTCCTAATATTCAGAAAATGCTGAAATTACCCTAAATCTTCTACCCTTCTATTTAAATCCTTTTCTCATTTTCTTTCCACACAGAGGTTTTACAAACTGGGCGTTTAGAGCAACAAGGCACCACTAAAATCAAGACAGGACAGCTCCTTGACTGGTGTAGACCACAAGGACACAGATTAGAACACATATTAGCAAAGAGGCGCAAGTCCCTGGTATAATCAGGGAAGGGAGAATCTTATACCTTTTATTTAATTTGTTCTTCTTTTTTAACTTAAAAAGAACCCTGCACATTGTATTACTTTGATATGCTGTTTAGAAATGAAAAACCATACAGGATTTTTCTAAGTACTAATGGAAAACAAAATATGAATGTACTTTGGCCTTTAAAAAGGCCTAGCTGCATTCTATTCCATTAGTAATTAAGACATCCTTCAGGGACAACTTTGATGTCTCCTCATGAAACTCCCTTCATGACACATTCTTACATGTGTTTTCATAAGTCTCAATAGAAAGGGCTATTCTGTGAGAATTGCTCACTCTGAAAAATTTCACAACTTTTGTAGATAGTAATGGCAGTTGTTCTTCTAAACAAAATTTCCTTCCAGAAACCAGTAAACTAGGAATGCCTTCTCAGAGATCACAATAAAATAGGCAGTAGACTTTCCATCTAGTCCTTCTTACAAAGTCTCCAAGCAGGCTGCTTGTTGAAATTTCTGGAATTCCCTTTGTTTATTTCTCAGTGTCTCTTAATAAGCTGATATTGGAAGAAGAAACGATATTTGAGAAATGATGTATAATATAATCAAAGACACAATAAGAAAAGAAATGCTGTTTTATCTCTAACCAAAAGGGTTTTTTGAGACAAATCATCTTAATACATAGATGGATTTCAATTTGACTGGTTCTCACTTATTTTCAATAATATACCAAGATTATTATCATAACGCTTTCCATGGAATCTAAACTATAAGAAAATTGGATAAGTGAGATGGTGTTATAATGTATAGAACTAGTAAATTCAATCATAAATCCCATTCAATGACAAATCCTTTCCATTTGCTCTGCTTTCCCCCTAATTTCACATCACCAAAAAATGAAAAGGTTCTTATATAAAACTAGAATGTTATACAGTCCATAATTTGACATGTGCTCTACATAAATGAACAATATTATGCCATCTTTCAATAAAACACCTTTCTGTGCTGACAGTTGGCTTTTCCAATATATCCTTAAGACAGACCATACTTTATTTTAAACAAAGGAGAAAAAGATTCAGTGGTGTTTTTTATGCCAGTCAAACAACTGTTCATTCATTTTTCTTTGCAGTATACTGATTATTTCAGATATAGGTTATGGTATAAATGTGTAAATGGATAATAGCAAATGAAAGAGTAAAATATATTTGAAATGGTAGAATTTACAGGACTATTCTAAATGAAAAGATAATATAAGTATACATTTCAAGCAACTGGTTGACCTAATTAATAGAGCACAATGCTAATGAGCATAAGCAACACTAAATTTGTTCTTGGAAAATGAATTTTAACATATATACAAAATAACAAATACAGATTCAAACAACACTAACTTTTAAAGTCACCAGAATAAAAGATATGACAATAACAATAATATGAGAAATCTTTTTTCTCTGAGAAAATCAGGGTCATAAACATTTCCTTAGCTTAAAAAAAAGAGAAAAAATGAGTGGATACTTATTGTCCCCAATTAGTTGTCATCATTAGAAACTAACTCTCAAATTAACTCCTGCCTCTCCAAATAGAGAAGATGGACATACACATAAAAAGCAAAATGAACAAGTAACAAATTTGTGTTGCAAGTAGTAAGTATTAGCTGATTAGATATTCAAGGAAAGAGTTGGTTACATCTGATAGAAAATTTAAATATGGATGTAAGGAAAGAGTAGTACTTGACAGGTCTTCAAGTAAAGATATGATTTGTAAAAGTTAAGGAAAATGGATCATGGGATCCAAAGGAAATGTACATGCAATAATAGTATTCCTGGAAAAACAACCCAACATTTCTTTAGAGTGAAGGTAGAGAAGTATAGTGCAAAAGCCAAGAGCATGGAATATCAAACAGCAACTGGCAATATCAATCTGAAAGATGCGGAATGATATCTAAAATGTAGGTGACTTCCATCCTACCTCAATTTATTAAAAAATAAAATCCCCCCAAAAAGGCAATAGATCATTTATATAATAAAATGACAATGAAGATTTGTATAACACTTTAAACTGTAGTAAGCACTTTCCTTTTCACACAACAAGCCTGAGGAGAAGGAAGTTCTCTGTGAATCATAAGACCTGTGTTATGAATAAGAAAAACTGAAGTTCAGAAGAATCAAAGCTTAACATGCTTATTTAAGTTAATGCTCTTCCTGAGATAGGATTAGTGAAAAAAGCTCAGTAATAATTGCTTTTTCCACTTACCAGAAAAAATAAAGTCATAATGATATATGTGTATGTATGACTTAATGACCTAGAGGGGATTGAATCTATAGTGAGGATAAATACTAACTGATCTGAAAGCCAAAGAACAATGGATTATTTCAGTAAAGAACAAGGTGAAGATTCATAAACCAAGCGAGATCTAACTCTTGATTATCCACTGTGATCTGTGATGGAGTCAACTCGACAATCTAATCTAGACTTGTTAAATTCACAGGAATTGTAACTACAACCAAAAAAATTAAATTTAAATGTTGTAGTTTATCAGATTTGAGGACTCTGGGGTCTTTATTTCAAAGAATTCTAAAAGCCACAATATTTTCCATTTACTGTATGAATCAAGTCATTCACTTGTATTATTAAACTGCAGACAGTTACAGTTCAACTTATTTCTCCCACTTCTTACCCAACTCTTTATCTAAGGAAGAATGTTTCATTTGGCTAATTCTCATCTCTTCTGTTATTTATGTTCTTTAAAATGAAAAGATGCTTCCAAAGTCCCTTGTTTCTCTTTGATTGACAGCTCTGGCCCACACAGTTATTTCGTCTTTCACTGAACTCCTGCCGTGCTCCACTGTCAGCACCACACAGTTTATTTGGTCTTCCCAGCTAGATACAAACTCACAATAGGGAATCATATATCATACCTTTTTTAATTATATCAGCCTCTTTTCACTGATCCCCCTCCAATCCTACACACAGTACAGATATACAACATCAAGTCTTTTAATCATTGTAGCAGCAGAAATGTCCAACCAATCAAAGAGCCTTAAGAATTTTTTAAAAAATTATTTTTTTAACACTAATTCTGGTAATTAGCCTAGTCAACATGATGTGTACCTCAAAGGCAAACCAAAGGCCAAAAACTATCAACTGGACACCTGTCTGTTTCACTGTGGCTTCAAACCTCAGAGACACCCCTAATCTAAATAGGCAGAATTCATTATGCTGATTAAGAGCACAGGCGCACACAACAGGATGCAGCCTACTGCTTAGATGCTGTTTAACTTCAGGGAACTTAATCTCTCCAGGCTTCAAGTTTACCAATTCCAAAGCATTCACGTGGCATATGTAAGTAGGGGTCCAATCTATGTTAGTTATTGTTAATTATTCTTTATACTGGAACAGACTCAATTGGGTGTTCTATCAGTGAGACGCTTGTCTCAATACTAGCAGGTAGAGCCACAGCATGATTAGCAGTACAGCTAATTTTGAAATTCAAAGTTTACAATGGCTCCCTATGCAAAGACTCAGTTACTTTCTACCTTCATGTATATGTATGCATAGAACACTGATTAGGCAGGAATGTCTGCTTGGTGTGACTAACCACTGGCTTTTGGATTACAGAAAAAATAATACCTCTGCCCTTTTAATGTGGTAGAAAAAGAAAAAAAAGTGTTGTTTCCATTTCTGTTCAGTTTCACTTGAATCTAGGGAGTAAAATGAGACCATTGATGGTAATACATGGAGAAATCAGGAAGCTCTGGTGGTGGCTGATAGGATCATGAAATTCTGCCAAGGTAAACAAATCAGCTAGTCTCCGGATCAATCAGAAGAATGAACTGCAGACAGTGGAAAACCATTCACCTTCTGAAAAAGAGTAAAAGCAACTTCCTTGTGAGCTGTGGCCTCTTCATAGATCTACTCTGCAGAGATTCCCCATTGAGGAGGCAGAGGAGCAGCAGAATCTGTAGCAACAAGCCACCACGTACAGCATGGTCAGCTGTCTTTCTATTAGCTCTCCCAGATAACAACACTCCTTCAAAGCTCCTAAGCACTTCCAGATAACTGTACAGTTTGGATGTCAGTTCACTCAAAATTCTCTTGGGGGAAGAGGGAGAGGGGGAGAGGCACAGCTGAGCTGAAAATGTGTTGAGTAATGCTTCAAAAAGAACCTTTGTTCAACTCATCTTGCAATTATTTTTTTTATTGTTGTTGTTCTTCCAAATGCTGACCACCAAGAAGGGCTCTTGAAAGGAAACCATTTTTGGTTGCCAAGGAAATTCCTACAGAGCCCAAAGAGCTCTTTCTCCCAGAGCTGGGAACAGCAACACCTTTAGCTAGAGCAATAAGAAACACAAGTGGTCAAGGCTAGGGCCACTGCACTTTTCACCTCCTTACCTCAGGATACAGGCAATTAGCCAGCTCAGACAGCCAATTAGACCAGGAACATGAACTGGAGGTTGTTTTTTTTTTAATATATATTTTTTTTAGTTGTTGATAGGCCTCTATTTTATTTCTTTATATGCAGTGCTAAGAATTGAACCCAGTGCCTGGCACATGCCAGGCAAGTGCACTGAGCCCCAGCCCCAGCCCATGAACTTGGTTTTTATCTCTGTATTTTAAGCTTCTGAAAAAAGTCCCAAAGTGAGCTGGGAGACAGATGCTGTTACTGAAATTCTTTTCACTTTAGCTGAATTGCTGAGCTTTTGGTGGAGTGAATCATAAAGAAGAAACTCAAACCTGAGTGGCAAGCAGTATCTTGGCAGTAGAGGAGGTTTATTAAAATGTTTAAAAAATCTAGGGCACAAGTGGTATATCTTTTGAGAAGTTAATTGTGTTGGCAATATATAGTGACCCAGCAACTGCACTCAGAAAAACTTCTCCTCCAAAAATAATCATGAAAGAAAACTAAAAATTACCATAAGAATATTTTGTCTGAGCTTATTTGTAATCATACAGAATTGAAAATAACTCAGTATCAATTAATAGAAGATCATTACAATAAAATATGATTATGTGTGCTATATAGCCATTAAGAAGAACAAGGTAGGTTCCATGGTACTGTGGGTTAAAAATAATCAGGTTATAGAAGAGTACAATCCTATTTCTCTTTTACATGTGGAAGCATATAAGTATGCATCAAAAAAGTCCAGAAGACTCTACATTGAACTGCTAATAGTGGCTACTTTGAAGGGTTGGAATTTAAGAATTATTACTTTCTATTTTATTCAAGCTTGCCTGGTTTAAGTTTTACAGCAGTTTTGTATATTCCTGAACTAGAAAACTCTTTTAAGATTTTTTAAAAATATTATAGTAAGAACATGTTACTATATAGAAGGTAAAGAATTCTTGTATGTGTGTGTACATATATAACCCTTATGGTTATGATTTATTTACAACCATATGGTTATGATTTATTATCATGTTAAAACTGATAAACCTGCTTTTAATTGAATGCTGGTTTTCTGATTGAATCAAATGGCTTTCAAGAAAGTACAGCATCAATAAAAGGGAAATTCAACTGTCCCAACTTTAAAACACACAGGTTCTTGAAATCAGTACTGACAGTTCTTCTCAAACTCTACTCCCACCCACCAGTAGTTAAAACTTAAGACCACGGGACAGAGCTCAGGGTAGAAAAAGGAAGCTATATTAAGTCAAATTTCTATTAGACAAAAGGTGATGACAAACATCTGTTTTATTAGTTATCTAAACGCAACTTGATCTTGTTTGAAAGGGACCTAAGGATAATCATGGCCACACAAGTTCCCTTCAAAAACATATGGCCCAAGGAAAGCCATAGTCACTGAGCCATTAGCAATACTGTAGTGACCAAGGACTATAACCCTGCTCACAACATACCTTTGTTCTCAAGTTTTCACAGATGCAATTCCCCGTGGAGCTGTTCTGACACAGCAGTGCCTCACTGGTCCCTGAAAACATG
Source organism: Spermophilus citellus (assembly GCF_964194105.1). Classification (NCBI taxonomy): domain Eukaryota; kingdom Metazoa; phylum Chordata; class Mammalia; order Rodentia; family Sciuridae; genus Spermophilus; species Spermophilus citellus. The sequence continues at coordinate 54,616,949 of NC_138198.1, read as the reverse complement.
CTGAAGACCACTATTCTAATCATGGAGATCATGATCTTTTCTCAGCCATGGTGCCTCCCTTGAGGGGTAAAGTAAGACTATCCATATTCAGTGTGAACTTCAGTGTTTGAGCCATAAAAAAGAAAAAAAAGATGTTTGGGTATATTTCTGTCACCATAAATATGAACCAGCTACTAAGGCTAAGGGAAGCATCCCAGGCTATGCTCTGGGATGGAATCATACCTTCAAAACCATGAAAGAGTCATCTCAGCTAAAAGAGGTTGACTTGCACCTATGTCGTGTATGAGGAAGAGAAGGACTAGGAGTCATTCAGCTACCGAGTGTTTCCTTCTAGATTTCATTTTTTGGCAGTCATGGCTTAGCAATTTCAAGTTTGTACGTGACTTAATGGTTTCATCTTATTACTCTCTGACAAAATATCTAAACTTGGGTTTACTATCATAGAAGACCAACACTTCAAAAATAAAAAGGCATCCAAATATATTTAAAGCTAATGGATAATAGATGATGCTTAAAAATTATAAAACACTTTACACATTAACCCTAGGCCAAATTTCATGAGGAGACCAATGGGATAAATTCTCAGGGAAGCCTGTTAAATAATAAGAATCAAGGAAGTGATAATCAGACAAGCAGCTCTAAGGCTATGTGATCCTTACATGTCTCCCTGGGAATCTGTAAGGTATTTCCATGAATTCTGTAACCACTGCAAACTCCAGACTGCAATTTCACTTAAAGTTGAACATGGAATTGTGAGAAACATTATTGCGTTGTTGATAAACGTGAAAAAAAGTCAACCCCTTCTGAAGTTATTGTACCAATGAGCACAGTACTTCTACAAGAGTTAAAGCTCAAAAGTAAAATGATGAGAAAAAATGTCTTATCCACTCAGCTAATTCTTAACACATGAAAACTGAAATTAAAGATCCCGCATTTGATGAACACCCATCTAACACGCATGTAAAGTTTTAAAAGATTAGGAAAGGAATAAAGGGGGATAAAAAACAAATCAATCTAAGATAACCAAGGAAGATAACTGCATAATGCAAAAAAAAAAAAAAAAACAACTCCATAGCAACAAAATAGAAGAAGTTATTTATGTAGATTTACAACTAGATGAGCTCCAGATGTATTTTTAATCTACTGTCCACAGGTGTTTTTCTGCTTAATAAATATAACATCCAAGTTGGAATATTGTTAAAGCATTGAATCACCTAAATTTTGGCTATCTCTCTTCTGCTGTTAACTATTTTGAGCTATTTCTCAATCAGGCAGCCGCTTCTGAAATCCTAAGTTCAGAGGCTTGGCACAGCCAGAAAGAAAAAGTGCAGTCCACAGATTTGTTTCTTCTGTTTTCCCAAAACAGAATCTCATAAAAAAATATGCCCTCAAATTTTGTCACTATGTAGCTGTCAGAAAGAGCTGTTCTGTTCCTCTTTGTATCTCTGAACATTAAAACCATCCCTTGTGCTACTGGGAAGTTATATAGCTCCAGGAAGCCATGAGGCACCATCGCAACTGTTGAGATTGTATTCAGGCAGAATAATCAGTCAATCAGAAACTTCAGTCGCAGTTGGATGGAAGTTTTTGGGGCCAACTTGGATAAGCACACAGGACAAGTTTGACTTTACTGCCAAGCTCACTTCCAGGACATTGGCTAATTAATTATAAAAGCTTTTCAAAACAAATTTAAGCCTGGCAACCTTTTTTCCTACCCCAACAGAGGAAAATCAGGTTAAAAAATTAAAGCCTAGATTCACTGTGTTAAAACAAGTTTTTTAAAAAAGGGGAGTGGTGTCAGATTTACCGTATCTTCATCTTCATCTTATTTGCAAGTCCATCTTTTCTTCTCACCCTAAAATGATCTAGGGCCTTCTATATTTCTAGTTACTAAGAGAGAAGGTACAGAAAGAAACTGGAAATACTACTTTGAATTCCTCCCCTACTTTTGGTTGTGGAAGACATCATAAATCAGTCACAGTTCCTCTTCAAGCTCTTTGGTAGGAAGTAAAGAACAGATTTTCTTCCTTTTCTTGGACAGAAGAACACATTAGATTAAGTATAATTACTGTAATAGACACCATTTGCATAGACAGTTGCTCTTATAATAGTGTTTTTACCAATCTTCATTTGCTTGCTTTGAAAACAAGAGGAACCAAACTCTTGAGTTAAACCTTCTGGCTTCATCTTAACATGAACTTTCATTACTTTGAGATGTTAATGATAGGCAATGAAGATTCTGGTTTTAAGGACCCAATCACACAGGTTTTATAGCAAAATGAACTTCAAAATATCATAATTTCCCAACATATTTCTTCTATCACTAGAAATAAAATCTCATGCAATTTGTATCATAAGTCATCAAACTTCTTCTACATATACCCAAATATGAAAAGATCCAAGAAGGTAGGAAATTTCTCTCCACCAGAATTTACCAGCTGCCTATGACAAATTTTTGACCAGAGGAGGGCTGTTCCTAAAAAAAGAATTCCTCAAAAAGTCTTGTCAACCAGATATACCTAACCTAACCAGTGTACTGCCTTACCCAACTTCAAGATTCCTGGCAAACAACCTAAATAGTCAACACTGCTTGGTAAATACTGAATGAAGCCAAATGTGCAAAAGAGCTTTGAAGGAAATCCTAGTGGTCTGGGTCTCCCTCTTCTGCTACAGGTACATACCTACCAATGTATCCAATATTTAAATGACCCTCTCCCTGATTATTTCAGGAGTTGAGCAGGTGGAAGGGAGGAGAAAATCCACATCAGCATTTGAGGGAGGAGGCATTCAAGGAGTCAAGAATTCATCTCAAGGCAAAGGTGGAGGGAAGTGATCAGTCCTGATCAAAAGAAGAAGCCCCTCTTTTGGAGAACAAGAATAAGTAAATGAAGATCGGAAGGACAACACCAGATTTCAGAGGATCTTTAAAGTCAGGAAATTCCAAACTTAACTCGATAGTTTCCAATTCGGAGAAGAAAAATGAGGGTAATAATATGAAAAGCACATTGAACTGGGAGAAAGTGGGAATAAAGGTTTAGTTCTAAAGGTTTTTCTAACAATCCAGATCGGAGATGATGGCGGCCCTATTTGAGTATTGCTGGTGGAAAGGAGAAGGTAAAAAGAATCCAAGAGCCATTTCATAAGAAGGAATGTAATTTCACCTTTCCTGTTCTTTTTAGAATTCACCACCCCTATAAACCTCTGTCATTACTACAAGTACTGCCAGTTAAAGAAGAACACTGTCATAAATATTGCCTTTTTTAGAAAAAAATAGCAAAGTGTGAAAAAGAAATCTTCAAAACCACCCTACTTAAAAGAGAAAGAAAGGAAGAATAAGGTCACATAAATGATACACAATTAGCAATGTCAAGCATGAAGCCAACTAGAATCACACTCTCCTATATCAAAGGACAAAAGGAGCAAGAATCAGATACTTGATTTTCTGAAGTGAGCCATATATTACTGTTTCCACTTAACAAAGTAGAAAACTGGGGTTCATTACATAACTATCTAGTTTTGAAACAAGTTCCAAGTCCATGGTACTTGCTTTTTGTTTCTTGCTCTTTCCAACATAGCTACCTCCACTATAACCCTGAAAATGGGTTGGGGTTTCTGTCCTTTTAAAAATATGCCACTTTGATTTATTTGAAGCCGTAACTTCTTTATTAATCAGGAAGCATCCTTTTATAAATATTGATAAACTATATTCTTGAAATACATCTCTCCACAGGTAGATACAGCCAACTGGGAAAATAGCCCACATTCTTTTGAAAAGAAAGCAGATTCAAAACCCAATTGCTCTTCATTTCAAATAGGTTACTTGCTACAGGTTTTAACAGACAAACAAATATAAAGCTAGAGAGATGATTTAACAATCAGTACCTGAGCCTGCTGTATCCCTCCAAAATTAACAACTGCCAACATTTCTTAGCTGTTTATAGTTTACCCAAACACTTTCATAAATTATCTCATTTAATGCTCACAATGCTCCTGAGGCAGAGGTTATTACTGTTTGAAAGCTAATCAACTATAGCTCCAAGGTTTAAATTGCCCAAACCATCACCACCCACAAAGGCTGGAATCAAGATGTAAACTCTGTTCTGACTCCAGAACTCTTCACATACTGGTTACCTTCCCTCAGGTAAAGTGCAAGCATAAAGGACACATAATGGTCCATGTTACATGAGGCAACCATCATCTCTAATCTTTTCCTAGCATTGTTTAGCCACATGTTCACTTGTACATTTCAAAGAGTCAAGAATTCTTTGCTTACCTGGTCCTTCTCTGGTTTATCAGAAATGTCATTCAGACTGGAGGAAGTCAGATTCCTATGGGTCATGGCTGGACTACCTGGAAAAACACAAGTGATTTTTTCATTAAAGACATCTCCTCAAGACTAAGACCTTGGTTGTATAATTCATAAACACTAGTAGACAAAGATGAGAATGATGATGATGCTTTTAAACACATTAGGATTCTCCTAAAGAATTTTCTAGAATTCAGGTTGGAGTACAAACGTGGTTAAGTGGAAAATATTTAAAAATCCCAAATACTTTAAAAATCTTATTACCTGGTTCTACTTCAAGACAAGTTAAACTTTGAAATAAACTTCTATGACAATAAGCATCAAGAGAAATTTCCTGGGCTAGGGTTACAGCTCAGTGGTAGAGTGCCTGCCTCGCATGCATGGGGTGCTGGGTTCTATCCTCAGCAACACATAAAAATAAAAAAAAATAATAATAAAGATATTATGTCCATCTACAGTTGAAAAAAATTTTTAAATAAAATAAATTTCCTCTGGTTTGGCTCACTACTATCGCTGCCTTCTCACACACATGTTAATATCCCTGGTTTCTTTTCCTTTTCCATGGCCTGCAGAAATCAATTCCTTCCTCATCAGCAGCAGAGCTGGCCCCTGGGTGCAAGCCTGGACCTCCTCTCCCCGAGGACTTGACAGTCCTTCCTAGGACCAGAAAAGCCACCTGATTTCCCTTTACTCTTTTTAATGGACCAGAAAAGCCACCTGCTTTCCCTTCTCTGAGAGAGATTTCAAACAGAATAGTTCTCCTTAGTGGGTATCTGATCTGGAATCCCCACTGTCTGCCTCACAGTCATATTCTCACAGGCTCCCTGCTTCTCTGCATTTCCATTTGGCAATCTAAAATAAACACAGTCCCTTTTCCTCCTCAACATGCCAGACTTCTGCTTCAAGTCAAAGGATAAATTTCATCAGGAATACTACATGGGAACCAATCTTCTCAGCATTATCACAGTTGTGGATAAAATTAATTGGCAATCCCTCCAGTTATTCTAGACACTGTTATACACAAGTATAAAGAAAAAAACACCAAGAACAGCCATAGATCATGTTCAGGTGGACCATGTTAATCAACAGAATACTGAACTTGCATTCTGCAGTTGGACCTGAAACTTGTGGGCTTACTAAGCAAAAGAGTAACTTTTTCAAATCCAGGGTGTTTGACCAAGCCCCTGCAGGGTGCTGAGCAATGCATTCATTATTAATCCTCAATGATCTGACTCAGGTTGGTCTTCACAGCAAAAGGACAAGGGTGGAAAAGAAGCACAGAGGTTCAAATAGAACATTGGCTTCGAAATCATCCTTTAGATTACAGACTAATTCCTTCACATAGAAACCCCAACACCTAATTTTACAAGAGAAAAAAACCTACTCCTAATAAGTTAATTCTATGTAAAAGCATCTCTTTAAGTAATATAATAGCCTTTAACTACCAGATCAGAAAAATCATAGTTTTCTTGAGCTGGCAAGACAGGGTATTTTCCACTCTGCTGCATTTCATTGAGTAAGCATGGCCTAGATCTCTTAAATCCTTTACCTGATGGGTGTTTTATTCTAGGAAAATTTGAGCACAGGACATTATTTAAAGGAAAGCAACATTGGAAAAAGTGCTTCATAAGCAAAATTAAAAGAACCCCTCTGAAGGTGCTATTTTCTGCTTTGAACTGTAACCTCTTTCTAGTGTCCATACAAAAGACATCTGGTACAAACTTGAATGCCCCCAAATAATGCTGAGATTGATTCTAATAGAAATGATGAATTGATATAATTTTGCACTTTATATTTAAAAACAAACGCAGTTATTTGAACTAACACAGTGAAAGGTCTGCCTGAGTGAAGAAATCTGAATTACATACTCCTAAAGAAATGTAGTCTTAGCATTCCTAATAAGACTTACAAGTTAAAAGCAGCTTGTGTAGGATGAATACTCCAGACTGATTTCTAATTATCAATCAAATGTATGTTATTGGCTATGTTGAAATAATCTGAAAGCAGTTTTTCATTAAACAAGTTAAATTCCCTGGGCAACAGCCTAAATATATTGATTTGTTTGAAAGCTCTATAAATACTGCAAAGGTATATTTCAGCTCAGTCACCATCCTAATTGCTACAACCATAAGGAGGTAAACAACAAATAGATAAGGTTTTTATGATAATGGTAAATTTGACTGATGTGTTAATTTTTCTAAGAAACCTCATATAGTACCTCATCATTTCTCTCACTTCTGAAATGTTATAGTGCACCTATCTACATTTATCCTAGAAGGTGGGGGGGGGTTTCAGAGGAAAGCCCAGGTTGAAGGAAGATGCAAGAAATAGATGAGAAAGAGAAGGCCAATGTTAAGAAACAATCAAATCTATTGCCCCTTCTTAACTTTACCCAATTCCCAGTATTAACAGCTTCACCAACATTTAACCTTGTGATATGCTGTAAGAGCTCAGAAGTCAAAGCTCCCAGGTAACTAAGCATATAATCAGTATTCTTCAACTTTTTTCCCCTCTCTCCCTATCAAACTTCCCACCCCCTTTCCACAACACCTTGAACAGGGACAGATGCTTCCCAATGCTCTTAATCAGTGGTTCCAAGTGTGGTCCCTAGACCAGCAGCATCTGTATCCCCTAGGTACCACTTAGAAATGCAAAATTCTTGAGGCTCACCCCAGACCAACTCTATCAAAACTCTGGGTATGGAGCATAGCAACATGGGTTTTAACAAACCTTCTAAGTGATTCTGAAACATGATAAAGATTGAGAACCACTGCTCAAAATAAAATAGTCATCTTAACAGTGTATGTCTACTCGGAATTGGAACTGGAAGAAGCACATTTAAGCCGGAGTAGCCAGAAGGGTAATTCTAATAACTTACCCTCCTCCAAATCACTACTCCACAACTGTCCTATCTCAAGCAAAATCATTTGATTAGCATCCTTACCACATAAACACACAAAAGAACCCTATTTGGTTTTTCCTTTGAGTCCTCACCTATACAACTAAATAAATAAATACTTAGTTTTGGAAACTCACTGATCAGACTTTTCCAGAAATGTATTAACCAAATCAAAGAAGACAGGACAAGAGCCAAATGATTACAAACCAGATTACATGTGGGAATCAGAAATTTGTGTGTGGATTTCAGCAAACCCAAGAAGCTGTTACACAACAGGTCCTTAACAACACATTCTATTGTGTACATTTTGCAACTGACATACACTATGACACATTGTCAGAATAAATCAGTGCATTCTATTTAGAATTTGGGCCTAATAATACAAATTTATTATACTACAATTCTGAGGGAGTTGGGGGACTAGAGAAAAATGTCACCTTGTACCAAACAGATGAAATACAAACACACCCTAAAGTGGGACAGGTGGTGAATCACTCAAAGCTACCATTGCAGACCCTGCCTTTTCTTTTCTTTTATTTAATTAGAGGTTTATAGCTATACAGAGTAGTTGATTCATTCAGACAAACTCATACATGCATGGAATTTGATTTCAGGACATACAAATGTCTTAGCCCTGCTTTTTATCCAAAGAAACTTTGTGGGGTTTTTTTTCAAGGTTTTTTTTTTTAAGAGAAGAACTAGTCTTGAGTGCATAGTCATAATTAATTTCCATATCACTGTTTTCTAGCCATAAGGGGGAAAAATAAAAGCTTTGGAGAATCACATTTTCAAGCAGTTTCACACAATCAAAAACAATTTCATTTGCAAAGTACCCATTTGGCAGGTACATACTGTTTCTATAAAAATTAATTACATTCTGTACTGTTTTAAAATCATTGTTATTCTTTAGCATATATGTAGCAATTCATAAAGTCCTTTGCAATTCTACTAGATAAAATGGGGTATAGAGAATGCATGGCATAGAAAAAGAATGATACTTAAATATGTACATAAAAATGTAAATATGTATAAACACAGTGGCAGCCCCCTTACCTCAAACTACATAATGAGCTAACAGAGAACACAAGGACAAGTTAAAACAAATAGCTCAGGTCTACAAAATACACTGGGTTCTTTTTTCTTAAGAATATATAATATTTTCAGAATAAAAAATAACTAAGGTAACATACAAGTTACAGACATATAAGTTCATGTTAGAAAATTCAGAGGTGTGAATCTAATCTGCACTGTGTAGGACCATAAACTAAATAGTAAATGTAATTTCAGGAAAATGCATGTGCTATACTTTGGATATGGAATGCTCCCTACCCTTGTCCCCTGTATTGAAGGCTCAGTCCTTACCCTGTGGGACTGGGAGTTAGTGGAACCTTTAGGAGATGGGGCTTAGTAAGAGAAGGCAGGCCACTGGAGATATGCTCATGAGAGGGATATGAGGACCTCCCCTTTTGAGTCTTCTATTTTTTTTTCCTTCCCATATACCATGAGGTAAACAGATGTTCTCTGCCACAACTTCCCACCATGATGTACTATTCTACCACTGGCCCAAAGCAGCAGGACCAAGTGACCATGAACTGAACCTCTAAAACTATGAGCCAAAATAAATCTTTCCTCCTTGCAAATTGTTTATCTCAGGTATTTTGTTGCAATGACAAAAATCTGACTAACAGCTTGTTAATGTGTTCTGAATCCCCATTGACCCCACTGATAATCCTCCCTGCTCTATAGACATAACAAACTTACTAAAGATGTCTGCATCCAAGCTTAATGATTAACTAATCTTTTTGAGTGCATATCTTATTTAATCTTCATATCAACACTGGAAGATTGGTATTATTATTACCACTTAATATTAAACAAATGAACTTCAAGAAGGTTAAGTTCATGATTACACAGCAAATGGTAAAACCGAAATTTAATAAAGAAAACTGCTCTATGCTATTTACACAAATAAACATATGTCCTTCATCATGTCCAATGAAGAGAAAGTATAATGTACAACCATGAAGAATATATCCTTTTTCCGTGCCAACTGTGTACAATATAACATTGCTGAGGGTGTTTGAGACAAATATGTTCTGGGTTTTCAACTTAGCTGTTCCCAAAGACGGAATCTGTATTTCTTCACTTTTTCATTTTCATAAAGAAAAAAACAGGAAAAGTATTGAACTCAGCTATTCTGTATACCACTGTGATTAAGCAGCACCAAACCACAACTCTGTGACAAAGAAGAAAGGATGCTAAAAGCAATAACAATATAATTATAAGATAATAACACCACATGCTTCTAAATGTCCTACATCGTCATAGCCAAGTGTTTGGGAAATTCCATAATGTACACAAAGCCAATTCTCCATTATTTCCATATTGGTTTTCCACATTTCAAGTTACTCCAACTACAACTTCTTCCCATTTCAACCACTAAAAACAGAAATAGAACAAGGAGATAAATCACTTAGAATACTTATAATAAATTTGAGACTATCTGGAAGGAATAGCTTAGTTTTCTATAACAACAGGCTATCAAAAGCAATTCCCACCAAAAGTAATTTAAAAATACGCAGATTATTAAGATTCCTAATCTAATCCCTTCACCCATCTTTTAAATAAAATGCAGAAATACATAAAATGCAAGTATTAGACTAAGGAAAGCTAAAAATATCATCAGTCATTAGGAGCTTTATGAAAGAATTTCATAACTAAGAAATCAGTTTGTCTATTTTTGTTTCATTTTAATTCTTTGGTTTAGGATGTTTTTATTGTTTGTTTGTTCATAATTTTCTATAATATAAACTCCAAGAGCCCAGAGCCAAGGCACTTGGTTTTGTCTTGTTCACAGGTCTAGCCTCAGAGCTTGGCATTAATGGAGCCTCATAAATATTGGTGAATGAATAATGCAAGTGGGTATCATCTGACCTCCGTCTGGAATTACTACTCTAAACACAACAGTGCTAAGTCCATCTCCTATGGAGGGAGATGCTGCATGTACCCTCCAAGAGCCTTCAGACTTGGAAAGTCTGAGAGTAAATAAGGAAGAAGTCTGTTGCTGGCCCAGAACTAACAGAACCCAAGGACTCTGCCAAGCTGGCCAAAGGCCTGTCAGCCAACAGAAGGAACAGAAGTCAGAAGTGATAATGGGAAAAAGAAAAACCCTGCAAACCAAGAACCAGGAGTCAGGATGCAGGAGAAATGGGACAAGGTGTCCAGTCTGGGCCAAAGGAAAGGAGAGCCCTGGGACAAAGAAAAGCCAGAGGGGTAGGTGGCACTGAAATCACTGGAAGCACGTGATTAACTTGGAAAGTGAAAGAAATTTGCAGGAAAGACAACGACATAAAAAGACCCAGATAACTATCAAAGTATGTGAGTGAAGTTCAGCCAAAAGTGAAGTCATCCCTAATGTATGGGACAAAGATAACAGAGAAGATGCTCTTACATGGAGAGCTAGAAGTGTGCAGGGGTCAGATCACAGCAGAACACCTGTAACGAGGAGGTGGCAATCAACACTCTCTTCTTTTTTGTTAACATTTTAAAATTTTTAATCAATTGTTTTTTTGTTCTAATTTGTTATACATGGCAGCAGAATGCATTTAGATTCATAGTATGCAAATAGAGCACAACTTTTCATTTCTCTGGTTGTACACCAAGTAGAGTCACACCATTTGTGTCTTCATATATGTACCTATAGTAATGAAGTCCATCTCATTATACCATCTTTCCTACCCCCATACCTCTTCCCTTCCCCTTTCTCCTCTATCCATAGTTCCTTCATTCCTCCCATGCTCCCCCCCCCCAACCTCCATTATGAATCAGCAATCATTTAGCTTTTGGTTTTTTGGGATTGGCTAACTTCACTTATTATGATATTCTCCAACTCCATCTATTTCCCTGCAAATGCCATGATTTTATTCTCTTTTAATGCTGAGTAATATTCTATTGTGTATATATACCACACTTACTTTATCCATTCATCTACTGAAGAGCATCTGGGTTGGTTCCACAATTTAGCTATTGTGAATTGTGCTGCTATAACCATTGATGTGGCTGTGTCACTGCAGTATGCTGTTTTTTAGTCCTTTGGGTACAAACTGAGGAATGGTATAACTGGGTCAAATGGTGGTTCCACTCCAAGTTTTCTAAGAAATCGCCATATTGCTTTCCAGATTGGCTGCACCAATTTGCAGTCCCACCAGCAGTGTAGGAGTGTGCCTTTTTCCCCACATCCTTGCCAACACTTACTGTTGCTTGTATTCTTAATAACTGCAATCTGACTGGAGTGAGATGAAATCTTAGAGTAGTTTTGATTTGCATTTCTCTAATTGTAGAGATGTTGAACATTTTTTCATATATTTGTTAATCGATTGTATATCATCTTCTGAGAAATGTCTATTCAGTTCCTTAGCCCATTTATTGATTGGGTTATTTGGTTTTTTGGTGTGAGTTTTTTTTTAATTTCTTTATATATCCTGGAGATTAGTGCTCTATCTGACGTGCATGTGGTAAAAATTTGATCCCATTCTGTTGGCTCTCTATTTACCTCACTGATTGTTTCTTTTGCTGAGAAGAAGCTTTTCAGTTTGAACCCATCCCATTACTAATTCTTGAGTTAATTTCTTGCCCTTTAGGAGTCTTGCCCTAAGGAAGTAGGGGCCTATTCCGACAGGATGAAGATCTGGGCCTTCTTTTTCTTCTATTAGGTGAAGATACCACCCTCTTCTTTCAAAGATTGTTCTATACTCTACACCCTCTACTATCTAAGCCCCTTTGATACTCTTCTAACCTAAACTTCCTTCACTCAGTTAATAATAACACTGCACTAAACATTTAATTTTTATAGTGACTTAAAATAGGCAGCTTAATTTTTTGAAAAGTTTTTCATTCTCAACTACCGCCCCCAACACACACACAACATAAAATCACTAGTCATCTGAGAAAGAATTCAGAAACAGACCATGGTTGGAAAATTTATTAAAAAGGAAATTCCCTATAAAGTACTATAAGGAATCTGTTGTCCTTTCAATTATAGTATTTGTGATTCTATAAAAGTTCTCTCAAAGGACATACACATACACCTGAGCACATATATATGCAGACACACACTATGCATGCACACATGCAAAAATTAAAACTATGAACAAAAAACTTAGGTAGATATATCTAAAATACTTTGTGACCTTCTTACCTCACAGAAACAGAAAAGAGCAGTACCTATAGTGAGCCCATGCTAGTTAATAAAAGTGTAAACAGGGAAGGCCTATCAATGGCAGAATATGAGAGCAGTAAAGAAACATCTCACTGTCTTCATTCCAAAAAGGTACCAACCTAGACTGATATTCATGAAATGCCCCTAAACTAAGTTAAAAAGGAATATGAGTAGGTTCCTGCAGCCACATCATTGCAAGGACTGGACGTTTACCAGTGTGTGACTGGATAAGTTTGGGCTACTCTCTTGCACACATGTATAGACACCAAATACAACATAATAGTAAAATATCATTCATTGGATTAAGGAATTCTCTGATTTGATGAAGTGAGTTTTAAATATTTTAAGAAAGCTACCAGTTCAAGATAATGTACTTAGCATATGACTTAATAGATGGGTTTACTTCCACACCCTTCCTAGATATTTCTAACAAAAATACTAAAAAAGGGGGGGGTGATAAGCCACATCAATGAAAATAACTGGCAAAAGAGAAACACAGACAAGAGACTTCAAACACTCTATAAGAAGAAAAGCAAACAGAGTAGTAGAATCTGACACTATTCAGAAATGGTAGTGTCGAATACGTGCTGAGGGGCATGACATCACAAAAGAGATCTTCCCACTCCTGAAGAAGCTCCATACTGAAAGACTCCAAGTAGATGGAAGCAGAGATGTAGGCTGAAAGGAACAAATTCATGGAAATACCATGCACCAAAAATTTAACACCATCCCAGGGAACAGACTAACTAGCAGCAGCCAAGGCATTTACAACTGCCAGGCTCTTTACTAAAGAGAAACTCAGCAAAGACAAAGAGATTTAGTGCAGAGTCTGTACCACAGAGCCAAGCCCTGTGAATTCCAGCACTGTAGAGGACCCTCTTGGGATAATGCACTGTAGAGCAAGTGTTCTTTCTCAAAGGCAAATGAACAACTGAGGAGCATCAGGCATTCAGGAGAGGAAGGCAGATCACAGCAAGCATTTCAGAGATAACCATAAAGAAAGGAGACAAAATAAATTAGAAAAATAAGTATAATTTAGAACACTCAAAAATTCTTATTAATTAGCAGAGATCCGGGCTGGGGATGTGGCTCAAGCGGTAGCGCGCTCGCCTGGCATGCGTGCGGCCTGGGTTCGATCCTCAGCACCACATACCAACAAAGATGTTGTGTCCGCCGAAAACTAAAAAATAAATATTAAAAAAATTCTCTCTCTCTCTCTCTCTCTCTCTCTCTCTCTCTCTCTCCAAAAAAAAAAAAAAAAAAAATTAGCAGAGATCCAAGACAATAATCTATCTATAAAATACAGACAAGATTCTATGAAAAACAGAATAAAGAAAAGGTCTCAGAATGAATAAATAATTAGTTTAAACATATATAGGTACATTTTATATGTGTGTACACATGTGTTTAATATATTTAAATATAAAAAACATTAAATATGTTTAAACTAATCATTTTGTTCATTCTGAAAGCTTTCCTTGTGTGTGTGTATTTTATATATATATATATATATATATATGGGGGGGTGGAGAGCATGAGCAAGAGGGATGATTATAACAAATAATACCCCTGCCAGGCACAATTACTCACACCTGTAATCCCAGTGACTTGGGAGGCTGGGACTGAGAGATCACAAGTTTAAATCCAGCTACAGCAATTTAGTAAGGCCTTAAGCAATATAATGAGGCCCTGTCTCAAATAAAAAGGGCTAGGGATGTCACTCAGTGGTAAGGTAAAGTGTCCCTGAGTTAAACCCCCAGAACAACAACAACAAAATTCAAAATCCTCAATACAAGAGCTAGAAAATAACAAGAAAGTCTTCCAAAAAAACAAGGAGACTGGGTGGACAATGCCAGGAAACATAGAGAATATATCTGAGTATAGCGAATCAATCCAAGAAGCCCCATATCTAATTATTAGGAGTCCTATTAGGTCAGAACAACAAAAGGGAAGGAAAGAACACTATGAGAGAATAACCCAGAGCTAAAGGACATGCTTCTTCCACTCACAAGGGCCTCTAGGGGATAATAAAACAAACCACAAAAAATTTTTTTAAAAAATCCCAGTCTTGTATGTAGATGAGTCATTGTGAAACTTCCTCACACCAAGAATGAAGAGAATATTCTAAAATGTTCTGACCAGAATTAGATCTTGGAATTCTCTTAAGCAGCAGAAACCTAAGTTCCATGGTAGAAGTTAATGGAACCCTGTTTTCAAAGTTCTAAAAAAAAATTACTTTCAATCAGGGATTCTACATGCTTCCAAATCATCAGTCATGGGGGGAAATGAAAGAAAAAATTTCAGGTGAAAAATGTTAATATTAGTATACCCTCTCATACAAAGTTACCTGACCATGTGATTTAGCAAAATGGGGTAATGACTAAGGAAGGGGATATGTGGTCTCCAACTTTGGAGAGCCAGGGAAGCAAACCTCAGAATACCCACCATGCAGCAGGCCCAGGGACAAGCAGGAGGGTGGTAAAGGGGGCAGCGGAATCCACTGAAGGGGCAGCCCTGCCAGAAGGTGACACTCAGGCACACTACAGGTGCATTAGCATCACTGCAACACTGAAAGAGCTTGAGAATACAGTAATAGGTAATTTTTAATGCAATTCAAAACTCTAGTTTAAAAAAAGATGTTCACAAAAGAAAATGTACTTACAGCTCATTACATAGTTTTAGAGTGAACTATATTCATGCAGTCATAATACAAATTCTATTTATGGATTCCTAGCATTAGAATCAACTGACAGAGAAAGCACACATTTATTTATAGATAAAGATGAGAATGTAAATCCAACCAGTATTGACAATAAAAGTAAAAGAAGCAATGACAGAAGCCTGAAGTGTCAGCATTAAGGAAGGGCCAGGGACAGGTCCAATCTTTCAGTCCATGAAATATTATTTATAATTTTTTAATTATGGCAAAGGAAACTTTTTCTGAAATCTGTCTGAATTATTAAAGATTATAATCCATAGCTGGAGTTACCAAAAATTCTTACACCTGAAAAGTATGAGTATGTGCAGAAAAAGCACAATATTAACAAGATCCTCTGTGTGCAGTCAAATAAATATATAGATGTTGACATAAATATAGATACAGATGTTATAGAAACAGACATAAAAATTTAAAAGGTTAATAGACACATTCTCTGAGCCTCCACTTAACAAATGTAGCCCCTCCCCTTGTGCTCTAGATTTATGGCTCACAAAACATATTTGGGGAAAAGTCATTCAATTGGCTTCCTTGTGTGACCAACTCCTCATGACCTTGCTGACTGCATGTCCCACTTGACTTGTATATACCTATTCATAAGCTCATCTTCAGCCAAAGTGACATTTAGGGTCCTCCTAGAGTTACCCTGGGGAATTCCAGGCAGAAACAAGAAGGTCCAGGATTTCCTTCTTATTGAAAGCTGAAGCTGAACTGAGAAGCCTGTAGCTCTCAGTTAATACTATCCTACTTCTAAATCACCTCTACTAAGAAGTTGGAACTAAGAAGTTCCAAGGGTGAGGGTATTTTATGACCCAGACCTGCCTGATAGTAACTACCATGATCATTACTTTTTTTTACTAAGCATGAGCTGGGAAAGAAGATAGAATGGTGGCTCACATCTTTCCTTTCTGGGAAGAGCCTACTGGATCCATAAAAAGAAGTAAAAGAATCATGCCAACATGTTATTATAGAAAGAAGACAAAGCAAGAGTAAGAAAAGATTAGCCAATTGAGTAATGATCATTCATAGGATTGTTACAAAAACTAAACAAGAAAATGCATAAGAAGGGTCTTCTCAGATGTTCAATAAATGTTAGTTTTCTTTCCATTTTTCCCTGCAATCATGCCACTCAGAACTCAAGATGCTTAGGAAACTGTGAAGTACATTTGCCATTGTGAGGTCCCATAACCAGTCATCATTTGTAATTTTCCAGTCTAAGGTGATGAGTTCAGAGAACTGAGAGGTTGCAATTCTAACTGATATCTTGAGGTTTAGGTTGAAGTCATCTAAGTCAATTCAATAAATGAAGACTGAGGACTAAATAGAGCTATTCTTAATCACACAGGGGATACGTGGTCACACCAGGCAAACCAATGTGAGACAGCTTCTAGCAAAAGTGTTAGACGTCTCATTGAGTGCAGGGGTCATTAACAATCATTTACTTCAAAAACCTATGCAATAAGCACCTTACTTACATATATTACATTGTGGGTATAAAAAGGTCTTTAATGGTAATTTCTAATATTCTTTTGAGGAGCTGTGATCTAGTTTGTCATTCTGATGGAGGACAAGACACACTTTTCTACATTTGCTACTAAAATGGTGTGGAGGATGAGCTGGTGGAAAAAAAAAGAGCAAGTGTTAAAACATATGAAGCATCATGAGGAAAAAAAGCAGAGATTTTGAGAATGCTTCACTGAGTCTAGTTATGCTAGTTAAAGATTGCTTAAATCAGTGGGCAAAGGTAATTTCTTTTTTTAAAAAAAAACTCTATTTTCTGCTGAACCAAGATAAAGAGAAATGAAACAGAGAATAAGAAAGAAACACTGACTAGGAATAATGTGAACCAGAAGCAGAACTTCAGCTTCTAAAATCCTCTGATACAGTACTACTAAAGATAGACAGCAGAATACATCAGTCACTAGAAAGGCAATTTGTAAATCAATGGAAAGGTAACTGATGTGACACAACAATCTGTATACGGGGTAAAAAATGGGAGTTCATAACCCACTTGAATCAATCTGTGAAATATGGTATATTAAGAACTATGTAATGTTTTGAACAACCAACAATAAAATTTTAAAAAAAAGAAACCTATTTTATGAATTAGATGAAAAATAAAGTGAAAACTTTTTGATTCTCTTGTTTGGCCCTGTTTTGAGTGAAGGTGTGATTCTAAGAATAGTGTCTCTTTATATGTTCATTTTATCAATGGATCTCACCTTTAAAAACAACGATTTTCTCATTATAAAAATTGTATATTTGCATTAAGTCAACTGTAAAAAAAATTACACTAGAATTTTATTTTCAACCAACTATTTTTTACACAGAGAATTTGGGTATATGTTTGGATTTATTTATTTATCTCTTTACATGTGTCTAGGGGATACATTCAGGCTTCAAGCCCTCTATCATTGAGCTTCATCCCCAGCATTCTAATTCCTTTTATTTATATAATCCCCAAATACTATATAAACCTATCATCCTATTTTTTATTTATACTTTATATAAATATCACATTTTCTTTCTCTTTTTTATAGATACTTTCTTTGAACTACTTTCAGAAAATGTTGATACCACAATATTGGTTAAGATCTGATAATTAACAATGTATCATAATTTTGGTTTAAAATGAAATCTGAATAAAATGTATTTCCTTCTTTAAAAAAAATAAAAAAATAAAAGCTCCATATCAAAACACAGTTGGTCTTACTTATAAATTAGACAAATTGAAACTATAAGCCCCTTCTCATACTAGATCCTAAATCACTCTTTAGTCCAAACAAATTAACATGCAAACAAAACACAATATACATGCAAAAGTCAATATTTGGTATTTGCTTAATAATTGTATAATTCAACATAAACCAAAGCCAAACCAAATAAAATCTTTATCAATAATTATGAAAATAAATAAATAAATAAATAAATAAATAAATAAATAAATAAAATCCTCTGATACAGTACTACTAAAGTTTTCTCACAGTTGTACATTATCTGTGGACCAGGAATACAATACAGAGGGTACAATAAATTTAGATGCCCCAGGGAAAAGTCCCTGGTAGGTTGGGCATGTTATTATACATGTGGCTCATATAATAACAGAGTCAAAGGGCACCTGGGTGCCCTCTAACCTACTTTTCAAATGTGATTCTTCCTATAACATTAGATACAGCTAGTTTCCTACTATCTGCTTACATACTTTTGCTGACAGGAAATCTGCCACTTATAAAACAATCCCTTTCACTATAGTGAAGTTCTTCTTATATTTGGTAAACTGCATCCACACCCCAGGTAAGCAGTAGCATTTTCAAGGACCAAAGTCAGTACATACATTACATTCAGAGTGCCAACTAAAGCACACACTTGCTCTGAAAGACTGATTTCCACTCAAATACACATAATTTATATTTTTCTTCTTAGAAATAATGTACATCTTCATATGTTCCCAGGCTTTACTGAGAATTTCCATACATAGAAGCCCTCACCTTATCTTTGACAATTCTCTACCAGCAGGGAGCTAGTCCATAAAGTTCTCATCCCTCCCAGAAGCTAGTGTACAAAGGGCCTTTAGTGGGAAATTCTGTACCCTTGTACAAGAGGGAGATACCTATATCCTCACCAAGAGGGCTTTATCAGCCTGAATTTAGAAAAAAGTAAATCTGAAGCAGTCCACAGATCCTCTTTGAAAATTAATGGATTCTAGAAATGAATTCCATTCTTATCCAGAGACATAAAGAGCCTAAAGCAAATATCTTCCTCACTACAATGTTCATCCATAGGTCTAATATTGTTCTCTAAAGCAACAAAGCAAGGTCTACTTTCCTCTACATATAAGTATTAGGCCAGCTCTCTTGGGCCAACTAAGGATGACCATGCCTAGATGTCTCAGTGTCTGGTCACCTCTTAGATGGTTTCCAGGTTATAATTCTCTTCCACCAGATGGGAACCACTTACCCACAAGGACTTCTCACCCTACACATGATAAGCCTAGCTTATCATAAACATCAGTGTTCCTCTTATGGTAAACAGGTTTAACTGGCAGATCTCTGAAGACAGGGACTGTGTGTCTTGATCACTGTATATTTCCAGCACCTTGCTGAGAACTGAGCTCTTTAAAGAGTAATCCTCAAAAATATTTAAGGGAATTATCCAGGCAGGAGGATCACAAGTTCAAAGCCAGCCTCAACAACAACAAGGCGCTAAGCAACTCAGTGAGACCCTGTCTCTAAATAAAATACAAAATAGGTCTGGGGATGTGTGTGACTCGATGGTTGAGTCCCCCCGAGTTCAATCCCCGAGTACCACCCCCCAAAAAAGTATTTAAGTGAATGAATGAATTTGACAATCCAAATGAATTATTATAACACCTCAAAATTCTATCACTATATCTGGAAATAATGAAATTATTACCAGTAAAGGGAGAAGGAACCTTCCCAGTTCATAGTTAAAATAATCACTTTTACTAAAGACCACAGTTATAACTATGATTGACATTTTTTACAAATAATAATACAATGTGAGCTATTAGCTGGAAATCCTTCATACACATTCTAGGCACTTCCCTAGAAATGCAGACAAAAAGTTTCTAAGATGGCCTTTGGAAGTTGGGGAAATGATTCAACCTTGAGACTTTAAACCCAGAGCCCAGCTTAAATGTGTGCCAGATGTACAGATTTGACTGAGGAGAAAACGTGACATTATAATTGGATTTACCGTGTTCTTCCTCAAAAAGGATACTGATATTAGTCTCTCCACCACATTTACCTAAAAAGACCGTATACCAGTTTGTAACCATGGTTACTACTTACAGAACACATAGTGTACAGCTTTCTGAAAACAAAGTTGGTCACAGCCCATCGTAGTTTGTGTACTCCAACTATTGCCTGGGGTTGAGAAGAATGGCCTTAGAAAACAGAAACATCCCAGAAAGTTATGCTTTGGAATGCTGACTTGTTGCCTCTCACTGAGGGACATCAGGAATTTCATATTCTGAGCCAAAACAGAGAAACTCTGAGTCATCCGTGACCATACTTCTTTTTAGCAGACAAAAGTAGTATCTGTGGCAAGAGTAGTATCAGAATGAATGATAAGCAGAGCGAGGAATGAAGAGGGAAAATGTCATCTGGAGTCTACACTGAGTGCAACGCCAGTTAACCTATCTCCTGGGTGACCTCAAACACTCCCTTTCAGACAGGTAGGGTTACAGAAAAGAACCACCTCAGATTCTCATGGGTTAACCCTACTGTAATTGATTTCTCACTCTTGACACTGACTACTGTGGATTGACAGGGACATGGTTCTGCATCTCTGTTCTTATACCAGGACCCAGTTGCAGGTAGCAGCTACTCTCTAGAACACTGTTGGTTGGAGGAAGAAGAGTTGAGTGATGTGTGCACTGTCTCTAGAAGCTCCCCCTGGGACTGGTACCCAGTACTTCTGCTCACAATTCCTTGGCCAAAAAGCAAGTATGTGGTCACACCTAACCTCAATTGGGCAAGAAAGTACAATCTTCATAAGTTCCCCAAAAAGAGGGAAAGCTGGAATATTTGTGAATAACCCTAATGACTACCATAAATACATAACCTACTGATCCCAGGTGCCTTCAGCTACAAGAAAAGCCAATGATGCCTACCTCATAAGAATATTCTGTGGGAACCACGTACATAAATGTTAGGGAGTACCCATAATTGCCCTGGTTGTGATATCTCAATAATGGATAGAATGACCCAGTTGGCAAGAAATGGAGGCCATGGGCAGAGAGACCAATCATCAAAATTTACTACTATTAGAAGCTAGAGAAAACCCAGAGCTTCCCCCATGGCACTGCAGCCGGTCAGTTTTGGGATGATGTTAAAAATACTGATCTGATAAATCAAGAAAAGATGAGATGTTACCTCAACTTTTCTCTCATTTTCACATTAAGTGTTCATTTAATCAACAAGTATTATAAAATATCTATGTGTCAGACACCATATTAGACCCTGGGTGAAAAAAATAAATCATTGTTTCTTATCCCACCCCATCCCCCAAAAACAACCTTTCTAAGAATCAGAGTTTATGCCCAGTAACAGTTCTCTATACCACCACCATCAATAAATAAATAATACAAACAATAAAATCTAAATGAATTTGAGAAATTAGCCATCAATCCTTCCAAAGCTTTTGTTTTGTCCAAAAGTCAAAAACAAAAATGTAATGATCTATTTAAAAGGTTTGTCTCAAGCTCTGGATACTACATATTCTGCTTAAGTAGATGGAACATATTCTATTTCCTCTCTTTTCTTTAGATTGACTAAACTCTTAAAGACACTCATAAAAGATCTTCTCCATAACAACCTGGTGGGGAAAGAGATATAGGTGTGACTGACAACACATGGTTAACAAATAATTTAGCCATGGTGAGAATCATGTGGATGAACTGGTCCAGTCAAACATTTACTGAACATTTACTAAGTGTGTGACATTATGCTTGGCACTAGGAACAAAGACGGATGGGATGTGGTTCAAGTTCTTTAGCCACTTTGCCAACAATGCAGGTGTGATGATAAATCTGTGGGGGCAGGAGAGCCGGGCTACAAGAACATAGTGAGGGAGAAGCCTTTGGTGGGATAGGAGAGAGGAACAAGAACAACAAGAAAAAAAAAATTCTCCTGGAGGAAATATGAACTTCAATGACAGGTTAAAATTTAGTCACATCAAGTGGGGGTCACTAAACAGAATATGTGAGACAGAAACACATGCAGTCTGGGCATGTGAGGATCTAAATCTAAATTACTTGAGCTTGAAGTACAAGAGTGGAATGGCAAAAGATGATTAGGGAGTTAAGAATGACCAAGTCAAGAAGCCTCTCCCAGGCTAGAAAACTTGGGCTTGATCTTACAAATATTAGCCAGACTAGGGACCATGAGCTTGGACTTAATAATAATAGGAAGTTCACTCAAGGTTTTTGATTTAAAAAAAAGTTACACTTGTAGCTTATTTAGTTTTTTCTGGCAGTTGTGAAGGATTAATTTAAATATGTAGTAGTAGTAATGGAAGGATTCATTTAAAGAAGTAATAACAAAGGCTTGGAAAAGAAGAAGCAATTGAAATGGTCCACAAAGAAGATGATAAGGCCCTGAAGCAGAGCAGCTATAACAAAAGAGTTCATGATGGGCAGGAATTAATAGGAAGCAAAGCAGCATAAGAAGATGGAGAATGGAGAATGGAGAATGGAGAATGAAGAGAAGTCCAAAATAAAAGGGGTTCGTTGGCCTGGCAGGAGAATGGATGAGGGTCCACAGAGCTGGGAAATGCATTCAAAGGAGTAGAACTGAAATGTGAATTACCAGGACAGCCATACATATCATAAACATTCAGCTTACCACAGAAAGAAAAACCCTAGTTCTGAAGATTCTGCCAGCAATTTTCATCAAAGTAAATTTCTACTATTTGCTGCCAAGAAGAAATTTCATTATTAACTTTGAAATTGATATCCACAGCTAGAACATTACATTTGCTTTTCCCCCTCGTCTCTCTCACTCACATGTGCACAGACATACTAATTCAAGTAGGTAGATCTTCAGTTGTCTCCAATAATTACATCCAGACATTGTCGGGTCTAATAAGAGTATTTTATTGTATATTTGCAGGAAAGACTCTCTATCAGTTTCAAATTACTCTAGTCTACCTCAGAAGTCCCCTGGAAGACCACAGTTCAATAGGTTCTTTGGTAGACCTTGAATTGGTAAATCCAACCTCCTTCATTAGAAGAGAACTCTCATCTTCCTCATTTAAGAGTACATGGTGAGAGGGAAAGATTTTCTGTATACTGGTTTTGCACAGCTTCACAATGCTGACACACTTCAAAGTCAAGGCTACAATTCCTGTTGTGATTGGGTGGTAGTCATTAATGCCACTAGTCAAATACTAGTGAATTGATACCTTCTGGGCATAAACATTCCTTGAAGTAATGTGTGGATACATGACTAACTATGTCAAATGAAATGTACGGGTACAAGTTTAACAGGCAGCCTACGCATTACCATGAATCTTGTCTGCTGCTAGTGACTGTGGAAACATACGTTGAGCCTGAATCCTGATGAAGGATGTTGAGCAGTGCCCCCTAAACACCTACATTAGATATGCAGTAGCATGAATAAAAAAGAAACTTTTGTCATGTTAAGCACCTGAGATACAGGGAGAGGGGGGTTGTCACTGAAGCAAAATCTAGCCCTTCCTGACTACTAGTTATCATGTTCTTCTTATCCCCTTAAAATTATCCTCTATCAAGTATCCTTCACCAGGGTTCTCTGGGAAGCCAAGAAGGAATCAAAGTCACAAGCAATTAGTAAATATCATGTCTTAATGATTCTTACTTGGCCTTTCCTTTCAATACTTTCAATTATTATCAATAATTTTTTAAATTTCTCATTTTAGTCATCTGGTTCTGTTGTTCATTCATTCATTTATTCTATACTTATTGATTCACTGCTATGTATAAGGCATTCTACAAGACACAACAGAATAAATGTCAAACTTTTTGGCCTCCTTAACACACTTAAACATTAAAAATGTTATTTATCTAGATCACATCTACCAATATTTACCATATCAAATCAACTTAGATGTCTGTCAATAAATTAATAAATTAAGAAATTGTGATTTATATATACAATGGAGTTCTACTCAGCCTAAAAGAAGAATGGAATTATGGCATTTGCCAGTAAATGAGTGGAAATGAAGAATATCATGCTAAGTGAAATAAGCCAAACTCAGAAACTCAAAGGTCAAATAATGGTTCCACTCCAAGTTTTCTGAGGAATCTCCATACAGTTTTCCATAGTGGTTTCACCAATTTTCATTCCCACTAGCACTGTATGAATGAACCTTTTTCCCTACATCCTTGCCAACATTTATTGTCACTGGTATTCTTGATAATTGCCATTCTGCTGGAGTGAGATGGAATCTCTGTATAGTTTTAATTTGCATTTCTCTAATTGCTAAAGACCATGAACATTTTTCATATATTGTTGATCATTCATATTTCTTCTGTGAAGTGCCTGTCATGTCCTTTGCCCATTTATTCATTGGGTAATAATTTGTTTTTGGTTTTGGTGTTAAGTTTTTGGAATTCTTTGTATATCCTGGAGATTAATGCTCTATCTGAGATACAGGTGGCAAAGATTTTTCTCCCATTCCAAGGCTCTCTCTTTGAATTCTTGATTATAGTAATGCAGCCACATCAATGTTTTTGGCAGCTCAATGCACAATAACTAAGCTATAGAACCAACAGATGAATGAATAAAGAAATGTGGTATATGTATACAATAGAATATTATTTAGTCATAAAGAAGAATTAAATCATGGTATTTGATGGTAAATGGATGAAGCTGGAGAATATCATGCTAAGTGAAATAAGCCTATCTCAAAGCACAAAAAGGTTAATATTCTGATACATGGATGCAGACACACAAGGTGGAGGGATACAGAATAATAGTTCAGTGGATTAGACAAAGGGGAATCAAGGGAAGGGAGAGAGGATGAGAATAGGAAAGACAGTAGAATGAATGGGACATAACTTTCCTATGTTCATATATGAATAAATGATCAGTGAAATTCCAAATCATATACAACCACAAGAATGGAATCCTAATTAGAATAAGTTATACTCCATATATGTATAATATGTCAAAAATATACTCTATTGTCATGTATATCTAAAAAGAACAAATAAAAAAAACATGAGAGGTCAAATGTTTTCTCTCATATGCAGAAGCTAGAGTAAAATAAAGGAAGGGGCAGAGGAGGATAGGATAACATAAAGGTAAAGGGAAGCTCAGTAACGTAGAAGGACAGCGAGAGGCAGAGTGCAAGAAGGGCAAGGGGAGGCAATGAGAATGGATTCTTAGAAAATTATGTTATACATATATATAAATATGCAACGGAGAACCTCACCTTTATACAGAGGTAGAAGGAACCAATAAAATATAAACAAACAGGCAAGTCAAAGACTAGGAGAGGAAGGAGAATGGGAGAGGGGAGGGAGGACGGGAGGGAAAAGAGAGGACCATGAACTGAAATTGAATTCCATACATGAGTTTGTCAGGATAAACTCAACTAATATGTATAACTATTACACTCTAATTTCAAAAAGAAAAAACACAAACACTTATCACATCAGTAATTAAAACAACAATTTTTAAGAATATCAATTCATTAATGTAAGATCATAATAATAAATGCATTATGTCAATGAATTCATACATTTTCATTAAAAAACTATTTTTCAAAATAAAAAATCACTATAAAAATGGTGTTGAAGTATGAATGCTGATTGGCTATTTAACCATAAAAAAATGACATCTTTGAAGATCTTCTTTATTATCTTATGGGATATAACTAGATTCTCATGTTTGCGTCTGTGTTCAATTTGTTGAGAAATACTATTTTGATTGAATTATATGAAGAAAGTCCTAAGACCTTTCAAACCTTCTAAAAGCATCTTAGGAGGACCCAGGGTTCCTCAGTCCCAACTTTGAGAACCAGGACTACAATGCAAGGGCAAGAATAGCTTTTACTAGATGACAGTATATACTTTAGGTTTTTAAGATCTCTGTTGCAACTCTGCCACCATAACACAAAAGTAGCCAAAAACAATACATATCAGCTAATGAGCATGGCTTGGTTCCATGACACTTTATTTACATGATCAGGTTACAGAATGGATTAGTCCATGGGCCAGCCTTTCCATACATGTGATAGAAGATATCTAAACAAATTAGACATTGGGTGCCCTTAAGAGGCAGTAATACATGCCTACACACTACAGTACAAAGTAGAATAAAATAAATGCCACTGTGAGAAGTCTAAGAAAACATGCTTTTAAGGTTCAAGGTCAGTAAATAATACCTTGAATTGGGAAGGCTTTAGGAGAATGTGTCTTAAAGGAAGTCTTAAAGGACAGAGGGAAGTTTGACCAAGTTTCAGGAGGAAGCAGAATATTCCACGCAGAGAAGTGATTGAGGGCAAAGGCACTAAGAGAGGGAGGTGCCCAGCAGATGCAAGTAATGACAAATAGCTACTGAAACAGGGCATAAAGAGGAGCACAGGAAAGCGAAAAACTGCTTCCTCAGCTTCAGATCACTGTGTAATGGGCCTTGAATGTTAAGCTCGGGGGCTTGGATGATGTATGAAATGCCACTGAACACTCCCTCATTAGAAGGTACTTATCAGCCAGGTTTAAGATTAACAGAAGTGTAGTCTGCACTTGCATACGCCCACCCATAGGCAGTGACCCCAGGTAACAGGCTTTTGGATCAGACTCAGCAAGAGGAAATGCGAACCTGAACAAACCCAATGACAGTAAGAACTATAAACGAAGCAGAGCAGGCAACAACACAGAGGTAACACTGGACACCTTTGGTGGGCCACTGCAGGTGGAGGAGGAGAGTGCATAATCAAAGGGCATGTTCAGGCCCAAGACTGAGAGAAGGCAAAAAGATGGTAAGGACCAGGAAAGTCAGGAAGAGGGACAGACTGGGTGATGGGAAGACTTTGGTGATGAAACTCTTTAATTATAAACATACTACACATATCACCACCCATCCTTCTGTCAAGCATGAGTTTGAATCCTCACAAATCCCAAAATCCTCTTATTGACCACATAAGTATTTTATAATTTCAGCAGACTATCAAATTTGTTTCCAAATCTGTGCCTCCAAGTGCAAAGTAACAGAATTTCTAATTTTTTCTTCTTTCTCCATTTCATTCTACTCATACCTGCTTAGCTTCAGCACAGATTTTTGTCTATTATAAATACAATGTTAGATATCAATGAAATAATTCATGAGACTTCTTTCAGAACTCAGGATAAAGAGTATCTAAAGTAACAAAAAAAAAATGAAGAAGAAGTGGTTAGGACTATCGATATTTTAAGAACACTGTCACTTGTTCTTGCATACCACAAGTTTTCTGAATGTCTTATGTTAACTGAAAATAGAAGTCAGATTGGCAAAAGACATCTATTATTCCCTATAGTCTTTTGAAAATTATGACTATGAACAGCTCAAGGAAGGGAACTTTTAAAGTTATACTTGGATTTGCTTTGGCTTTTAAAGGCCAAGAACATATGTGAATGGTACAGTAAGTGACCCAAATAATATTCCCATTCAAAAACAAGCCTATGTGAACCTGGCGAAGAAAGAAACAGAGGAATGAAAACTGAAATGCTTGGAATCAAAAATGAAAATGTTCTAAATTCACTGGGCAATAAATAGCTGTGATGTGTTGGTTATTCCCCACCCCAAAGGAAGGGTGAGATGGAGCTCAGAAAAACTAAGCTAAGAATGTGACAACAAAGCAGAAATGTAGAGGAGCCCTAGCCCAAAAGAAGAATCGGATGAACAAGAAGTTATACTCTATTTATGTACGATGTGTCAAAATGCACTCTACTGTCATGGATAACTAATTAGAACAAAGAAAAAATAAATTAGAAAAAGAAGTCATCTAATATTCTGCTAGTGAAATGTGTCTTCAAGGATGGCTGCTACATGCATGGTGGGGACAGAGACCTCATCTGGCATGCCTCTGTGAGCCCATCACCCTTTTCCACAAATGCTTTTCCATCATCCTCCTGAGGGCAAGCCTAGCCTTCTCCCTCTCCCTTGCCCAGAGTTGAGTAAGTTGCCAAGTCCTGCAATTCCATGCCCATTGCAAAGCTTGCATGTCCCCTCCTTTCAACTTCCATAGTCACCATCCTAGTCCAGATCCTTATTCCCCTCATCTCTGGTCAACTGCAATTACCTCCTAAATCTATCCCATTCAAAGAACCCCTGTCAGATTAATCTCCCTAATATAAAGGGGAGGGGAAAAAAAAACTTAGGCCTTCCACAAAACAACTCAATTATTTTGCTATGTTAGCTCCCCAATGTCCTGCTGTCATTCCCTCTCTGCCAATTTAATGTGTCAATTTACTGTACCTCATACAAACTATCTTTCATACTTTCTGGTTGCTTTTGTACTTTTTCTCTCGGTCTAGCATGGTCTTTCAATGTCTCATCCTGTTTTCACTACAATCTCCATTTATGAAAATATGACCCATTCTTTAAGTTTCATGGAAAAGTCTGTCTACCCTAGGAAGAATTCTTCTCCTAATTCTTTTTGTAACCCACCATCCATTCTGCTAATAAGCATTTCAGAGTGCATAATACACACTACTGTTTTATATTCTGCAGACAAACCCGTCTGCCCTCTACTCTCCTGGGTGGCACTTACCATGCTTTTCTCAAAGTGCTTTTGTCATGTTTCCCTCATCTCCTTTTCTCCAATTGGATGTCAACTAAAAGAATAAGAGCTCAGGGAATAGCTATTGAATTAAACTTGCTAAACTGAACTCTCTGGATTCTCCATTTTCCTAAAAAAGTTTTTAGTTTATTTTCAAGAAAAACTTCTGGGACAGAGAAAACTAAATTTTTTAGTCAAAAAATTTTCATCAATTCCAAAAATGATCCAAAAAGAAACTAAAAAAATTATAAGAAAAAAAGGTCCCACTTATAATTTAGTTCTTTTAAATTCTAGGGTCAAGTTGTGTAGGCTAATTAGAAAATAAAACAAGATTCGGGAGTTAAAGTACTGTGGCTTAACTAAAAAAAAAAAGTTTTACCTAATTATTAGACTTAGGATAATAATAACAGTAGATACTGGATAAAGACCTACAAAGAAAAACATTGAATTGGACCAGGTTCCTGCACAAACTAACCAGACACACAATACAAAACATAGCGAAGACAGACACCAGGGATGTGCAGAAGACGACAGGAAAACCCTAAGCCTCATTTTCTTCTTTGAAGTTCAGACCTGAATGTCTGAAGCAGCTGATCTCTACTGTCCCTAACTGCAAAGGGACACAAGTGTTTTCTAAGGGCTCAAATGATGCTGGCGGTTAGATGTCAAACTGAATTCACAGATAAGCACTCAGAGTGAAGAGCCATTCTGGATCTACCAAGATAGGGTATGCTCTAACACTCTCATAATGGCAAAGCATTAGGTTGGTATTAACTTGTCCTGAAAAGTGGAGGTGAAAGCTTCCCTTTTGTTCTCAGTGGCCTGTCTGGTTTCAGACCTGCCAGTGGGATCGGCAAGAGGAAATCATTTTTGGTTTTGTTCCAACTTCTAATTCAATACCTTGGCAGCATTTGAAATGGATAAGAGCCCTAAGCTCACATCTGCCTCAGGTGACAACTAAGATAAGAAGCACAATGAGAAATGATGAGAGCTTACTCTCCAAAAGCACCTTTAAAGGCAGCTTTTTAAAGATAGTTGCTGCAATTTACATTAGGCCTGAAAATATCTTGGTAAGAATATTGAAAGATTAACTTAATGGATTCTTATTATAAATCTGGGTTTTAGCTGATATTTTGGCAAATTTTTTTAAAAGTTGTTCTGTGTTTAACTATTAACCATAAACTGATAACCAAATTCATCAGCTCAGGATGTACAGAAATATGGATAAACAGTTTTTGCAAGTAAACAATATTCATGTCTGGTTAATAGTTTACGGTGGCCAAGAAGGCCCACAATGAAAATGGGGCTGTGAGTTGCTTTCAATGAAATGATAAGGTGTCAAAAAAGGAACATGGGTATTATATAGCATCCATGTTTCAAGTACCTGCTGCACATCAGAGGAGATGTACAAGCTTGAGATACTGCCCCTCCCTAAAGGAGCTTTGTTATACAGTTAAAATGAAAAAATATATACAGATAATGAGACATAGGAGGACAACATAAAACTATATAGTAAATCTTGAATTGATAGGCACAGACAATAGGAACTATGAAATTTTAAGACTTGAGGACCTATTCTGTGTTTATAGGAACAATTTTATAAAGGAGGCAGAACATCATTCAGGCCCTACTGAATAGTTTTGGAAAGTTTTACTTAAAAAGGCATTCATTCATGAATGGACAGGGAAATCAACTACAGCATGGAGATAAAACTTAATACCAAAAGTAAAGGACAAAAACAAAGGACAAGCTGGGGCTCACACTAAAAAGAGACAAAATGAGATTGGTGAGCAGGTGGCACCAACAGGTTTTAACAATAACTTGCACAACTTATTCTATGGTTTATATTTGGTTTACTGAATACATAAGGTAAGTCATATGGACACCTGGTGAAGGTGATGGAGACTATACATCAAACATGGTTGTTTAGGAACAAAATATACCACAAAACTAGGCAATGAGAAAGCTCCTCTCATCACTAAAATATGTTTTCTTAGAAGGAATGGCTCATGGTTTAATCTTAGGCTGATTTCCAAAGAGTTGCCAAATTTCTATATCATCATCTCAACCTTTTGGTCAATTTCCTTGATGCTTTATACAGAAAAATACTTTAATATCTGTTTTCCTGACATGGAATAAGTAAAACTTTTAAAAGATTAAAAACAGCTACAATTTCCTGAGCAATTCCTGTAAGTACTTTGCTAACAACAGTAAGGCTGGATGTACTGAGTACCAAGCACTACCCTGGACACTTTATCCATTTCTAATTTAATTCTCACAACAATCTTATGCTGGTAGGATTAACCTAATTTTATAGTTCAGAAACCCAAGTTTACAGGAAATAAGTAATTTGCTCAAAGTCAGGAAGCCACCAGGAGGAGACCCAGATTCAAACCCAACCCTACTTGACTTCAAATTCCAACATCTAAACTTCTTACTTGAATTTATTTTCTCCACTATAGGCAACACCAAGGAATAAAAGAATATATTAGAAACAGTACATGATTCTTGCAGAGAAAATCACACAGGTATTAGAGCTTCATGACAGGGTCAGTAGATCTTTCTGGTAATCTGTCCCTGTGAATTTCTTACCATTTAAATAAAAAGTCACCCATCATATTCTTGATGAACTTCACGATGAAGTTCAAGTCCTTCCCTAGACACACATGAGCTGTGCGATTTTGGAAAGCTTCTTAACCAGTCTAAGCCTCATTTTTTTTTCATCTGTAAACTGTGGATAATAATGGCCTCGTCACAGGATTGCTCGAAAAACTAAATACTGTCACATCAAGTATTTAGCTCAGAGTTTGCAAAAAAGTAATGAAAAGCAATGAACTGATGTCTGCAACTTTTATTATTATTCAAGAAAAACTTTTATTCAAGTCCATGAGGCCTACTTTATAGAAATAATCATTATAAAGTTAATAGTTCAATAATGGGGTCTTCCCCTGATTCTCCCATTACAAAATTCATACTTTTCCCTTAAGATTTAACCCCCAAAAGTACCACCTCAAAAAGCCTTATCTACCACACCACTCCAAGGCCAAGATTTCCCACAATCTTATGTGTATGTGTAAATGGGCGTACATCTGGGTGTAGGCGGTGTGTATGCATGTGTGTGTTTTCAACAGTGATTTCACTGATTATTTTATACACCTGCTACCCATTTGTGTCCTTCATCCCTCATTAGAAAGGAACTCCCAAGAGGGAAAAGACTCACCTTGTTCACCTCTGAATACACGATACCCATACCATACCTAATGGGTAGCACATGCATGTATACCTCTATAAGACACAGAGGCTATTATTATAGCTTCTTGAAATGTCAGAATAATACCAAGAGAATCCCTGGAAGAACATAATTCAACAAACTCTATATTAGGATGAACTAAATCTTTTCCCATTCATCTAGATGGAAAGGACGTCTTCCTAAGAAGGTGAAATTCTCTTATGCTAAAATAGTGAAAGGCTCAAATCAGTATAAATACTCTATGAAAGTGAATAATAATCAGTTAAGACCCAATGATGTCACCATAGATAGGCTTCTTGCCAACCAACATTTATACCACTCACGATCAATATAAAAATCTTCGGGAAAAGTCCATGTGGTTTCTTGAACAGGTTTGCTTCTCTTTGGTTTTAGGTTTGTTAGTTTTACCTCCTTAGTAAAGCTCTAAATTTTAAAAAGTTAAAGATTCTTTCTTATCTCTAGCTCTTTGTTTACTGTTCTTAGCACCTGATGGCTCTCTGGCATGTAATCAGTATTTCAGGGTCTTACGTCCTTAACTTAGTAAGTTCTTCCTATCTAGCTCCTGAATACGTTCCAACCACCCTCAGAGAGTTCATCCCAAGTGACCTTGCTCATAATCCTCTGAAGGAACAAGGTCCAGCATGAGGGACCTGAGCTTCTGACAAGTACTGCATAGAGGCCAGGCTGCAGTATCAGCCCTGACCCCATTCTCACACCCTTCCCACTGATTCACAAGGTTCTCAACTCAAATTCACTCCAGCAGATGATCCAGAGAATTGTTTATTCCTGTACTGTCTGGAAGCAGAAGCAATCCATCAGTAATCATGAGCTTAGGAATTCTTACATCTTACCCTTTCAGGCAAGCCAGAGGATGCCCTCCACTCCATGGCCAAGAGATCATCATCCTTCCCGCCCTCCCCCACCACCATCCTTGCCCTTTCCCCAACCCTTGACTTACTTAGCCATCCCACGCTGGGAGTGCGCCGCACTCGGGGGTCATCGTCCAAGGTGCGGGTTGCTAGGCAGAGCACTGAGTTCTCAAGCGGGCTGCGGGCTTTAGTGTCAGAAGCAGAAGACAGGAGAAGGAGGAGGACACATGAGCAGCCACAGCAAGGATGAGGATGGAAGCATTAATTAAGAAGAAAAAATGCTAAAGCAAATCACACAAGCGTGTTAAAGGAGAACAATGACACATTACAATGACACACACCCCCTCCCATGACCCGGCACCCTTAAATGAAACATATCCCAACACAGAATGAAAAGTTAAAAAAAAATTACATTCAATCATTATAGTTCCCCAATTATCAATGGATGATTCACCCCGCAGGTCTTATACACAAAACATGGATTATTTCCCAAAGAAAGATTTACATAATAAACACCAAACTCAAGATGTCAGAGAAAGACTGTTAATAATTTGTACCATATGAGCACACACAGAGGGAAGTAACACGTAGTTTTACAAAGCACAGGGGACACGATGTCATATTAGTAAGCAGCTTTTTGATGATCTACCCAACAGACCCGTCTATGGATCTTGTTCAGAAAGGTAGAAAGCAACATTTCAGACTTCCACTTCTGAAATATTTTCCTTGATGAATTCAGAAGTGGCTCCCAATTTTCTGTTATTCAGTTCTCCAGCAATATGACACCAGGATAAATAATATCTTAATAGAGGCCCGCTTAGAAATGCATATTAAATCTTCATTTTCTTGTGCCTTTTAATACTTATTTTACTACCATTTTTATACTTGGTGCACCTATGCAAAATCTTAAGACCACAAAATAAGTAAGGATAAAATAATGATGCAGCTAAAAATACAGTATTGTTCCTCCTGGTACATTTCATCAACTGGATAACACCTTCGACTTCCTCCTGAGGACAGTTTCCTTTAGGCTTTGGGCTTCATGTCATTTGTCTTGCTATTTTCATCAAGCACCATGCTCTCAGGCTAGTAAGAAATGGACAGCATAGGGGCTGGGGATGTGGCTCAAGCGGTAGTGCGCTTGCCTGGCATGCGTGCGGCCCGGGTTCCATCCCCAACACCACATAAAAAACAAAGATGTTGTGTCCGCCGATAACTAAAAAATAAATATTAAAATTAAAAAAAAAAGAAATGGACAGCATAATGATCCTTTTAAGGAATGGCAGTGATGGAGTAAATACCTAACCATCAGACTATGTACAATTTGACTTGAGAAGTATTTTTTTTCTTAATGATATAGCCATTAACATGATCAAGGCAATAAGCAAAACATATCCAACCAAGAGCAAATATTAGATCATTCTATTCATACAAGTGTGCAAAAGACAGGGCAGACAGTTTTTTTTTAATAGGCTATTGGTGACTTGGGAGGTCAGGTTTTAAATTGAACCATTTAAAAATTAATGTAAGTTTATAGCCAAATTTGGGCATTCAGCACATTATAAAATCCAGAAACATTTTTGTCAATTTATCTGTCTGTGTTTAAAAGCTGTAAATAAAGCCAGGACTTGTGAGCAGGCCATCTGTCAGTAAACAACCAAATACAATGGGATGTTTGAATCCTGTGCCATCTCTTCTCGAAGGTACTGTGGCCATGTCCCCACGGGGACTCTTCAAGGTGCACTAGTGCCCTGACCATCGCGCAGGTGCTGGGGGCTGGGGTGCTCTGTGGGGGTCTGGAGATGGGTGGAGAGCGGGGCAGGCCCGGAGTGGGCGGGGCAGAGGGGCGGGGCCAGTCCCTGGTTTCTGACTGACATCCCTCTTGCATGGCCACGGAGGGGCCGGCCCTGTCCCTTCTCCCTCCCCAGTTCCTGTGACTGTGTGTCCCTGGGAGCTGGGGTCCGGATGGCAGTTGACAGGGTGTTGGCCGGCTGTCCCAGGGCCAGCTCCTGGTCGTGCTAGTGTTGGTGAAGTCAGCAGCCAGGACCCTAAACCCATCAGCAGCAGCCTGCAGCCCAGTTTCCCTGATTCTATTCCCAGGGCTTTGGGACACACCCAAGACCGCACTTCATCGTAATTCCTACGATTTCTCATCCTGAGGGTGTCTTCAGGGCCAACACCTCTGCAGAGGTACAAAGGAGAGGCCTCTCCCATAGCCCTCTATCCCATCTTCTTCCCCTCTGAGGAGCCCCACATGGACACAGCCCCTTTCCCTTCCCCTGTTCTGCCTCTGATGAATGTCCTTTCTGGAGCCCCCGCCCCTATTCCCTGGTCCATTGTATGCCAGGGACCACCTTCTTCTTCCTCCTCCTCTTCCTCCTCCTCCTTTTCCTCTTCTGCACAGGGGATTGACCCCAGGGGCGATTCACCACTGAGCCACACCCCCAGCCCTTTTTATGTTTTACTTAGAGACCTGGCCTGGCTGAGTTGCTGAGGGCCTTGCTGAGTTGCTGAGGTTGGCTTGGAACTCACGATCCTCGTGCCTCAGCCTCCGGAGCTGCTGGGATTTCGGGCGTGCACCACCTCGCCTGGCCGGGACCCACTTCTTTAGAAACTCCTTGCACTGCAACCTTCACACACCTCTGTCCTCCAGCCCCTCCCTCTTCCTAGGAACCTTGGACTCAGCAGATCCTACCCATGCAGGGAGCTCAGTTTCTGTTCTGGGAGGAGCAGGTAGTGATGGACGAGAGCCGGGGACCCTGACTTTTTGGGTTATCTGAGCATCTTGCCTTGAAGGCACCCGAGAACTGTAGCCACAGAAAGTGGGTCTGTAATTGGCCCAGCAGAGCCGCACCAGGACCGGAGCAGGGCACAGTGGCTGCCCTGACACTGACTCCAGGAGAACTGGCACTCTAGGTGTGCCCGTCCCTAAGCAGGTCCCCGACAGCCACAGGCCAGTAGGCACACTGAGGACCTTGGGGGAACTCGAGGGGATTCACCTGGGAATGTCCTGATTGCCTCGCTTCCTCTCAGAGCCCGTCCCTGCCTGTTCTCAGAGGAGTCACAGCCATTAGCAGCAGCTGTGCAGGTACTGAGCATTTACCAGGCGCCAGGAACCTCCTGAGCCTTTGACACCTGGTCCCTGTACCGTCTCTGTAGAGAGACACGATGCTCCCTGGTGGAGAGGCTCACGCCCAGGGAGGGAAGTCATTCACCCACATCCCACAGCCCTGGAGCCAGGACCCCCAAACCTTGCCTCTCTGCATCCTGTTCCTTTTCTAGACTTCGTGTGAGCGCACAGCTTCCCCCACTGACCTTGGTGACACTGTTGGATAAAATGTCCTGTTGCGACCCCACTTAGCCGGGTGGACCTCCGGGGAACTTCCTTAGTCTGTGGGTTGCTGTGGGCCCCCGGTGCCAGCCCCCCACTGTCCCAGGGCCTGATCTTCACCCCTTCAGCTCTGGGAGCCCCCCGTTCTATCCTCTGGATTTGGGTCAGGATCCCAGTCGGTCCACGCAGCCAGATGCTGACGGAGCTGCTTTCACGGGGTGGGGGGGGTGGGGGGGTGGGGGGGGTGGGGGGGTGGGGGGGGCAGGGAGCAGAAGACACACCTGGAAGGTAAAGGGAGCAGGGAGGACAGGAGGACCCCTCTGCCAATCTTCCTGCTCACCCTCATTCTCTGGTGAGTGGGGCCGACCCTCCTGGGCAGAGGGTACCAGGTGGCACAGAATCACCACCCCAGGGTGAGGTCATACCTTCCCCCGCTGACCTTGGTGACACGGTGGATCAAAATGCCCTTGATTTCTCTCTCCCATCCATCAATGTGTCTTGTTCCTCTAAATGGAAATAAGTTCTGAATCGATTTACCCTTCCTCCCTCCTGCATTTCTCCCTGGACACTGTAGGTGGTCCCCTGGCTCTCAAGTCCTGTCCCACATCATGTCCCCAACACGCTCCTAGGAAGTCAAGAGTTCTTCTAAGAACCTGTGTCAAGTCACACCATGCTCCTCTTGAGATCCCCAGAAGGCCTCCTCACTGTGGAAACCAAGCCCAAGGTCATCTGTGTACCCAGCTGCCTCTGCTCTGGCCTCCCCTGGACAGTCCCAGGTCACCTCCAGGGAACCTTGTACCAGTTGCTGCTTCCTGCTCATCAGATTTTAAACTCCAGTCTGGGGGCCCCCGGGGCTGCCTGTCCAAAGGCGCTCTGAGTCTCCGGATGATACCACTCCATTTTAGTGATCTGCATTTCAATGATCACCTTCCTGGTATTTTATTTGTCTGGATTTGTTGGCTGCCCCTCTGTCCTGGGGTACGCTGCACGAATGGGACCTCATCTATATTTAGCTCTGTTCCTCAGCACGAGAGCAGCCCCTGACTCACCGAGGGCCCCAGAAGACACTGTGACTTGTGCAAGACTCGACCGCAGACACTCGCACGGCCTTGACACCTACGCAAAGGTTTGTTCCTGACCTTCAGGGCTGGGAATTGCACATTTCTTTTCTTTCTTCTTCTTCTTCTCCTTCTCCTTCTCCTTCTTTTTTAAATAAAAATTCAGCAGCCTTCCACCCTCCAGGGGTGCACAGGTCCTATTTGGGGTTTTGCAAAATCACTGGGGGCTCACGGTTGGGGAAGGTCTCTGGTCCCTGCTCCTCCAGCTGCTGTGGCTGGGGCCCCCGTGAGTGCATTGTTGATGCACCCACAAAGCCCTCCTGGGTGACGAGCCTGCGCGCTGGGCTGAGGCCCCAGTCCAGTTACGGGCAGCACCCCCACCCCCTGCCCTCCTCTCTCTGTGACTTGGGTTTGGATCTTGGCTAAACAGCGAAGGCTGCTTTCCTGTCTCGGGTGTCTTATCCACAAGATAAGGATCCTAGTGTCACGTCCCAGGTCCTGGGGGGGGGACATAGAAGATACACTCAGGGTGTTCGTATTAGAGACTTAGAGAGAACCAAGGCTCAGTTCACGTTAGTTCAAGGAAACCTCAACGGAGGGACGAACCCCGTGGGAGGGACCAGACCTGCTGACCAAGGGGCAGGCAGAGGTGGCCTGGGGCCAGCAGGAGGCCCTCCTGGAGGAAGGGTCCTGGAAGTATAGTGGGATGTGCCTAATGGACGAAGGGGCAGAGCTGCAGGGTCAGGGTTTCAGTGCAGCATCCTGTCCCCAGGGGAAGGCCATCAGGGAGGCAGGTGGAGATGGGGTGCTGTTGGAATGTGGAAAGGGCCGGGCCGCCTGGGCCTGGGCGTTCAGCTCTTCTCAGACAGCTACCTGTGCAAACCACCCAGCCCTCCCACCTTTGTCCTTCAGTGTGGGTGAGCTGGGCCACACCCAGGAGGAGAGGCACCAGGGAGTGGCCTCGTGGGTGGTTCTGGACATTCGGAGCAGGACCAGGTGCTGCCACACCTCCAGGAATCCAGAGCTGGCCTGGCTGAGAGAGGCCACAGCCTGGTGGCCTGCTCCCCAGGTCACCTTGTTCTCTAGGTAGCATCTTCAACCGCCCTTGTGACGATGGTTCCGAGACAGCAGTGGGTATTTCAACCACGGAACCTGGACGTGTGTTTATAGAGTGGAGTTTGAAGGCTGCAGAGCTGGAGTTCGTTTTCCCGAGAGGCCCCAGCGTGGCCTCTCTGCCTCCCCAGGGACACAGGTGGGCTCTTCCTAGAGGCAAGTGGCACCCTGAGTTCTCACGGCCCAGTGACCCCAAGGAACCGGCTTCTTTGCAGATACTGGTCCTAATGGGCTTCCACACCTGTGCCAGCCCCCGATGACCCCTTTCCCTGGTTTCCCTCCAGAGCGAAATGGAACATTCTAGTCCTTTAGCATCTGGAAGGGTGCAGCTGGGTGTCCATGGCGTTTGCCCTGTGGATTTGGTTGAGAAGTCACCTCTCTGGGGTCAGTCCCTTAGTGCCGGGACAGGCTGCATTAGGGACCACCTGGTGTAGCTTTGATTGAGAGATGAAAAGATCTCGACTGGCATGAAATGGCACAGACCCTTGTGCCCAAGTTGGTGACAAAACCTTCAGAAGGGACTCAAGTGGTGAGACAGGAGGCTTCCCCCAGAGGCGGCTGCGCAAGGGACAGCGCAGAAGCACTAAATAATTTAGGGACGACCTTCCAAGGGTGACCGGGGGCCTTGGGCGATCATTCGGGGGACACATATTTGCTGGGCACTTGGTAGGCCAGACAAGCTCCCGAAGGCTGGCAGGCTGCTGTGAGCCAGTGTGGCAGATGGCCGCCCCAGAATCCTGCCTTTTTGCAGAGTTGGGGACAAAATAAAATGTAAACGAAGACGTTAAATAATGAGCTAGAAGACGACTCAGCCAAGAAGAAAATAGCAAAGGAAAGGAGAGCAGGAGGGGACGGGTTCCCACTTTAAGAGAAGGGACGAGATACGGGGAATATGCACACCTGAGAAAAACAGATATTTTTTTTTTCTTGAAGAAGCTTGGCTGGGAGCATCCCTGGTGGAAGAGGTGTAGGTTTTCTGCACCACGGGGTCTTGTGCCAGGAAGCCGACTTTCCTTGGACCCGTTTCCTGGTTGAAGCCCGGTCTGTCAACCTGCTGCCCACATCCTGGGGCTGAAGTGACAGGAGGCTGGAGAAGCAACTTCATTTTTTTTTAAATAATGGGGACTGAACCCAGAGGCACTTCACCACCGAGCTACATCCCTTGGCCCTTTTTATTTTTTTGGTTTTGAGTCAGGGTCTTGCTAAGTTTTGCTCAGGGCCTTGCTGAGTTGCTGAAGCTGGCTTCAAACCGGAGATCCTCCTGCCTCAGCCTCCTGAGACTCTGCAGTGACAGGCCTGGGCCACCGCAGAGGGCGCAGCTTCTTTTTGAAATGTCCCGGGTTCGGGTTGGATCTTCAGAGAGACCTTAGAGTGTCAGACAGCTTCTTAGGTCCATGGGGTCTGGGTGGCACCGGACCCTAACAGGCTCAGGGCTCAGGGAATGGCCCTTCTGGCGAGTCTATTCTCCATGCTCAGGACACCCAGGGGTGGCTGTGGCAGATGGTCCTCTCCTGCCAGTGGGTTGCCTTAGGAGGTAGGAGATGTTGAAAGTGGCCCAGGAGTGGAGGCCAGGCCCAGGGCACACCAGGCCCTCCACCCTCCTTTCCTGGAGGAACCCAAGGTTCTGTGTCCCCAGGGCAGTGACTGCAATCAGTAACTTCCAAGAAGGTCATTGTTAAAGATTTGAGAAGAGTCCTTTCTAGGGACAGGGACACAGAAGACTCCCCCAATTTTTAAAAATATTTTTTTAGTTTTCAATGGACCTTTATTTTTTATTTATTGATACGTGGTGCTGAGGATCGAACCCAGTGCCTTACACATGCTAGGCAAGCACTCTGCCACTGAGCCACAACCCCAGCCCAAAATTTTAAGCCTCAAAATTTGTAAATATGTTACTATGGAGAATTTTAAACATATTCAAAAACTATGTTTTAACTCTGATCAATACATAATATTTGACTCTGATCAATACATGACCCTCTTCACCGCGCCTGTATGCACACTACTTCTCCTGTCCCATAGATATAAGAGCAAATTATATAATATGATCTGTTCTATAAGTTAGATGACACAAATTTATAATATATCACATAAGTTGTGGTTTTAATATTCTGTAGCACCTGTGATATGTGCTGTTC
The DNA here is from genome assembly GCF_964194105.1 of Spermophilus citellus. Taxonomy (NCBI): domain Eukaryota; kingdom Metazoa; phylum Chordata; class Mammalia; order Rodentia; family Sciuridae; genus Spermophilus; species Spermophilus citellus. The sequence goes on along the minus strand of NC_138198.1, from coordinate 54,576,785 downwards.
ATTTATATGTGAATAAAAATCACATTCAAGGAGATTCACACATCTCAAGTGTGCCATCTGGGGAATTTGGCAAAGACACACCTCGTGTGACCCAAACTCCCGTGTGGGTGGGGAGTGTCACTGTCACCCAGTGCCCTTCCCAGTAGAGCCCTGCTCCCAGCTCTCAGGAGAAGCGTTGGTACCGTCATTTTTTTCTGATTGCACATTGGTTTTGCCTGTTCTCCAGTTTTATGCAGACCGCGTCCCATGCCGTCCTCTTTTGTGACGGCAATTCTGACACTCAGGATAAGGATCCTGCCGTTCCTTTGTGTTTCTTTTTTAGTTTTGCTGAGTAGCATTTCACTGGGGGGTTATACAGGGAGTTTTACCTGCTCATGAACACTAGTGAGGTTTGCAATTTTGGACTGTTTTGAATAAAGCCGTGAACTTTTTTTGTATAAATCTGTGTTTGTGTGTGAATGCTTCCATTTCTCTTGGGTAAATATGCAGAGGAAGGGTGATGTTTGGTTGGATAAGAACTTTCTGGAAGCTTATCTGAGAGGAATGACCTACTGACAGGGAGTGAGCGTCCCGGGAGCTGAGTGCCGCCGGTCATTTACCCTCTGGCCACCCTCAGGGCCCACCGTGTGGGGACAGCTCAGTCTGGTTTAAATTTGTGCTTTCCTGATCACTCACCACACAGCGCACTTTGTCACATGCTTCCTGGACATGTGTGCGCATTATTTTTTAAAGAGTTTGTTCAAAACTTTCTTCCATTAAAAAAACATTTGGTTGCTTGTCGTTTTAGTACCAAGTGGTGGACGTTCCCTCTGTGTTCTTGATCCCAGTCCTTGGCTCTACGCAGTTGGTTGTGCACTCGTGGATTCTGTCGTTTTTAAATTTGTCTAACTCCACAAAATCCGATGGTCATCTCCACCTCAGTGCTCTTGGCACTCTGTGATCTCTTGAGGACACACGCAGAGTGGTGAAGAATTCAAGTCATGTGACGTGCACACGTCCCCAGCCAGGGGCCATTCCAGCAGAGGTCCCCCAGGCCACCCTCTGCTCCACTACTCCCGTGCTCCGCCTTCTTTCAGCTCACATTTTTTGCATTCTTGTGCTTTCTGTTGGGGATTTCACAGCTTGTAACAAACAGCCCAAGGAGGGCACCAAAGTGCCCTCTGGCTCAGAGGCTGCGCTCTACCTTCTGGAGGAAAAGCGTGTGCTGGAGAAGCTTCGGTCAGACGTGAATCTCGCAGTGAGTTCAAAGAAGGAACCGACGCACACGCGAGGCCAGGTGAATTTAGATAGGAAGACTGAGCAGACGTTGAGCTTTGATTAATGTCATGCCAGGGCTCGCAGGCACCTATTTTTCTGGAGAACGATGGTTCAGGGCTCACCCCTGTGGGGCGTGCATCACCTTATAACATAACTGCTGCAGATCACGGGAATCGACCGTGTGTGTGCTGCACGTTTTTCTCTCAGAGATGGCCTGCCTGTTTTTTGAGGGGTGGTTCTGGGAACCATGGAGGTGGTGCTTCACCACGGAGTCACATCCCCAGCCCTTTTGTATATTTTATTTAGAGACGGGGGTTTCTTTGCTAAATTGCTTAGCTCCTCGCTAAGTTGCTGAGGCTGGCTTTGAACTCGTGATCCTCCTGCCTCAGCCTCCCTAGTCGACGGGATTGCAGGTGTGTGTCACCGCCCCTGGACTGATCATTTTCTTTTTTTTTTTTTTTTTTTTTTTTTTTTGTAATTTTATTTATTTTTTTTTTTTATTTTTTTTTTTATTGGTTGTTCATAACATTACAAAGCTCTTGACATATGATATTTCATACATTAGATTGAAGTGGGTTATGAACCCCCAATTTTACCCCAAATGCAGATAGCAGAATCACGTCGGTTACACATCCACAATTTTACATAATGCCCTAATAGTAATTGTTGTATTCTGCTACCTTTCCTATCCCCTACTATCCCCCCTCCCCTCCCCTCCCAACTTCTCTCTCTATCCCATCTACTGTAATTCATTTCTCTCTTTGTTTATTTTCCCATTCCCCTCACAACCTCTTATGTGTAATTTTGTTTAGCAATGAGGGTCTCCCTTCATTTCCATGCAATTTCCCTTTTCTCTCCCTTTCCCTCCCATCTCAAGTCTCTGTTTAGTGTTAATTTTTTCTTCCTACTCTTCCTCACTGCTCTGTTCTTAGTTGCTCTCATTATATCAAAGAAGACATTTGGTATTTGTTTTTTAGGGTTTGGCTAGCTTCACTAAGCATAATCTGCTCTAGTACCAACCATTTCCCTGAAAATTCTATGATTTTGTCATTTTTTATTGCTGCATAGTACTCCATTGTGTATAGATGCCACATTTTTTTTATCCATTCATCTATTGAAGGGCATCTGGGTTGGTTCCACAGTCTAGCTATTGTGAATTGTGCTGCTATGAACATTGATGTGGCAGTATCCCTGTAGCATGCTTTTTTGAGGTCTTCAGGGAATAGTCCGAGAAGGGCAATAGCAGGGTCAAATGGTGGTTCCATTCCCAGCTTTCCCAGGAATCTCCAAACTGCTTTCCAAATTGGCCGCACCAATTTGCAGTCCCACCAGCAATGTACAAGTGTACCCTTAATGGTGCATTTTGGTGGACAGTAGTTTAGATTTTGATGAAAGCTAACTTACCTTTATTTCATTTATTTATTTTTATGTGGTGCTGAGGATCGAACCCAGGGTCTTGCACATGCAAGGCAAGCGCTCCACCGCTGAGCCACAACCCCAGCCCCTTTAACTTTTATTTTGGGTCCACAATCCCTCTCCCATTCTTCTCCACATGGAGGTGAGGCGGGGGTCAAAGTTCTTTTTGTCCTATGGATAAACCCACATTGAAACGATTTTACCATTTCACCTGAGTGTAGTCCAGTGTGTATCTGCCTTCGTTCCAGCTACCATAAAAAATGTCACAGACTGAGTGGTTTAGACAATAGAAATTTACTTATCACAGTTCTTGAGCCTAGAAGTCCGAGATCAAGGTGTCTGGTGTGAACCCGTTTCCTGGTTTACAGATGGTGCCTCTTGCTGTGTCCTCACTTGGCAAAGGGTAGAGAACTGGTGATATCTCTCTCTCTCTCTCTCTTTCTCTCTCTCTCTCTCTCTCTCTCTCTCTCTCTCTCTCTCTTAATAAAGGGCATTAATCTCACTAAAAAGGCTCCACCTGTGTGACCTAGTCGCCTCACAATGTGTCCACCTCCTAATACCATAGGGTTTTGACACCTGATCTTCATTGCACTTCATTGCACTAACATGCATAATATAACACTCTGCAGATGCAGCGCCTATTCAAAGCCTTCTGTGACCACTGCCTCCCCTCAGCAGAGACTTGCTCGGGCCTCCGCTATGAACCAACTTCATAGACCACCCAGGCTGAGGGGGAAAGAGTCAGGCTGGACACATCCTTCAAACCACAGGCAGCTGCCCGGCAGTTTTTCTCTGTGTTGGCTCTTCTGACCCTTCCCTGGTTTTGGGAGTAAATTCCATGAGAAGTAAGTGTCAGTCAAAGCATTATTTAACTCACAGCGTCAGCTCTTCGGAGTTTAGAGTTAGGAGGCAGCCCTTTTTCTAGATATTAACACTCTTCTAATACTTACGTTGTTGGAATCATCTTGTGAACACATCCACTGATTGTTGTTTATCTTCTGTTGTTTGCTGGGCCACCAATTCTCCTGCTAAGACAGGTGAGGCACCTGTCATCCTAGCTCCTAATCTTGTGGGCTGAGACACACGAAGCAACTCATTATTTCATTATTTAAGTGACCGTGATGCTATCATCCAAAAAGAGCTTTGAAAGGGAGGTCCAGGGAGCCATCAGGTTGTTCTGCAAGGGGACTTGACCTGATCTGAAAGGTAGAGAAATTTCTGTGCCTGTAAATTCTGAATTCCAAAGGAAGGGAGGGATTACCCAGATGAGGTGTACATCCGGTTAGGAGGCACAGAGGGGACTTGAGGTGGAGGGAATGGTATGTGCAAAGTTCCTGAGGTGGAAGGAACTCTGGAACACTGGGATTGGAGCTATGGAAGGATGAGGGATTGGGGGAAGACCTCATGGGTAGGTGAGGCTGGAAGGCAGCTAGGCATGGAGGCTTAGTCACAGTCTTGCTTTGCCTTTAAATGCAGCAGGATCTAACAGAACATTCTGCATTGGGACAAAATTATCTGTCTTTAGTGTTTCTCAAGGTGGCATCAGCCCCACACAGTACGGAGCCCATCATCTGTGGCTCCTGTGATGGAGGAACTCAAGTTTAAATTTCAACAAAGTAAAATTTAAATAGCACCTAGAACTTGTGGCCACCAAACTGAACAATGTAACCGGAGCAATGACAAACCATCGAGAGCTCAGAGCAGGGAGATGGTGCCGTCAGAACCGCACTGGGCTTCGCTATTTGCTGCCCACTCTGGCTCCAGTGTGGACCTTGCAGTGGACACATCTCCAGGGTTAGTTGAGGTATCCATGATGGTTTACTGACCTCAGGTGCACGGTGCAGTGAGAAGTCATGGGCTGGTTTAGCAGGTGTTTGGCAGTTAGAGTAGCTGTGGTCTCTGTGGTGCACAGGAGGGGGACAGGCTAGGAGAGTCCCTGTCCCCTTTCAGAGAGGACGCTCAGGTGCCCAGCGGAGTAGACTTCCCAAGTGCACAGCTTCTGGGCTCCAAGGAAAGGACTGAGCTGCTGGAATTTCTAAGAAAGTCAAGAGGAAGCTCAGTTACATGAGGTATCAATAGAAAAATGCACCAGACATTATTTGAAAAGTTTCTAGTGGAACCCTGACTTTCTTTCTCTCCTCTGACTCCTGTTCAGCACTGGCAGTGTGCTCACGTAGCTGGAATAACGTGAATGGTCTTGCTTGATACTCTTAGACATCAGCCAAAAACTCTTGGCTTGCTGATGGACGTGTTTCCGTATATTGAATGGTGCACAGAAGTGTAACCTCAGGACTTTCCGGTTCCTGGGTGTGACGCTCTCTGTGTGTCTGCCCACCTCTCTGCTGTGGCTGCAGCTTCACATTCTCACGCTCAGCCAGGCCACAGTCCAGAGTCAGCTCGCAGACCTGGGACCTAGAACCATGGAAACCACAGCTTTCCACGGAGGGATGTGGGGCCTGGGAAGTTCAACCAAAGAAATAACTGAAAGAAGAAAAATAGGCGCAGGAAAATACTTATTGTGGCATTATCAGGAACAGGGGAAGCCAGGTCACATGGCTGGCATGTCCCACAATGGGCGAGAGCAGGCAAAGGGGTCATGTTGAAGGCCACGCAGTCACACAGCCAAACGCCCTGATATTTCAAATGAATTTCACACTCAGATGAAATACACACATTTTTTCATGCTTATAATCACAGTGTGCAATCTGTGTGTGTGTGTGTGTGTGAGCGTGTACCAAAACATAAAGTGAGTGCATACCACTAATTCCGAGATGGGAATATAAGCAGGATATATTTTCTCTGAAAAACATCATTTGACTGATATCTGGTTGGCTCTCACCATATACAGAATTCAGGAAAAGGATAGTTAAGAGCATTATGCAAATTGCTTAATTCGGGGGACAGTTAATTGTCTGGGATACATTCGCTTGACTCCAGCTTCCTAATAAAAGTTAGTTTGAGTTGTTTTCTGTTCAGTTTTGCGTATGTGATTGCATTTGTCTTGCAAGTAGGTTAAGTTGTATCAAAATTGTAGCATCACCATTTTTGAAATGGATAGAGTTAAATGAGAAAAAATATTTAGCAAAAAAAAAAAAAAAAGAAAAAGAAAAGAAAGAAAAGTGGCTATGGCGTTGTGTCATTTCCTGTGAGATACGCAGCTGACACAGGCTTTGCTGACTTAAAACCAGGCAGAGTTCTATTCTGGCCACCTCACAGGTGGAGCTCAGGTGCAGAGGGGGATTGTCTGTCCGGATCATCAGGAAGTGGGGAGGGAAGCAGGCCGGCCTCACGGGGGACTGGCACTCAGGGCTGGCACCTGTCCCCCAACAATGTGACTGCTTCCTTGTCTCCTGGCTGCTCAGTCCCTGCTTATTGCATTGGGGAGGCTTCTCTGGGCTTCTGGAACACTGCTTGCAGCTGCTCTGGACTCCCAGTGACCCCCTTCCAGGGGAGACCCTTCCCTTCCCAAATGATGTCCCAAGGGAAAGGTCAGGATAGAAGAGCTGTCCTGCACGGGGGCCATCTGGCCAGGTGGTAGGGGACAGGTGTTCACCAGAGGAAGGGGAGATGCTAGCTGCATAGCCTAGCAGCAACCCCTCGGTTGTAGAATAGGTCCTGTCTTTTATTGAGGAGTGGACCACAGAGGGCAGGGGTGGACAAGTGAGTCCCTGGGACCCTCTGAGAGACTGTGGACCTAGCTCCCAGCTGCCATTGGGTGAGGGTGCTCTGGGAACTGCTGTTGGCTGCCCCCGGGGAAGGATCCCAGGCCAGAGACAGCCCCTGGGAGCCAGGAGCTGCAGGCCAGGCCTGGGCTGTGCACCTGACCCCCAGAGCCTGGACCAGGACAGTCTTTAGAAAGGCAACCTGGCTACCCGGAGTGCACCGCTTTGCTTGGTTGTTCATTCACTCACTTTAATAACCAGGCACTGTTTACTTTTAAAAATTAATAGAATAATTAGTAATTAATTATGGTATAATATTAATACAGTCAGTGGCACATCCAGGTTAAATATCCCTTAACTGCAACGCTTAAGACCCGCAGTGTTTGGAAGCTCTGATTTATTTTTATTTTTGGATTTTGGAATATTTGCATGCACGTGATGGGAGATCTTGGGGGGTGGATCCAAGTCTAAACATGGAATTCATTCATGTTTTATGCACACCTTATACATATAGTCTGAAGGTAATCCAATACAGTATTTCAAATAATTTTGTGCACAAAGCCAAGTTTCATGGTTTGGAGTTTCCCACTCATAGAGTCAGATCAGTGCTCACAAAAGTTGTGGATTTTGGAGCTGTTATGGTTTGGATCTGGAATATTCCCCCAGAAGCTCGTGTATTGAAAGCATGACTCCCAATGCAGGTTCACAGGTGACCTGTTAGGCAGTAATTAAGGCTCTGACCTCATCAGTGGATTAATCCATCAAGTGGATCAATCCATTGATAGCTGGATGACTAGGTGGTAACTGTATGCAGGTAGGGCATGGTCAGAGGAAATAGGTGACTGGGGATGTGGTCTTGTGCTATATCTGTGTCCGGCTGCTTCCCCTCCCCTCCCCTCTCTTCTTCTCTCCTCCTCCTCTTCTTCTTTCTCTCCCTCTCTGTCTCCTTCCTGGCTGCCATAAGCTGAGTAGGTTTTCTCTGCCACATTCTTTTTCCCTGATGCTTTTGCCTCGAAGCCAGCCAACCAGGGTCTGAACCTCTGAACCCACAAGCCAAAATACATCTTTCCTTCTTCAAGTTGTTCCTTTCAGGTATTTTGGTGACAGCAACGATGAGTTGACTAACACAGGAGCATTCTGAATTTCAGATTTTCGGATTAAGGATGCTCAATCTGTATTTAATGTATTCAGTTTGATGGTTTCTGACAGATGAATAACCACCCGCACAGTTCAGATACAGAACAGTCCCCTGAACTCACAATCTCCTTGTATCTCTCTAGAGTTCCCCCAGCCCGTCCCTGACAACCGCTGATCTGTGAACACCGTTGACTTTCCCTCTTTTTTATGCATGGAATAAGACAGCGCATACTCCTCGGTGCCTGGCTTTTTTGCTTGGTGTCATGTTTCTGAAATCCGCATCCTGTGTGCGGGTGTTGGTCACCTGTCCATTTTTATTGCTGAGTGGCCTTTTCTTGTAGGGATGTATCACAATCTCTTATTCACTTATGGTGCATGGCCATATTGTAAATTGAGCTGCTATAAACATTGACGTGGCTGCATCTCTGTAGTATACTGATTTTAAGTTCTTTGGGTACAAACTAAGGAGTGGGATGGCTGGGTCAAATGGTGGTTCTATTCCAAGTTTTCTGAGGAATCTCCATACTGCTTTGCTTTCCAGAATGGTTACACCAATTTGCAGTTCTACCAGCAATGCATGTGTGTACCTGTCCTCCTATATCCTCCCTAACATTTTTTAAAAAATATTTTATTGGGCTGGGATGTGGCTCAAGCGGTAGCGCGCTCGCCTGGCATGCGTGCGGCCCGGGTTCGATCCTCAGCACCACATACCAACAAAGATTTGTGTCTGCCGAGAATTAAAAAATAAATATTAAAAAAAAATTCTCTCTCTCTCTCTCTCTCCCCTCTCTCACTCTCTCTTTAAAAAAAAAATATTTTATTTACATTTTAGTTTTCAGCAGACACAACATCTTTGCTTGTATGTGGTGCTGAGGATCGAACCCGGGGCCGCACGCATGCCAGGCGAGCACACTACCGCTTGAGCCACATCCCCAGTCCCTCCCTAACATTTATTGCTACTTGTATTCTTTATAATTGCCATTCCACTGGAGTGAGATGGAATCTCAGGTATAGTTTTAATTTGCATTTCTCTAATTGCTAGAGAAGTTAAACATTTTTTCATATATTTGTGGACTGATCATCCTATTTCTTCTGTGAAGTGCCTGTTCAAGTTCCTTTGCCCATTCATTGATTGGGTTGTTTATTTATTTATTTTCTGGTGTTAAGTTTATTAAGTTCTTTCTACATCCTGAAGATGAATGCTTCATCTGAGGGGCAGGTGGCAGAGATTTTTCTCCCATTCTGTAGGCTCTCTGTTTATGTTCTTGATTGTTTTCTTTGCTGTGAAGAAGCTTTTCGGTTTGATTCTTGATTTTACTTCTTGTGCTTTAGGAGTCTGGTTCAGGAATTCAGTTCCTAAATTGATATGATGGAGAGTTGGGCCTACATCTTCCTCTGGGGTCTCTGATCTAATGCTATGAAGGTCCTTGATCCACTTTGAGTTGAGTTTTGTGCAGGATGAGAGAGAGAGGTTTAATTTTATTTTGTTGCTTATGGATTTCCAGTTTTCCCAGCTCCATTTGTTAAAGACTCTCTCTTATCTCCAACATGTATGCTTTTGGCACCTTCATCTAGTATGAGACAACTGTATTTATGTGGGTCTGTCTCTGTGTCTTCTATTCTGTTCCATTGGTCCTCATGTCTGCTTTGGTGCCAGTACCATGCTGTTTTTGTAACTATAGCTCTGTAGTATAGTTTAAGGTCTGGTATTGTGATGTCTCCTGTTTCGACTTCCTCACTAAGGATGGCTTTGTCTATTTTGGGCTTCTTATTTAACCAAATGAATTTCATAACTGCCTTTTCTATTTCCATGAAGACCATCATTAGAATTTCAATAGGAATTGCATTAAATCTGTATAGCACTTTTGGTAGCATGGCCATTTTGACAATATTAATTCTGCCTCTCCAGGAACATGGGAGATCTTTCCCTGGAAGTATTTTGAGTGGTCACTTTTTTAACCAATATTTCTCAGTGCTGTTGTTCATGGAGGCCCACAATGCCAGGAATCGGCAGGGTTCCGAAAGCCTCATCCTGGAATGTTCTAGTCTTGAGCCAGGAAAGTGTGCTCATCTTTCACGGCAGAATCAAGCTGCATTATTCTCTGAGGGTTTATTGGGTCCTGCACTGTCTGATCAGGGGACACACAGCTGGATTCGGGAAGCCCATCTCCAACGCGGGGACACGGTTGGCCTGGTTCAGTGTAGTGCCTTCTCCTCCCAGGGTGCCCACCACGCCCTGGGCATAAGGAAGTCCACTCCATTAACCCGCTCCCTGGAGCCTTCTCTGCCTCAGCTCTCGGCCATCTCCCTTCCTGATGGGTGTTTCCAAGGTCCCCAGGTTGTTCATCTCAAATGCTGATGCCCAGTAATACCTCCAGTCCCTTACCACCTATGGGGCTCTGGAGAACTAACGGGGCATTTGTGGAGGGCCTCAAGAGTCGGATTTAGGTTTGGAAAAAGACGGGGATGACTTGGGATTCGGAATTACTGAATTCCTTAAGGCCACCGTGAGCAGTTCATAAATTGTCTTCACCACTTCACTAAATTCTGGTTTGTCCCCTGGAAAGGAGGCCAGGCTAAGGACAACCCCACTGTGGTCTGTTTACAATATTTAAATTCCAGATGTTCTTACTCATATTTTCAGGGCCTCTTCTGGGACAATTCTTTTCCTCTGTAGCTGCTTGCTTAGAAGTCGTACGCTGAACTTTTAAGAAAACATTAAAATACTGATCACAACACTAAATAGAACAGTCAGGGAACCTGCCACTTTTTCAAGAAATCATGTCCTCTATTACTTACTGTTTTACATTATTCTTTGACCTGATTGCCTTTCTTCTAATATTTGTAATTAGGTTATTTCTCTAAATAGTGAATATTGCTGTTAAATTATTAGAAATATTATATATTGCTATCTTTTTTTTCTGACATTGTACAGTACTGATTTAATGTCAATCACATCTTTTTAAAAAAATCTTTTTAGTCATGGATGTAAACAATATCTTTATTTTATTCACTGATTTATTTTCACGTGGTGTTGAGGACGGAACCCAGGGCCTCACACGTGGGGGGCAAGTGCTCTACCACTGAGCCACACCCCAGCTGCTGTCAATCACATCCTGATGACAGAAAGGGAGACTAGGGACCAGCACTGAGGAGGACAAGATGTGGCAATTGGCGCATCGGTGGGATGGGATGACCGTGTCCCACCCCTTTAACACACGGCAGCTCTCTCTGTTCTCTCTGCCCCTCTCCTTCCGTCTCTTCTCTCCCTCTCTCACGTGCGCACACACACACACACACACACACACACACACACACACGAGCCCGATGGGCTGCTCTTGGGACACTCCCCGGGCGTTTGCACTGTCAGCAAAGTGTCTTGGCATCAGGCCCTGCAAGCGCCAGGGGCTGGGCTTCTTCACCACCACTGGGGAGGGGGCTCCACAGATGACATTAGACAGAAAGAAACTCAAAAGCAGCCAGAACCAAAACGGTCTTCCCTGTGTCAACATGAATACAGAAGTTAATGAAGCCGGTGGTCATCCAGGAAGGGCTGTGGGACACGATCACCTGACAGGGACTGTCACAAAAGTCGCAGCCGGGACCCCAGGCGTGCTCAGAGACAACCCTCTCCAAGGACACCTGCCCAGCAACTGTCCAACTGGGGACTGACGCCTTCCTGTGATCAGTCACTGCGGCCAAGGATGATCCTTTCAAAAGATCTGACGCGGTCTCCTCACGTTTCTCTTTGAAAGTTTCCCTTGGCCTCAGCCTCTGTCCACGGTCTTATCATGGCACATGACTCGCATGGCGGTCCTACGCTGTTCCACACGAACATCAGTGCGCTCTGGGGCACCTCTCCTGGTCATTATCATTTTTAATTTAGATGGACTAAAGAAAATTGCCAATATCTGACGTTTTTATTTCCCCTACCAAATGGTCCATTTGGATCATCCTGAAATTTGGGGGACAGGGCATGGAGAAGCGAGTCCTGCGTCCCCAGAGGCACAGGGAGAGGTCGTTGGCAAGCAGCCTCAGAGACGGCCGGGGGCACAGCCTTCTGTGTGCCGTGTCCCCACAGGACGCTTGTCCTCAACAGGGACCAGGACATCGCTTCACACAGCACCTGCTGGGGGATCCGCCACGTGGGAAAGGGGACACCTGGAAGTGGGGGACAGAGGAAAAGACTGCCCCGGGTCATCCTGGATGCTGCGATGACAAGGACAAGCCATCAGTCAGCTGCTGGGGAGTGACGCCCGTGAGGGAGGCTGATCCAGGGCAGTGACATCTTTGGGTTGTCATTTTTTGCCCTATCATGTCAGCCCACGGCTACCAGGCTCAGGGCCAGCCGAGCTGGCTTTGTTTGGAGGCCAGGGCAGGGCCATTGGAGCCCAGGAGGGACAACAAGCCCTTCCCTCCTGAGGCCAGAGCCTGGCAACGTGGCACTGAATTCCGCCATCAGCCCTGTGCTCCACGCGCTGGAGAGAGGACGTGCCAGGTTCCTGGGGGCACCCCCCCACTCCAGAAGTCCCAGGGCTTCCTTCTCCTGGTGGTGGCTGCTGACCCTTTAGAGAGGCCCACATGTCCTATGGCAGGGTGCACCAAGTGATTTTTTTATAATATAATAAATGATTATTTTATACCAAAATTGCATCCCTCTAGTAATATTTAATGTTATATAAATATAATATGATGTGATTGTTATAATGGTATCATTATATTATGTTTATTATAATATAAGATTATATTATTATAAATGATCTTATTGCAGAAAACAGTAAATAACATGCAAATCCCCTGTAATAAATTTGAAATCATGGACTTCAAGGCATTTGATAAAATTGCTAACTAAACATGTTTATAGCAGCACAATTCATGATAACCATTTTTAAATAGTTATAAAGAATGCAAGTTCTAACACACAGTCCTTTAGAGCGTTGGACCCTCATCATTATCTTTTTTAGAGTCCAGGGGCTGGGGCACACGCCTGTAATCCCAGTGGGTTGGGAGGCTGAGACAGGAGTTCCAAGCCAGCCTCAATAATGGCGAGGTGCTAGGCAACTCAGTGAGACCCTGTCTCTAAATAAAATACAAAATAGGGCTGGGGAGGTGGCTCAGTGGTCGAGTGCCCCAATCCCCAGTACCAAAAAGAATGTAACATAAAGCTCATATTCAGAAATTTACATTATTCATATTTTCCTTGAACTCATATCTCTATATCAATTTCCTCACAAAATATGTCCCGATTTTTTTAATGTTCAGGGACTGTATTGAGCTGGATTGTGTCCTCACAAAACATATGTCCAAGTCACCACCACGTGACCCAGCTATCCTACTCCTTGGTATTTATCCGAAAGAAGTCAAGTCAGCCTACGATAGCAATCCATGCACACCCAGGTTTATACAGCGCAATGCACAACAGCCAAGCCACGGAATCAGCCTAGGTGTCTCTCATTGCATGCATGAAGAAGATGCGATGATCACACACACACATACACACATATATGATAACATATATGTTTTATTCAGCCATCAATGAAACATGAAACTATGTCATTTGCAGGAAAATGAGTTGAACTTGAGAACATAATGTTCTGCGAAATAACACAAACTCAGAAAATCCAGAGTCATATTTTTTCTCTCCTATATGAAAACGAGGGAGGAAAAAGGAAAATAAATATGGGGGGGATCTCTTGAATATCAAAGGGAGCAGGGAAAGGAGAGGAGAAATATTGGGGAATGATATTGGCCAAATTATTATTATATCATGTGCGAATACAAATATGTAGCATCAAACCTCACCATTGTATGTAATCATAATGCACCAATCACAATTATGAGAAAAAAAAGAAAGAAAAAAGTCATAGTTTATCAATGTAATAAAATACGACACATCTGAAAAAAAGAGATCTGTCCAAGCCCTATTCCCCGGTACCTGTGAAGACATCTTCTTTGTAATAGGGTCTTTGCACATGTAATTCAGGTAAGGCTCTCAAGATGAGGTCATACTGGATTGGGGTGGGCTGGTAGTCCAATTATTAGAGAAAGGCAATAAAAATGTGTTACGGATTTGGATAAATATTTTAAACACAGACGTAAAGTTTTGTTGGAAATTGATTTATTTTGAGGTGGATGAGGTTTGCTTGGTCCCATGAATCCAGATGTCTACAGTAGAATAGGACGTACTGCCGGAGGGTGGCACGGTTCTCCATATTCCTCACCTCATTTCCCTCTCTCTCTTTCTCCATCTCTATCCCTTTCTAGGTCTCTATCTCTATATTTCTTGGAGAAACTTGTTCACATCCATAAGTACATGTGGATAAGATAGGGCCATTAGAACTCAAGCTTCCCCAGGGTGGTGAGATCAACATCCCTTTGCCTTTCCTTGGACAAGAGAAGGAGCCTGTCTCCAGTTCAGGGTCAGAGTACACCCTGATGATGAGAGAGTACAGGATCCCAGGTAGCCAGTCAGATTCTGCCTCAAACTTTTCAGTTTTCAGCCAAGATATGCAAAACTGGAGAGGGTCAGAGCTGAGCTATGCAAAAGAAAGTTCCAAAGAGCTGGTTTAGGTCACCCTTCTTCTGAGGATCCCTAAGGTTTTTTTTTTTTTTTTTTTTGTACCAGGGATTGAACCTAGGGTTACTTAACCTCTGAGCCACATCCCAGCCCTTTAAAATATTTATTTAGAAGCAGGGTCTTTCTGAGTTGCTTTAGGGCCTTGATAAGTTGCTGAGGCTGGCTTTGAACTTGTGATCCTCCTGCCTCAGCCTCCCAAGCCACTGGGATTACAGGCATGTGCCACTGTGCCCAGAGGATCCCAAGCTTCTTAATGCCCAGCTGGCCAGCTTTTCCATGACTGTGATCTACCAAATAGTCTTTCCATACTTTTTGTCTGTTGGAAGTACACCAGATTCAGGGTCTCTAGCTTGCAACCAAAGCCCCCTGCTGATGCGCTCTTCCCGGACGATAGCACTTTCTCCTGGAGGAGTAAGGGGCCGTGATGCTCGAGGTGGGTTTTGGAAGGTGCCGTAATTGGATATTATTACGGTTTGGATCTTTAATGCCTCCCCAAATGCTCATGTGTTAGGCAATGCAGAAATTTTCAGCCATGAAAGTGATTAGATTATGAGAGCTGGGACCTCATTAGTCGGTTAATCCATTTGATGGACCAGTCACTTCCATGACTACTGGGTGGTCACTGTAGGCAAGTGGGCACGGCGGGAGGAGGTGGGTCACCGGGACCGCGCTGGACTGTGTCTGCCCAAGCCTCCTTTCTCTCTCTCTTCTTCCTGACCACCATAAACTGAGCGGATTTCCTCCGTCTGGGCCAAGAGCCATGGAGTTGGCCAACCGTGGAGTGAACCTTGCAAACCATGAACCCACATTAACTTTCCCTCCTTTAAGTGGCTCTTGTTGGGTGCTTTGGTGAAGGCCATGGAAAGCCAACTAGAGCAGACCAGGGTTGTCTGAGTCAGGTTCCTGTGCTGAAGCTTGGTCCCCACTTCACAGTGTTGGAGGTGGTGGAAACTTTAGCAGTGGGGCTGGGGCAGGGCCATGGGGCTCCAGCCTCATGAATGGGAGAACGTTGTCACGTGGGAGTGGGTGAAGCGTTGGGTGAGTGCGTTGGTTCTCACAAGGGCAGGTAGTTGGTGCCTTCTGTGCCGGGTCAGCTCCCTTTCACTTCTCTGCCCCTCTCTAGGGCCCTAGCACTGTACTGGTGTAATGTATAAAACAGACACTTATTGGACTTCCTGTTCTGGTGGTTGGCCAGACTTATACATAAGTAAATCTCTATTTTATATTTCACCCAGTCTCAGGTATTTTGTTATAGCAACATAAAATGGAATAAGACAGGGAATAGTTAGGTACATGGGAGTGGAGTTGAGAATTCTTTTTTTTTTTTTTGCTTCTAAAGATCTTTAATATTTTTCTTAACACTTTATTATTAAAAGTTTTCTCTTAACGTTCAGAGTTAAAGTTGTCATATGTAAATTAAAAAATAGTTTCCTGAGTGAGGTGACATGGATTAGAGATAATCTAGTGGCTCCTTTGAATAAATATTGTTTTTGGTGGGTGGCATGTGCCACTGGAGCTGTATGACCTAAAAAGTGAGAGGTTTAGTTTATCATGTATTAAAAGAACTGAGTTGGACAGAAGTTTTGGGAGGCAATGCCATATATATCCTATCCTATAATCTAAGAAGTATAATCGTGCTTATAAAGTAGAATAAAAGAGGTCTCTAAAGTCAAAGTATAGCTAATAAAATAAACTGTGGGAAGGGTAAATGTCATTTTAAACGTGTTTCAGGCTTTATTTTCTCGTGGGATGTTCAAGACTATATAGGTAGTCTCGTATGGGGCTATTTTTCTAAATTTTTGGAGGTCAGTCAAGTTTCTTCAGGGGTTACTCTTGGGGAGTTCGTGGGAAATGCTTGGCTGCCTCCCTCTTTTTTCGTGACTTGCCAAGAGCCAGGATGGGCGGGTGTCCTGTTGACCTTCCCTGAAAGCTCTGAGAACACCTCTCTTTTCAACGACTCCCTCCAAGAGAATGTGCACTGCGACTTCTAGTCTCCTGAGTGTTTATAACACCCCTGATTTGGAGACTTTACGTCTTTCCAGAGTTGTACAGGCTTTCATTCTATAAGTTAAAATGTTAAAATTCATAATTCAAGGCTGGGGATGTGGCTCAAGCAGTAGCGCACTCGCCTGGCATGCGCCGGGCGCTGGGTTCGATCCTCAGCACCACATAAAATAAAATAAAGATGTTGTGTCCACCGAAAACCAAAAAATAAATATTAAAAAATTCTCTCTCTCTCTCTCTCTCTTTAAAAAAAATTATAATTCAAGATGTGAAAATCTGGGGCTATTTTTCTATCTCTATGTCCTTCTTATAACTCTTTTAATTTCACCATAAATACAAACAGAACAAAAAATTATAATGATCTGATTTATGCAAATTATATTTCCCATTAAGTTTGATTAAAATGTGTAAAAGTATTCAGAGATGCTAGAGTATTATTTACTCAATAGTATGTTTCACTGTTACATAGAACATTTAGTCAAGTGGAACACTGTGATGTCTGACATTTAATGACAAGATTCAATACATGAGTGTTAACATATAAGCAAATATTCAGTTATAAGGACATATTGCATACATAAGGTAAATATAGGTAAAAAAAATGCACTGTAAACTGGGCATGATGGTCCATGCTTGTAATCCAAGCAAATTGGGAAGTTGAGAAGTTTCAGAAGTTTAAATTCAGCCTCAGCAACTTAATGTGGTTTCAAGCACTGTAGCAAGACCAGTCTCAAAATTTGAAAAAGGGGGAAGAGGGCTTAGGAATGTGGCTCAGTGTTTAAAAATCCCTAAATTTAACTTCAGTACCAAAAAAAAAAAAGTTTAAAACATTACAATTCAGTGTAAAATATCAAAAAAATAGATTTCTTATAATTTCACTTTTGAAAGTGAAAATAGTAATCTTTGATTTAAAAAAATTATATGCTTTCAAAGATGATGTTTCTGCACCATGCATATATGATATTTATGATTGATATTTCTACCAAATAACTGGATAATGTTTAATGAATTTAAGCAAAAGTTAAAGACAACTACTCATTTTCTATATGTAAATGAGTTCTGTCTTTTACTGATCCTCATATTCATCAAGGTGTAATGTATAGGCAATGACTTTACTATACACTCACATTTGTCAAGGTGTTTATTGTAAATGTGTTGTTGTGATATAAGGCATACATTTTGGACAAAATCTGTTCAATGTTCACTATTGGTATGAGTTTTCAGATGTTCAATGAATTTAAAATTTGAATAAGTTTTGGAAATATTATTTTTTTAGGGTCTCTGGGCACAATGAATTCTCTAGAAATCAGTAGTGTTTAAGAAACATTTTTTTTATTTGTCTTCTCTCTAACCAGTATGTGTCCTCTGGTGCTGAGTAGTGGTGAATAAATTTTGGAAGCATTGTCACATTGTCAGCATTCACATTTCAAAAATGTCTCTCGGCTGTGATGATTGTGGTGAGGATTAAATGTTGACCCATCCTTAAAGGAATGGTACCAAGGTCTCTTTTGTAGAGCTTCTCTCCAGCGTGTTTTCTCGGATGTCTAGTAATGTATGATATATAATCAAAAATGTTTCTACATTCTCTACATTCGTAGGTCTTCTTTCCAGAATAAATAGCCTAGGGGTGAAAAGGTGATTTCTTATTAAAAGCTTTGCTACATTTTTTTCCATTTGTAGGGGTTCTTTTCTGTATAAAATTTGGTTGCTAATAAGCTTTGATTTTTCTTTAAAAGTATTATTATCACTTTCTTCACATTTTGAGGGTTTCTCACCAGGGTGACTTCTGCTGTGGTGAGTAAAATTTTATTTTTGATTAAAAGCTTTACCACTGGGCTGGGGATGTGGCTCAGGCGGTAGCACGCTCGCCTGGCATGCGTGCGGCCCGGGTTCGATCCTCAGCACCACATACCAACAAAGATGTTGTGTCCGCCGAGAACTTAAAAATAAATATTAAAAATTCTCTCTCTCTTTAAAAAAATAAAATAAAAATAAAAGCTTTGCCACATTATTCACACTTGTAGGACTTCTCTCCAGTGGAAATTCTGCTTTGCTTAATAAAGATTGATTTTCCTTTAAAAACTTTATCACATTCTGCCCATTGGTAGGGCATCTCTCCTGTGTGGATTCTTCTGTGGTAAATAAGACCTTTTGTGTTTTTTTTGACTCAATTCTTTGCCACATTGTTTGTATTTGTAGGGCTTCTCTTCAGGATGAATTCTCTGGTGGTGAACAGGGACTGATTTTTGATATGATCTCTGGTGTTCACTCTCACTTGTAGTTTTCCATATTTTCTTTTGTTGTAAACAGTCAAGATCACAACTTCTATATTCCCCACTTATCACTTGGTGGAATCTATGTTTTATGCCCTTTTCTGGTGAATATTCTTGGGTATGATGAGGGGTCCTGGCCCGGAAGGCCCAGTTCCTGTAGTTCTCTAGCATCACATCTTTGTGTAAGTTTCTCTGAGCAGGATGAAGGCCTTCCCACTCCTCTTCAGGGAAATCAGTGGCCACACCCTGAATGTTAACCGGTCCGTGGCCTGGTGCTCAGGAGTCCGTCCTGCTTGGGATCTTCAGCTCCTGCCCAGCAGAGCAACCTGCGACTCTGAAGCATGAGGACTGATGTCCAGCCAAATGGAGCTGGGAATTCTGGACAGCAAGAAAAGCAGCTGTAGCAACCAGAACTGATGGTGCACACCTGTCATGTCAGCGGCTTGGGAGGCTGAGGCAGGAGGATGGCAAGTTCAAGGCCAGCCTCAACAATTCAGCAAGGTGCTAAGCAATTCAGTGAGACCCTGTCTCTAAATAAAATACAAAACAGGATTGGGGATGTGGCTCAGTGGCTGAGTGCTCCTGAGTTCAGTCCCCAGGGCTCCCCCTGTCCCCCTCAAAGAGCACGGGTATCTTCAGGGGATGTCAAATATTCTACAAAGCTCTCATGAAACTAGGAGAGTGGTTTGTATAGGCCAAGGTCAGCCAGGGGTGTAAAACCCTAGGACAGTTGTGGGGCAGTGGACATGGCAGGCCGACGGCTAGATGTGGGTGAGCCGATGAGTACAGTAGGATGGCGGAGAATTCCAGAGTGGAGTCAAGGAGGAGGAGCTGGGGGGATCCACAAATCTGCTGCCTCTGTTGGGCTCCTGATGGGAGTTTGCCCCCAAGTGTCTGATGTCAGCAGAGGACAGTGAAGGGCAGCTGGAAGCTTCTGGAATGCCTTCATCTGTGTGTCAGTTTATCTGATCACCCAGACCTTCAGGGGTCTCACCCTTCTCCTGAGAAAGCAGACCTGCTCCGCTCAGGGAAGGGAGCCATGGGGGGCAGGAAGGGGGGAGCCTTGAGGTGATGAGGCCTGGGGGCTCCGCCCTGGGAGTGGATGGAAGTCATTATGTGGGGACAGGGTCCAGGCAGGAGGGCGAGTGTGGGCCCTCCTCCCGCCCCTCTTGTGTGTCTCCCTGGGGGATGCCTTCTGACGGGTTAGGAGGCAGAAGGAAGGCCGGGGCTGGCCGTGGCTCCTTGATCTTGCACTTCCAGCCTCCAGAACTGTCTGTCCATTGTAAGTCACCCCGGGTCTGTGCCCCTCTTACAGCAGCACAAATAGAACGAGACAGCTGGGGAATGTCACTTCTAGACCCACCTCATTGACAGAGGACAACCAGGCACTCACCTTGTCCAGACAAATGTGCAGGTTTTCAGGATGACTCAGGCCACAGAATGAATACTGCGGTGAGCAGTTGGGCACAGAGCATCAGGGGACTCTCCCTCGTCTGAGTGACGCAGGAGGGACAGCTGGGAGCAGGAGTCAGAAATCTGTACCGGGCTAGGAAAGCCACCAAGTCGGGTAGGTGAGGAAGACAGAGCCCGTGGAAGGATTCCCAACTCTCAGGCGTGGCAGCCTCTCTGTGCTCTGAGGACGGGAGCAGGCTTGGAGGGGCCTTGGAACTACCTGCGAATTCCCAACGGGGAAGCTTGCTCAGGCTGTGGTGGGGGGGAAGGGAAGAGGCCCTTGAAGGGGCACCCAGAGGTTCAGTGGGAATTGGCAACACCGTGAGGAGTGGCCAAGGAGTGCTGGGGAGGGCAGGTGGCACACCAGGGCTGTAGAGTGCGTTAGCTGGCCAGACCCCAGCGCAAGAGGGCTGTTCACAGGTCTGCCAACCCATGGCAATGCAAGTGGGTGGGTGGAGCACCCTGCACGCCCAAGATTAAAACTGACTTTTATTTTCTCAATAGACTCAACTCTCTATTAAAAATCGCATTTGGGCCGGGGAGGTAGCTCAGGGGTAGAGCGCTTGACTAGCATGTGTGAGATCCTGGATTCTACCCCCAGCACCCAAAAACAAAACAAAATAAAGTTGTATGTCAAAGGGTGAAATCAGTCGCACAGACACGGAGCCAAACATTCTAAGAAGATTCGAGTCATCTGCTGAAGATTTGATTTTACCATCCTTGGTCTGGTCCAGGTCCTCAATGGGGCCCATTTCTGACTCTTGACTGGACGTAGGAGGCTGCACGAAATACCTCTTGACCTCCATCTTAGCTGGTGGACCTCCCCCTTAACTGAGGGCCCACTCACAGAGACCTGACCTCCACTGCTTTCCTCCTGGAAGGAACCTGGCTCAGCCTGTGCTGAACCAACCTGGTGAATTCACCCAGCTGTGGCTCCCTACGACACGGTTCCCGGATGGCCAAGATCACTGAACATGGCTTATTGAACGAATGAAAGGTTTGCTCGGTGGTCTTCATCCGATGCCTTCTTGCTCACCTTCCATCCACAGATGGCCATGCGGTCAACTTTTATGATCCAGCAGTTGGAAAGAACGTTGAGTTCCCTGTGTGTTTGCCAGTCTCCTGACCACACAACACGTGTGTTTTTGCAAAGCACATTCAGACCACCGAACGGGTTTTCTCCTGGACTAGATATTTGATTTTGCTTGCTTCATTTGCAGTCTCACATCTTTCAGGACTTGATAGATTCTGCTATATTTCTATGCATATATTTATTCTGATTTATATGTTTAATTGCGTTTACTGTTTCTCAGCTTAATCTGTTAGCTCTAACAATGGAGACTTTCTTTAAGTCAAGCTAAGTCTCTAAAATAGTTTTCATTTGCCGATGTTTATCTACTCCCACGTCACAATCTTCCCTAGGGTGAATCTGCATGGTCCCATAATGCCTTGCAGCATAACCCTGTGAGTCAAATAGTTCTCCAGTTTTCATTATTTTAATTCCATTTCTCTACATGAATTATTTGATCCTCTTTACTTGATAGGTGGTTGAAAAAATAAAGCATATTGTGATGAGGTATAAAGGGAGTTAGCTGACTTATAGTTTTTACTGCATTTTTCAGAGATAAATAAATCCAGCTTTGTGGCTAGTAGTAAATTAAACCAACTTAATTTTTTCCCCTAGCATCTAGCTGGACTGAAATGTTACATTGTGCCATCAAGACAACACCAAATAAGATACCATGTGAATCAGGTTTCTGTTGCTGTAACAAATTCCTGAGATAAATCAACTTATAAGGAAGGGAGGTATATTTTGGCTCATGGTGTCAGAGGTTTCAGCCCATGGCTGCTTGGCCCTGTTGCTTTGGACCTGTGGTCAAGCAGAGCATCATGGCAGTGGCATGTGGCAGAAGAGACGGCTTACCTCATGGTACCTGGGAAAGTGAGAGGAGAGGAAGGGCCAGAGCCCTAACGTTTCCTTTAAGAGCACCCTCTTTATGACCTAACCTCCTCCCACTAGGCCCTGCCCCCTAAAGCTTCTACCACCTCCGGTAGCATCACAAGCTGGCCCCAAAGCCTTCAACCAGGGGCCTTAGGGGACACTCGAGGGCCAAACTACAGCAGGTGTGTGTTTAACTATTTCTCACTGGAACCATGTTTTATGAGCACTGACAGTAAAGTGAGATACATAGTTTTTTAAAAAATTTATTTGAGATATACATAGTTTTAACATCACAAACCCAGGAAGTTATCTTTAAAATATTAGATTTTACAATTTAAGTAAATCATAAAAATTTTTTTTAGCCAAAGATTGGAATCTTCCCAAGTTAGGATTGAAAATTTACTGTCTTAATGTAGTAGCTTCCCCATTGTTTCCTTATTTCAGTCAAATATATATTTTGTAACAAACTTTGCAAAAATTGAGACTGCAATGATACTGCCCACAATTCAAACTTATTGTTTTTAAAATTTGAATAAGTGTGTTATGCCTGAAATGGCCAAGTTATTTTTTAACGACGCCATAAAGCTTTTAAGTTGTGATGATGCCTTCCAAATGTTAATTTGTTACTATTATTTGATAAGCTTATTTCCAAACGATTTCTCGTATGCTACACATTTCTCATTGGTGATTACGGGTTTTCTATATTTGGACCATCAACTTTGGCACTGCCTCTTCTGATAAAATAAGTGTTTACCACTTTCAATCCTTAATGATCCAACTTTTAA
Organism: Spermophilus citellus; assembly: GCF_964194105.1. NCBI lineage: Eukaryota > Metazoa > Chordata > Mammalia > Rodentia > Sciuridae > Spermophilus > Spermophilus citellus. Next base: position 54,554,280 of record NC_138198.1, on the reverse strand, counting down.
TTTATTTTGTGCTGGGGATTGAACTCAGGGTTGCTTTACCACTCAGCTACACCCCCCTATCTTCTTATTTTTATTTTGAGATAGAATCTCTCTAAGTTGCTTAGGGCTTTGCTAAATTGGCGAGGCTGGCCTCAAACTTGTGATCCTCCTGCCTCAGCCTCCTCAACTGCTGGGAGTACAGGCATGTGTCACTGTACCCAGGATGGCTCAATTTTCAAGTAACAATTGCCTCCAATATTCGACTAAGAACACAAGTAAGCCCACCACTTTTCTTTGAAATTAATAATATATATCTGTTCATTTGAGGAAAGACAAATGGTCTCAATGCAAGGTATCATGAGCTATCCAAATTCTGAAAACAAAGGACTGGACTAACTTGGACTTTGATTTTCTTCCCAAAGTTACAGAAGATGGAGAAGGCCTGAAAGGAAGGCACAGATCCACAAGGGCAGAGAGAAAGGCAGAGGTCACTGCATCTTGGGTGCTGGAGATGAGACAGACCAGGAGTAAAGGATTCAGTGTCACAGAGAGAGCAGGGCCGCCAGCACCTGGTATCCTGGAAGTCAGGGATGTAGCTGCTGCTGCACACGGGACTGTTAGGGAGCTCCTATGGGAAGCCTGCAAACCCGAGTCCCAGGGCCTTGCAGCACACCGTGCTGCCCTTGGCCTGCACACGCCTGCCTGTCCACTCCCTGCTGAGGGCAGCTGAGTCATGGAGCAGCAGGGGCCTGGGAAAGGGATCCTCCTAGGAGCTGACCTGCGCTGCCCCTCTTCCCCAGGAACATTGGCATCCATGCACCCACCTCCAGGTCAGGGACCCAGTGACCCCAGAGAAACTCCAGCCCAAGACGAAAGAAAGTCCTGGGTGAAATGGCTCAGGGGACTCGTAGCCACCTTCTGGAACCCCCAGCCACCTGCCTGTCCCCCCGCCCACCCCGGGTGTTCCTGTCAGCTCTTCAGTACATTCTTTTAAGAACATGCCACCAACCATCAGAGACTTGAAGAAAGAGAGCTCCTGACAGGAGGAGAAGAGATCAAGTTCAAGTGCAAAACAGAGGGGGGGAATAAAAGGGAAAAAAGAGGAAAAGTAACTAAAGATGAAAATTAAAATTCCCCAAACCTGCTTTAATCCTCAAAAAATAAAGGGAAATATTACCCCTAAGAAATTTAAAAAAAAAAAAAGGAAAAACAAAAAGAGATATTCTTGCAATGAAAACAGGTCTTAAATCCTAAAAAATATGAACATAGAAATAAAAATCTTAGTGGAGATGATGGAAGAAGAATAGAGACCATCTCCCAGATAACAAACAGAAAATGAAGGGAAGTGGGATAGAAAGCAAACAGCATGAGAGGATGACCCCGGGGGTCGGCACCTGAACAGAGGAATCCCTCCCGTGGGGATCGGGGAAACCAAGAAGCACGTTGCCAAGCCTGAGTTTCCAGTTGGAGGGAACTTGCTGAGTTCCCTGCAGAGTGAAAAACGACCCTCCCCAAAGCACAGATCCTAAAATGTCAAAATGCACAGATGGAGGAAGAGCCCAACATCTTACAGTGAGGAAAAAGGAACTTAAGCTAAGAGCCATGAACCTCAGACATTCCACAAGAAATCAGAGGTGATTTGGGTCCCAAGACTGGGAATCCATGTCTCACTTAGACCCTGGCTAGTCCCGGGAGGCTGAGCTCTCAAGGGAAGGGTGAACAGATTGTGCTTTTAGTCATGCAAGTTCCTGAGGAACTCACTTAGCAAATACCTTTTCTCAGAAAGCTACTGTGGAATGTACTCCCGCAAAACAAAGGAATATATCAAGAGGATACTAGATCAAGGTCAAAAGCATGTCCCTAAAGACATGGTGTCTTGAGACTACAGGGGACAGTAGCCTTGGGAACAGAAAAGGGAATAACTGGCAAAGGGTTCCAGAAGGCTATATTTTCAAGGGGAAAAAATGAAACTGAAAGAATATTTGGTGCTTTTTAAAAGTATTAACGAAAGGTTTATATTTCTGGTGAAGGGTTTGGGAATGAATTTGTAAAATGTACCAAAAAAAAATCTAAAAATTGCAATAACTTACAATGAAGCAGATAATGTCTATTTCTAGAATGAAATAACTTTCTGTCTTCAGAAAAAAATCAGTGTGTTTTTGTTGTTAATTATGTAAATGTTGAATGCAAATCTTACTTCAAAGTCATTAAAAGGTGAAAGTACTGAACATTTTTTATCAGAATGGGCAACTATATCCTGGTAAATTCATAATTCAAATATAAAAAATTGTAATCATCGATGGGAAAACATAAGACAGAATTATGAATCAGTTACATATGATAAAAAATGTGACATTTACTCTTGGGGAAAAACTTATTAGAAAGGATTTTTTTTGAAGATGAAAGTGTATGTCTTTATTTATTTCTACAATCTATAAGAAAGCAACTATAGTAAATCTCAGAAAGTTATTGACACTCTGGAAGGTAGCTTAACTAGAAGAAGGAATTAGTTTTTGTTTTTGTTTTTTTCCCTCAAAGAAGGGAAAACATTCTCTATAAAGTTGTGGTGACTTTTGTCAAAACTAGATGATACTATATTAATTACTTTTAAATATAAAACTTGTAATCTTATATAGCCAATGATAGCACCCACAGTAAAGTCATAATAAAGATTATCCAAGTAATATGAGATTTAAATTAGAATTTTACAATGTTTTGTAATTATTATTTTTTTAATGCACAAGTAGAGGATATTTGTAATACCAACAGACAAAAATAGAAAGTACCATTGGTTCTGCAACATTTCTTACGGTAAACTATAAAAAGTTGGATGTATCAAGGCCTGGAATATTAACATAATTTAAAAAATAATGTTAATGCAGGAATGTCACTCCAATTCAGATTGATGAACTCAACTTTCTGTGAAATAAATGTCAATTGAAATAAAAAAACTATTTGGGGAAAAATTTATGAACTAAGGCAACAAATTTTTTGCCGTTACCCACAAAATATATAGTTTCCTAGTTGAGGTGTATTGTATTAGTCTGCTCACGCTGCCATAACAAAATATCATCCAGATGTGGCGGTGCACGTCTGTAATCCCAGAAGCTTGGGAGGTTGAGGCAGGAGGATCATGAGTTCAAAGCCAGCCTCAGTAAAACAGAGGCGCTAAGAGACTTAGTGAGACCCTGTCTCCAAATCAAATGCAAAATTGGGTTGCAGATGTGGCTCAGGGTCGAGTGCCTCTGAGTTCAATCCCTGGTAGCCCCCTCAATGAAAACCAAAATATTATAGTCTGGGTGGCTCAAATAACTGAAATTAATATTCTCAGTTCTGGAGGCTAGAAGTCTGAGATCAAGACGCCAGCAGGGTTGGTTCCTGGCCAGGGCTCTCTTCTTGGATTTCAGATGGCCATTGTCTCACCATGTGTGTGTGTGGGGGGGGGGAAGAGGGGAGGGGAACTGTCTTGGTATTTTTACATCTTCATCTCCTTATAAGGCCACTCATACCATTATTGGGGCCCCACCATTGTGACCTCATCTAACCCTATAACATCTCAAAGGCCTTAGCTGTAAAGACCATCCCATTGGAGATGAGAGCTTCAACATATTGATTTGGTGGCAGTAGGTCACAATTCAGTCCGTAGCATTAATCAGCTTTCAACAGGAGGTAATTTCATGGCTATTGGTTGAGTGGATGGGGCGTCGCTGCCTAGCTGCTCCTGGTGTGTGAGGCAGAATGTGTGCACATGCCCCTGACCTAGCAACCTGCTGTCAGCTGTATGCACCTATGCACTAGGACAGACGAGAGGAGTGTTTTATGGAATCATAAAACAGAAAACATCTCAATGCACAGGAGAACAAGTAAACCAGGTATGTGCCTGCAACGGATGGAGTAGCGCCTACTATCACAGGAACGCATTTCCAAAGGGTGATTCTGTCCGCAAGCAGGCAATTTGCAAAGTATGCATTCAACAGAATGCCCCAAAATACGGAGTGCAAAAGAAAAGACAAGACATTTCCACACCATGAGTGCTATTATGGGTGCCCACACATACCACTGCACTGTCTCCCCGTCCCCCTCTTCAGCAGGCTTTCTGCTCTGTACCTCAGGCAGGGTGCCCAGCCTGCTACCAGGAAGTGCCCGCATGTCGTGAAGTCCTTGGCAAGTGACAGGCTGCTGGCCTGTGGCCTGGGCTCCTGGCCTCTGGATCTAAGGCCAGTGAGGCCCCATCAGGCCAAGGGGAAGACTGGCTGAACACTGAGCTCCACATGGCCATGTCCCCCGCCTGGCTGGCATCTCCCAAGATGGGAGGGGCAGAGCTCAAGGCCAACAGCTCAGGAGTGCATGCTGGGAGGGCCAGCGACTCTGCAGCCCTGGCCTGTCTCAGCAAGGGCCCTCAGTGGTTCTGATCCCCTTTACAGGCATGGACAGGGGGAAAGGCTCAAAAATGCCCAGATCCAAGGGTCAGCAATGCACTGGTTAGCCCAGGTCCTCCTCTGCTGCCAGTGATCCTGGCTCTAGCAGGAGCTGAGGTAAAGTGGGCCATGAGCAGGGAGCAGGCTCCAGCTGAGGGAGGCAAGTCCACGGGGCTCAGCTGAGGATCTACCCATGGTCAGGACTTGGTGCTTTGACCAAGGCACTGCCTATCTCTCTTTCTCTCTCAGCACTTATTTTTATTTCTTGCTCTAACTTCGGGGCTCCAGGAAGAGTTGCTCCCAGGGACGGGTCCAGAGACACATGGGCACCCTCAAGGTGCACAGCAGTGATGAACCCTACATTCCCTATCTCTTGTCCAGGAGGAAGGGAATCTCCTACTCCACTGACTGGTGGGGAGGTTGAGGCTCCTGGTGGCCTATTGAGGGCCAAAGCTGAGGGGGCACAGCCTTCTCTGCAGGATGAAGGTGGGTACTTCCCAGAATGTTTCTGATCCCCAGTCCCCCTCAGGTCGCCTCTGAAGCTTCCCAAATGGGATCTGGCTCCATCTCTACAATGCTCCTCCTGTGGAGGGAAGGGAGCAATAACCTGTCTGAGGCCCTAGAACACCTGCTTGTACCCAGGATGGCACTCTACCACCCAACTGTTCCCATCTGTTGGGTGGCACAGTAGGAGAAGCCTACTTCTGGGGAGAAGGGAGGTCAGGGAAGAGTTAACCCAGGGCCTCATCAATTCTGATGACAGAATTCTTCTGTAGCACAGCTACCTTCAGGCCCTTCTGGCGGCTGCTCAGCCCCTGGGGAATGGAGGTTTCTATCCTGGAGCATCCCAGCCTGTAACCTATAGAATCCTCAGCCAGTCCTGCCTACAGATCCCCACACCTCCACCTGCATACCTCCTCTGCAAGTCTCCAGGACTGTCCAGGTCATAAGCAAGCCTATGTTCTGTGAGTTCACCCAGCTCTGATCCCCCAAGTCAGCTCACCAACATGCCCAGATTTTCTACAGCATGAAGGTACTGAAGGACAAAGAGCCCACGGGCATGGCTCTGGGGAAATGGGCTCTCAGCTGACTTCTGGGAGCCACCCTAAGCCTCCTCACTTCCCTGAACCTTGGTTAGGCTTGGGTTTGGAGACTGCTAAAATGCCTTCATTAAAAAAAAAAATTTAGTTGTAAATGGATCTTTTTATTTTATTTATATATTTATGTGCAGTGCTGTGGATCAAACCCAGGGCCTCACACATGCCAGGCAAGTGCTCTACCACTGAGCCACAATTCTAGCCCCTAAAATTCATTTCTTAAGCTGCACTAGACACTTCAAGTACTCAACAGACACATGTGGCTAGTGGCTGCCACACTGGGCAGTGTAGAGAGAATACTCTCACCACTGCAGCAAGTTCTGTTGGATGATACCGTCCCAGACCTGGGGTACCAAGGGATAAGAGTCTGTCTCTAGTCTTCTGAGGGAAGTGGCTCAGTTCTAGCCCCACCCTAGTGGTGCGACTCTGGTGAGCCATTGTGTTGTGTGCAGAGCAAGAGAGCCATGATGTGTGGAGGGACCTGAGGCCACGGCTGTGTGAGAAATCTGCAAGGCACTGGTGGCCAGAAGTGAGCCAGGCTGTTAGTGCAGCCACTGCAAGTGGCCAGGACACACAGCAAGGTCCAGGAAGGTTAGTGGCATGCAGGGCACTGCAGTCCGAGGACGGGTTAGGAACACGCCTGCACTTACATGATGACGGTTTTCTTGGGGACTTTAGTCGCCTGCGCAGTGACTACAAAGAAAACAGTCAGAATAGCAAGGGTTACAGAGAAGCCAGTGCCTGGGGCTGACTCCCTGATGGCACTGCAGTGCAGCCATCTGCTGGGCTTAGGAGCACTGGCCATGTGTCCCTGGGCAGCCTGTCTCAGCTAGGAGGTCCAGTTTCCTCAGCTACAGACGGGTGAAAGCGTCTGCCCTGAGGGGCTGGGGTGTGACAGCAGGCACCCCAAGGATAGCCCACTCTCCCTCCTGAGCGCCACAGGAGCTGTGGGGAGGAGAACGAGCTGGCATCTGTTGCCTACTCAAAAGGGCCCAGGCTTTTCCTCATGCTGACATAAGCCTGTGAATTCCTCAAACATGTAGCCCAACATAGCCCTGAGGCCTAGGGAAAGGGAAGAGTAGCCTGTGGCCGTGCAGTGGGCCACCAGCCACAATGGGGCCAGGATGGTTGATGCCTTTGCCACAAAATGAGTTCAAGTCCAAAAGGTGTCTCCAGGGGAGAGGGATACAAGAGTCCTGAATGTGGACATCTGAACCCCATGCATGTGGTGAGTGTCTCCAGGGGAGGGGGCACCAGAGTGCTGCACGTGGCACATCTGAGCCCCATGCATGTGGTGGGTGCCTGAGGTCTGAGTGTGAAGGGCAGCTGTCCCAACTGTGTGGCCTTTCCTGGTTTTCCCAGCTGTTGCCCTTACCAAAGCCAGCCCATGGGGCCTATGTTTCCATCTTGCTGCTGGGGACTGGAGTTCCAGAGAGGATGAAACTCATCTGGAACCAGGCAGCACCTACTCCCAACCACCTTGAGGCCTCTTCCCTTGACCTCTGGGCAGGCCTGGGCTTGACTACTGCAGGCCATCTCCAGGCTCAGCAGCCCTCTCACTGCTCAATGGGAAGGTGGAGGAGGTGGCCAGCAAAGCCAAGCGGCCTGTACTGGGACATGGTCCCACATCTTCTGGACCAGGGGACTTTCTGCTTCACTGCACTGCAACACTGAGACAGGCTTTCCCTAGGCAACTTATGGCATTTCAAGCTTGTCGCAGATGATGAGCACAAGAGTTAGACACTGTCTGTGTGTGTGTGCATTGGAGGTCACACTGGCTACATTTGTGTGCCTGCACATGGATGTACCTTGCATACAAATGTGCACACAGGTGTACTTGTCTGCACACATATGCATGCTCAGACACGCTGCACACACATTCACACACACAAGTGTGTATACATGTATGTGCACATCAGCACATGTACATGTGTTTGCTCAGGCATGTGTGTTTATATGTGTGCATTGCTTGCACAAGCTGTGCCCAGGCATGTGTGTGTTTATAAGTGTGCATTGCTTGCACAGGCTGTGTTCAGGAGTGTGTGTGCGTTTATATGTGTGCATTGTTTGCACAGGCTGTGCTCAGGCTTGTGTGTGTTTATATGTGTGCATTGTTTGCACAGGCTGTGCTCAGGCGTGTGTGCATACTTATGCGTGCATTGCTTGCACAGGCTGTGCTCAGGCAGTGTGTGCTTATATGTGTGCATTGCTTGCACAGGCTGTGCTCAGGCAGTGTGTGTGTGTGCTTATATGTGTGCACTGCTTGCACAGGCTGTGCTCAGGCAGTATGTGTGTGTTTATATGTGTACATTGCTTGCATAAGCTGTGCTCAGGAGTGTGTGTTTATATGTGTGCATTATTTACACATGCTGTGCTCAGGCATGTGTGTGTTTATATGTGTGCATTGCTTGCACAGGCTGTGCTCACGTGTGGGTATGCATTTATAAGTGTGCATTGCTTGCACAGGCTGTGCTGAGGCATGTGTGCGTTTATATGTGTGCATTGCTTGCACAGGCTGTGTTCAGGTGTGTGTGTGCATTTATATGTGTGCATTGCTTGCACAGGCTGTGCTCAGGCTTGTGTGTGCTTATATGTGTGCATTGCTTGCACAGGCTGTGCTCAGGCTTGTGTGTGTTTATCTGTGTGCATTGCTTGCACAGGCTGTGCTCAGGCTTGTGTGTGTTTATATGTGTGCATTGCTTGCACAGGCTGTGCTCAGGCAGTGTGTGCTTATATATGTGCATTGCTTGCACAGGCTGTGCTCAGGCTTGTGTGTGTTTATCTGTGTGCATTGCTTGCACAGGCTATGCTCAGGCAAGTGTGTTTATACCCAGACGCCCTTCCTCAGACATCCTACTGTCCTGTCCTCTGCCCTCAGTGTAGACGCCCTTCCCCAGACGTCCTACTGTCCTGCCCTTTGCCCTCAGTGTATATGCCCCTTCCCCAGATGTCCTACTGTCCTGCCCTCTACCCTCAGTGGAGATGCCCCTTCCCCAGACATCCTACTGTCCTGCCTCTGCCCTCAGTGGAGACACCCTTCCCCAGACGTCCTACTGTCCTGCCTCTGCCCTCAGTGTAGATGCCCTTCCCCAGACGTCCTACTGTCCTGCCCTCTGCCCTCAGTGTATATGCCCCTTCCCCAGATGTCCTACTGTCCTGCCCTCTACCCTCAGTGTAGATGCCCTTCCCCAGACGTCCTACTGTCCTGCCCTCTGCCCTCAGTGTAGACGCCCTTCCCCAGATGTCCTACTGTCCTGCCTCTGCCCTCAGTGTAGATGCCCTTCCCCAGACGTCCTACTGTCCTGCCCTCTGCCCTCAGTGTAGACGCCCTTCCCCAGATGTCCTACTGTCCTGCCTCTGCCCTCAGGGGGAAACCCCCTTCTCTAGAAGTGCAGCCCATCCCAGCTGCTGCCTGCAGGAGGCCTGTGTGAGCACTGCCAGGAAGGCTGCCCTGGGTCAGAGGGGGGTTATCCTGCAGGCCAGGGGCAGGGCTCACACTTCCCCACCACAAAGCAGCCTCTCCAGCGCTCATTCCGGGTTCCTGGCCACCTCTGCCTGCCCCACAGGTTCTGAGACCACGTGGCCTGCAGCCTCTGGTCTCCTCCCCGCAGCCTCCTCTTCTAGCCAGGTCATCTGCCCAAAATGCCTGCCCAGCCACCCCTGCAGGAAGTGCACCCGCTCTGAGACATGGTGGGTCTGCTGCCCCCCAGTCCTGGCTGGCTGTGCAGCTGTGACACAAGGCTCAAGCCTGAGGACCCACCTAGGCAGCATGGGCAACAGGCTCGGTGGCACCTACCTTCTATGGCAGCCACAGTCTGCTCCCTGTGGCGCTGCTCCCAGGCCGGCAGCACAGGGCTCTGCATGTACAGCTCCCCACCACCACGAGTGGAGCCAAGCCGGTTCACCAGCTGCAGGATGGACAGAAACCACTCAGGACCCCTATCCTCAAGGGACCTAGCTGTCTCTTGTCCACTCTGGTGGTCTTTAGTTTGAGGTCCCCACTGAGACTGTGTCCCCCAAAGGGGACAGGGCTCCCAGCCAGGGCCTCGCCCAGGCATCTTGCGCTGTGCAGATGGCTGCTGGCCGTGTGTGGCTCTGAGCCCCTGAAGTGCAGAGCTGGCTGGGTCTCCCTGCCTCCTGGAACTTGCATGTGGGGCCCACATGCAGGAGGCTGGCCTCTAGACAAGAGCCAGAGACTGGAGCCTGGGGGTCTTGGGGGCCCTGTAGCGGGCACACACCTGCTCAATGTCACTGTGTGCCAGGACAGGCCCTGAAGACCAGAGGCTCAGACTGGGCCTTGCCTTCAGGAGCCCCAGCCTTGGGCCTCCGGACAATGAACAGGGACAGGGCAGCTCTTCCCTCTGTAGGGTCCCACCTATGTGACACCAGGAAAAGGTGGAAACTAACACTACTTTTTACATAAATGGATGAAAGTTGAGGTCAGCACTGGGTTCCCTAGAAAGGCAAAAACCAAAGGGCTTCTTTGAGAGGGTGGGAACAATGGCAGGTGGCAGGGCTCAGCCTCGTGTGGAAGAGGAGCAAGGCCAGACATGGTGTGGTGGGTTGGGGATGATGGGTGACAGTGGCCTGGTGTCTCTGGGCCTGTGCCAAGGGCCCAGGCCCTTCCCTTGTCAAGCCCTAGTGGACAGCTGGCCATGAGGCCCCTTGCCCACCCGTCTTACCTCGCATTCATAGTGTCCCAGGTCATCCTTGCCAGCTGCTCTGACCACAAGCACCAGCAGGCCGCTGCGGGGCTCACTCAGCATCTGGTACTTGTTGCCTGCAGTCAGCAGGGCCCCATCTTTGTACCACCTAGAACCCGTCCCAAGAGTCCATGAGGCAGGGTGTGACATTCCCTGTGCTGCAGACCCGCTGCCCTGGCCCAGATTCTACAGTCCTTGGTGAACCCACCCTGTGGATGTCCACATCCAGCTTGGCCATGCTATCTTGTGGCAGAGGCCCCATGCCCAGTGGGTCTCAGCCCCACAATGCCCTCTCTTCAGTGATCAGACAGTCACTGTGCCCAGCCCCGTACAGCTGCACAACCCTTGTGTTGCAGACAAGAGCCTGAAGCCCCTCCCCTGCTGCCCCACCATGTGCTGGCCCACCTGGTCTGAGGGTGTGGGGCGCCTTCAATGGTGCAGGTGAGCTGGGCATCCTCTCCCTCCACAAAGGGCGAGGCCCGGACCTTGTTCACAAACCGTGGGGGGACTGCAGGGTGGAGAGAGACAGGGAGCCACTCTGATGGAGCTGGGGGTGTCTGAGCCCCCACATTCCTTCCTGAGCCCTAAGTGAGCCCATGACCACATAGGGCTTCCACCCCCACATGCCTGCCTGCCTGCCCTTCCCTCCCACCCACACCCAGTCCCTCATCACAGCAAGCAGAGGGATGGAGGGCCCTTCCACCCATCCACCAGAGCCACGTGGTGGGCTTGGTCAGGGTGTCTCCCTGCCCCACGGGCCTCCAGGCTCACCTTGCACCAGGATCTTTCCCAGGGTGCTGGCACTGCCAGCGGCACTGGCCGCAAAGCACATGTACTGGCCAGAGTCGACCCCAGTCAGGTTGTCCAAGATGAGGGTGCAGGAGCCATCTGGGTCTTCGATGAGGATGTGGTGAGGGTCCACTTCCACTGGCTTCCCATCTAGAAGGGAGGAGTGAGGGCTGTCGTCGAGCAGGGACCTTGTAAGCCTGCCCCGGTGGATGAGAGGCTGGGGCTGGCCTGCACCTCTCTGGGTCTGTCTCTGTTTCTCTCTCTTTCTCTCTGGTGTGGCCCAGACCTCTGTCTCTGTGTCTCTATGTCCACCTTGGACATTAGCTAGAGGCAGGGCCAGGTGGAAAGACCTGAACCTGACAGAAGACATCCACATGGACAGCTAAGTCCGTGGTAGCCCCACCACCCCAGTGTGACTCCCTGCGGACCTCCCATGTGCTGATCATGCCCAGCTCCCTGGCTATGGGCCCATTCTCACTCAATCCCACCAAGCCTACAGCTACATAATCCACTGCCTAACACCCCTTCCCTCCCACCCACACCTGGTCCCTCATCACAGCATGCAGAGGGATGGAGGGCCCTTCTACCCATCCAATCTGCAGGGGGCTTCGAGAAGGAACTCAGATTTCCATGGCTCTGCTGGACACAGGCACCAGGACACCCAGTTGTGGACAGGGACCTCTGGGTGCCATGGCGATAATGTCTGCATCTGAACTCTGGCCTGAAACTGCGTGTGACTCTGAGTTCACACATGGTGGACCCTTAGCACCAGCCTTCTGCTCAGGGGGAGCCAGGCATCCTGCTGGTCTTCCTGAGGCCACTAGTGCAATGTGCCCTTGTTGACCCAGGGGCTGCTGCAAGTGGCATGGCCATTTGGTTTGACAGTTAACCAGCTAAGCTGGGACAGCTCCACGCAAAGACCTGGCAGTAGAGCGTGGACGCCACACCCCAACTTCCCAGCCTTTGCGTGGCTGGCAGAGGAAGTGCCAGGCCTTGCTATAACACAGAGGCGGCCAAGGTAATGAGAAGATGAATCGCAACTTGATGGCCTTGTATGGCCAGCAGAAATGGCCAAAGGGAGCTGGCCGCTAGAGTGATCACCACCAGCTCTATCCACTTGCTGCCCCCGTGGCCCCAGGTGGTAGGCACATACATAGGTCATGCAAGCCCAGCAGCTCTGGATGGAGTGGCTCTGAATGGGGTGCCCTGGGAGCGCTGCCCTCCTGAGAGGTGGGGTCCGGCAGAACTGAAATCAGTCACTGAGGGCACTGACTTGGGAAGGGATGGGTGCTGGTCTCCAGAGGTCAGCAAGCTGCTATAAAAGCCAGCCTGGTCCTGAGCCCCTCTCTTCCTGTCACTGCAACTGCTCCTTTCCCCTGGCAAGACTCCCACGAAGTCATGAGGCCACCAAGGGGAACCCCACCAGATGGCACCATGCCCTTTGGACTTTCAATCTGCAAACAATCTCTTCACTTTATAAGTAACCCAGACTCAGGTGTCTTGTTGGCACATCAGGAAACAGACCAAGACACGTCGCACGTTCCTGAGACAGACCGTTTCTCGGCTAGAGCCCTTGATGAGTGAAGCGTCCCCTGGGTCTGGGACTTATCCCCTGCCAGACATGGCTGTCAGATACCACTTTTGAAAATCGGCTCTCAGCATGCAGTGGGGCTTTGGAGGAAACCAGATGCCCAACCCAGTGAGGCCTTGTGATCTTCCACTCAGGGATAGGCCAATAGGACTCCCTGAGGAACAAGAGATAAGGGCTGCCCAGCCGCATTCATCAAAAGGAAGAGAGCTTCCTGAATGAGTGGATGTCCCCCAAGGGCAGGGTGGGCTCCGCTCTCCACTCCACTCCCTGATGCAAGGCAACTGACTCCATGAGAATCTGGATCCAAGGGTCTCCACTCATGGGCTTGGGTTCGCATGGTCTAGCTAAACTGAAGCCCACTGACATGGCAGCTTGCTAGCCTCATCACCCAGGAAAGGGAAGCTGGACTCATTCATTGTTTTGGGGGCTGGCCAGAGCTCTGGGCACTCCTGGGCCCTCTCTGCCTGGCCGCCCTTCCTCGCTAGCTTCCTGGGGTCCCTCCCATCTCTCTGGCTTGCCGCCCCTTCACTTATGTTCCTCACCTCTCTGACTCTGTGAATCCCAGATCCCAAGCCTTGAAGCCTGAACCTCATCTCTTCACACTCATTCCACATTCAAACTGACCTCAGTCTCTCTCTCTCTCTCTCTCTCTCTCTCTCTCTCTCATCAGGGATTGAACCCAAGGGCCTGAATCACATCCCCAGCCCTTTCTACATTTTATTTAGAGACAGGGTCTTACTAAGTTGCTTAGGGCCTTGCTAGGTTTCTGAGGCTGCTTTAAACTTGCATCCTCCTGTCTCAGTCTCCTGAGCTGCTGGAATTGTTTTGAGGGCTGTGCACTAGACCTGACCCATAGTTTCAGACACACTGTATGCCAAGGACCTGCCTGCCATCTCTCACCTCCAGCCAGACATCTCTCCTAAGCTCTAGATTTATTCTCAAGCTATCCCCTCCATAACCACCTGGAGCCCAATGGGCACCTGGATTCTTCAAAACCTCACAAATCTGGGTTTCTTTCCTCCCTGCCCAGCTCAGGATGTACCAGCCTGCCTCCCTGTGGGTCTGCCCCACCTCTGTGAATAGGACCAGTGGCCTCTGCTGTCCACAACCCCTGTGCTGCTCCCTGGATGCCATCTCTCTTCCACACACCCCATGCAACCCATCAGCAAATCTGGCTGGCTCTGCCTTCAAAATGCATCCAGGATGCAACCATGGCCACCACCAACATGATGCCATGTCCCTAAGCAGGCCCTTGGCACTACAGCCAAGGTGACAGATGACAGATCTGAACCATGCCCCCTGCTGCTCACAAGACCATGAGGTTTCCATGTAGTCAATGCTCCGTGCTGCCCAAAGGAATCATGTTGATCCCTGGCACCAGCAAGGTGCCTCGGGACCCGAGAACAGTCTGCCAGGGAAGAGCCTCGGATTTTCTGGAACCTTGGGCCACAACAGATGGGCTAGCCTAGGGGTTTGTGGCTCAGGGCCAGACTGGACACTCTATTTTACAATGGCATTCATGGAAGAGGCTCTGGCCCATGCTAGCCTCTACACCAACTAGGAGATTCCTGGTGGGTGACCCGTGCCATACTGGCATCTATGCCAATGAGGAGACTCTTAGTAGGTGACCTGGGCCACACCAGCATCTATGCCAACAATGAGATTCCTGGGGGGATTCTCAGGCCATTCTGTGTCTATGCCATTGAGGAGATCCCTAGTAGGTGACCCAGGCCATGCCAGTGTCTATGCCAACGACGAGATTCCTAGTAGGTAACCCAGGCCATGCCAGTGTCTATGCCAATGATGAGATTCCTAGTAGGTGACCCAGGCCATGCTGTGTCTACACCAATGAACAGATTCCTGGAGGATGCTCCAGGCCACGAAGGCTTCTATGCCAATGATGAGATTCCTGGTGGGTGACCAGGGCAATGCTGGCATCTCTACCAATAATGAGATTCCTGATGGATGCTCTAGGCCAAGCCAGCATCTACGCCAACAAGATTCCTAGTAGGTGACCCAGGCCATGCTGGCATCTATGCCAATGACAAAATTCCTGTGGGTGACCTGGGCCATGCTGGTGTCTACACCTTTGACGAGATTCCCAGTGGATGACTAGGGCCACGCTGGTGTCTATGGCAATAACGAGATTCCTGGGCCACACTGGCATCTACACCAATGAGGAGATTCCTGATGGATGACCCAGGCCACACTGGCGTCTACACTAACAATGAGCTTCCTAGTGGAGCTCCATGTTGTCTTCTATGCTAATGTGAGATTCATAGTGGGCTTCAGGCCATTAATCTTGACTTCAGGAGGACTAGAGCCTGAGGTCAGCCACATGAGCGGTCAGCCATGCAGGTCTGACAGAGTTCCAGTGACAAATGCTGACGTCAAGTCTCATTAAGCCTCCTGGTTGGCATAGGTCTGTTTGGGTTCTCAGGTGTCACTGGGAGGAGAAGGTGCTCTTCCTCACTGCACTGGGAGCGGGAGGCTGGCAGCTCATAAGTGGTGACATTGGACCCTCCCGAAGTGCTCTTCTTTTTTCTCAGGGGCTGCAGTCTTGTCTTTATGCTAACCCTGAGCATAATAGCTCTGAACTCCAAGACCTTCTGGTGAATCACTGAACCTGAAGGCAACCTTGGGGACCAGTGAACTGGACGTCAGAAGTGAGAGTGGTCTCAGGACCCCAAGCCTATGGTGGTGCAGGAAGTGAGGATGGTCTCAGGACCCCAATCCTGTGGCAGTGTCAATTGAGACAGGCCTGGGAGACACCTGACCTCCCTTGACCTTGGCAGCTCCCATCCCTGAGCCATGTAAGGCCTGTGCTCCGTGACCCTGAAGGTGCAGTGTGATCAGCACCCTTCCTGGCCCATTAAGCTCACAGGCCTCTCCTGCACCCAGGTGCCTGCCTGTGGCCCCCTCTGTGGTCCTGGTGCTCTCTCGGCTGCCCTCAGGCATGTCTGTCTCGGCCCTGTGCTGACTCCTCACCCTGCTCATTCCCCAGGGTGGCCATGGCACCACCTGTTCACTGTCCATCCCCAGGATGTTTGCCCTTGAACAGGCCTGGACTGTCTCTTGTTCCCCATGCCCAGCCCACTGACCAGACCCCATGCTGTCCTCAGCCCCCGTGCGGCCCACCCCTGGTGGGGGTTCCTGTGAAGGATCAGTCTGTAGGCCCTGGCAGGTACCTTTGTACCAGCTGACAATAGGCTTGGGTGTGCCAGCTTTACAGTTTCCCCCAGCTCAGCCGTGTAGTCAGCCAGTTCCTCTTCAAATTCCGGAGGACCTGAGGACACATGTGGGGGTCTGAGGACTCTGAGGGTGGGATGTCAGGCCTATGTCCCCTGGGTGCACCCTGGCAAATTGCCCCCAACAACAGCAGTGGCCCCACATCCAAGGGCCTGGTTACTGACTAAGCTGGGTGTGGCTGCACGAGGCAGGGACAGACCAAGGTGCAAGACCATCACACCCAAACATGACCTGGTCAGATACCCCAAGTCTGGAGCTATGCCGTGTCCCCACTACATCCCTTTGTGTCCCCCATTTGAGTTAGGATCAGCTCAACACCTGCTCTGGGGCTCCCTGGGAGGCCAAAGCCACCAGTCCCTCAGCTAGATCTGAACAAGGGGAGAACCAAGCCACCAGTGCAAAAAACAACCCATGCCCACGTGCCCGGCCTGGGTGCAGCCCTCTGGGCATCTAAGTGATGTTCAGGTCCCCACCCCAGCACAGCACCAGGGACACTCACGCCACACAGGCAGGGCCAGGCGCTGCTGGATGCCGCTGATCTCCTTCACCCAGGAGTGCTTGATGATGACTGTGCGCGCCTGCAGCAGGTACTTGCGCACAGAGTCCTCCCGCTCATGCCACACCTCGAAGGCACGGTCGTCTCCTTCCACCTGGTCGTTCAAGTCGATGCTGCTTAACTGTTGAGGGGTGCAACATTAGTGGGAGGACAGAGCTAAGCATCCCCAGACAGACAGGGTCCAGTAGGGCCATGCCCAGGTCACCCCAGAACAATGGCAAGTTCTGCTCCAGTGGCCACCCTGGAGCCCAGGAACAGGGAAACCTCCACTGGCCTGCATGACACCCCCAGCCCCTGGCACCACAGACCTTCATCATATTCCGGAACACATAGCTGAAGGTGTCGGTGCGCGAGTCTCGTCGGGGCTTGCAGATCACCAGGTGGTTCCGAAACAGGAAGACATGGCGATTGTGGCCCTTCCAAGGCATGCGGGCCCCTGGTGCGCCCTCCCACACAATGAAGTGGCCCTGGGGTATGAGTAGATGTGGTTGGACTGTGGTTGCCTGGCCCCATCCCTGGGCGCAGACCCCAGGGTCATCTATGAGCCCAGCACCCACAAAAGCCACACCCCACCACATGGCAGCAGACGCAAGTCCCCCCACCTGGCGGATGGGCTCCCCCAGGGCCTCCAGGGTGCCGGGGTAGTTCTCCATGAGGGACACATGCAGCTTGTTCTCAGCACGCTGGGGCAGCGCTGACACGACTGCGTAGGCCTGCTCCAGAAGGGCGCAGTTCTGCCGGTTCCGGGCCTTGTTGCGGATCAGCTCCTGAGGCGGACCAAGGGTCAGGACCCAGACGGCTTCAGCCCCAAGGCCTGGCCTGGATATTCAAGGCTGGGGCAGGACAGGGCTTCCCACCTTGAGCAGAGCCTGGTACTTCTGCACCCACTCCACCGGCTGCTCCAGGTAGTGCTGCAGTGGGGGTGGGGGTGGCTGCGAGGGGTCCCCAGCGGACAGCATTTCCTCAGCGCATTTCTGTAGGCACCACAGGGCGGGTTTCGGGCAAGAAAGCACAGCCCCAGTTAGGGCATCCTGACAGTAGAGGACATCTCAGGGGCACTCTCACACCTGGCCCTGAACCTGGACAATGGCTGTGTTACCATCTAGCCGGAGGCATGCACAGAACTTGGGCAGTGAAGTGGCCAGCCCAGGAGCACAGAGCTACAAGGCTCAAGGGGCCCTGGGGACTGTGGGGGAAGAAATTAGGGAATATGAACTAAGGCCATGAGCACAGACAAGGGCTAAGCCTCAGGGGACTTTCAGGTCAGTGAGTTTTCTGGTGGGAGTCAAGGCCAGCACTAGGCCTGGGAGCAGCCAGGGAGGAGCCCGGTGGCCAACTCCATGGAGCCAGGCACAGGCACCTTGTAGAACTCCTGGACGGGCGTGCTGACAACCACAGACTCTGCCTGCACACGGCCCACCAGGAACTCCAGGTACTTCTCAAAGGCTTCCTGGTTCTTGATGAAGCACATGGCCACATCGTCATCTGTGTCACAGCGCTGCAGGTCCTGCAAGAAGCTGCCACAGAGAGGGACAGGGTCAGGGACAGGGTCAGGCACAGCTCATAGCCCAGTCCTGGGCCCTCTCCTTGAGAGGCTATGGTTCTTGCCCAGGAGTGGGTTCTGGGCCTGTGAGATTGAGTATACTAAGCTGGGTGTGCAGACACGTGGGCACGTACAGAAGTGCATGGGTATGTACACTTGCCCACGAGTGTGCAGATGTGTAGTATGTGAGCATGTATATGTGGGTACATGCATGTACATGTGCACGTGTGTGGGTGCATGTGTGCATGCATGTGACTGTGCATGTATACACAAGTGTGCAGATGTGACCATGCATGTGTGGCATGTGTGTATAATATGTGTGCATGTGTTTGCCTGAATGTGTCTGTGGATGTGCACATGGCACACACATGCACTCAAATGCTTGTGTGAGTGTGCAAGAGTGCACGTGCATGGAGATCAGCATGCATGTGAGTGCACATATCTATGTGTATCCAGCATGTATGCACATTTTTGTACAGGATTCACATATGTATGTGTGCACACATGTACACTATGTGCACACACATATCAAGCACATGTGCACGCACATTTGAGGCTGGGTGCGTGAGCATATGTGGTGTGCACATGGGACTTCCCATGTGCCCGTGTACATTCATGTGCATGCACATGGGCCTGTGTGAGTGCTCATGGGTGGCAGGTATTCTGCAGCCTTCAACCCATATGGCGAGCGTCTGTCACTGGGGCATCACACAAGTGGGATGTGCCCATGGGTAAATCGAGTTCCTACCCCAGCTGCTGAGTGTCACCCTCCACGAGGCCTGACCCACAGCTGTGCGTGCACCTCACATGCATGTGTGTGGCCTTGCCTACCTGCTGTGGAAGCGACTGATGTCCTGCACATTGCGAAAAATGACTGCCTTCTGGCTGGCCACGGCTGCTGGTGCTCGGGGAGCACGGTCCAGTTGCTGTATGTAGTGGCTTTGGAGGAACTGAAGCTCACCCACGAAGGTCTGCTCTGAGCTCAGCAGCTCCTGGATGACAGAGCTGGCGGAAGAGTGGCATCAGGGGGTGCCCAGCAGCTGCCCTGCTCCCACTGTCCCTAGTCTCCACATGGGGACTAGGGACACATGGAGAGCTTGCTCCCTTGCACTGCAGTTAAACGGGGTTCCTGTGATCAGGAGCCTGTCACCAAGCTTCAGAAAGTGGGTAGGTGGTGGAGCAAGGGCACCACTTCTTCCCCAGGAAGCCCTCCCGCACGAGGCTCTGGGAGGGCACAGCTGCAGACACCAGGGGCAGGACCGTGACCTAAGGAGGCTCACACAGCTTCAGCAAGCACAGGTCCCCCATGAAGAAGCAGGGCAGAACGCCAGCTGGCCCTTGAGGCCCAGCAGCCAGCTGTGGCTCCACCCTCAACCCTCCCCAACACATACCTCAGCCTGGTCTTGTACTCATCCTCGGACACGGCCTCGGGGAATTCGGGGGCCTCACTGGGCCCCCACTCAGGAGACAGCTGTTGAGAAACAGGAGTTTGTCCCAGGGCACCAGTTTGTTCCACCTCCTCTGTGGCCACCGGGCTCCTGTCCCTTACTTCCAGGGTTCTCTGGCGAAGGGCCAGGATCCCAGGGCCTTGGCACCCTCCCCCAGCTCCGGACTACCATACCTTGAGCCTCTTGTCCAGGTAGGCTGGTGACACCCAGCCTTGCCTGGAGGGGCTGGACTTGGTGGGCTTGGTGCGCACAAGCCAGCGCAGCGGGTGGGCTGAGTCCAAGACCTCCACATACTGGCCTTCCCGCAGTGTGATGACATCCTGCTCAGCCCCCAGGGGTAGGTGGTCGGCCGTGGCCACGTAGATATCAAAGATCTGATAAAGAGAAATGGGCCTAAATCCTGGGGCCAGAGGGGTGAGGCCTGCCAAGGCCCCCCATGGCCCCCCACCTCTGAGGAGGGAGAGGTTCTCCCAACCCCCTAAAACCCCCAAGAGCACAGAGGGGAGGGTGCTGAGTCCAGGGGCCGAGGAGGTACCCAGTCCAGGGCCACAGGGCAGGAGCCCCCAGGGTCACTCTGCACAGATGGCAGTGAGAGGGCTGGCTCCTGCCCACGTGGATGGGCGCCTAGACTGTGGTTGCTCACAGCGCCTTGCTGCCCACTGCCCCCTGCAACCCAAGAGGTGGTGGGCTCTGGAGGCAAAGGTGCACTCTCCACAGATGGCAGTGAGAGGGACATCAGAGGTAGTGCTCTGCAGGAACCCACGTGCAGAGACCCTGCCCTCTGCTCCAACCTCTGGTGTCCCTTGGTGTCTCTGGGGGTGATGCCCCTCCCTTGGTAGCACCAGGCCCTTGCAGCCTCCCATCGTCTCTTCAGCCCTGTTCCCAAGGGTCCCAGCCCACCCACCTCTCCTCGGGAGTCCCCATCCTCTGACTCCGAGGATGACTCCTGGACGCTGGAAGAGGGCCGCGACCGGCCATGCCGGGGGGAGGCAGACGGAGTCTTGGACTCCTCATCACTGTCACCTCCAGGCACCTGCAGCTTGGCTGGGTGAACACAAGGGTTGTGATGTCCCTGGAAGGCTGTCCCCCTACTGCCTACCACCCAGCCAGTCTCCAGGGCTCCCAGGCGCAGAGTCCTAGCTAGGCCCCATGCGAGGACACAGGGTCCCAGCCTCCCCTGGGGACCCTGGATGCCCATCCTGGCCCCCTCACCCTGTGTGATCTTGGCCGACACCATCTCAGTGATCTGGGAGGTGAGTTTCTGTAGGAATTCCTCTGTGCCCACCTTAGCGAGGGACAGGTGGCCATGGGCCTCCTCAGCTACCAGGGCCTCCCCTGGGGGAACAAACGCAACACTGTGGGGTCATGCTTCCCCCAAAAGTTCACTGCAATTCTCCTAGGGGCTGACGGTGAGCAGGAGGCCAGGCCCTGGCAGGGAGACCATGAGGTGGTGCCAGCAGGAAGAGACCAGTGAGGTCAGCAGGATGCAGAGCCTGTGACCAGGGATGAGAATGAAGGGAGCGGGTCTGGACAGAAGAGGCAGCAAGTGGCCAGAGAACGGCAAGCACAGCTAAGAGGCAGCAGGTGGCAGGCAGGGCTACAGGCAGATGGTGAGGGAGCTGAGGACAGCGCTGGGCAGGGTCCAGCCTGGCATCAGGCTTGAGGCGGGGTTGGGGCTGTGGGGGCCGAGGTGACTTTGTGGCTCTTCTTAACATCTGGAACCCAAACCTCCACATAGCCCACTGGGCCTGGGCCCCCTGACCACAGAGGTCAGAACAGCTCTGACTCCAACCAGAGCTGGGAGCTGGCCATGAGAGGGCAGGGACCTGCCCAGAGCCCAGGCTGCTCAGGTCCAAAGGGCGGCACCCCCTGCACCCAACCCGGACATACCTTTCCTCTGCCCAGCAAGGCCGGTGAGACCAGCAGACTCTGACATCTGTGCTGAGATGGCTTGGGTGGTCCTGAGGGGAGGAGGGGTGTCCTGCAAGCCCAGCTTGGACCCACCACTCTGCTCCCCACAGAGGGGGCCTAGGGGCCAGGACACCACAATCAAGGGCTCCACACCAGACGGGGCCCATAAAAACTTCATTTTACAGTGTGGAGAAGCTGCACAGGGAAGGGGGTGGCCACCCACAGGGCTACACCACCCTAGCCCCCTGGGTAAGTCAGTCAGGGCACCCACTCACCCCTGTAGGAAGGTAGAAATGAGAGCCTCCTTCATCTTCTCCTGCTCCTCCTCCTTGGGCACTGTCCAGAGATCCAGGGGAGCTGTCAGGACCAGTCCTGTACTCCGACACCTTGAGTCCTGGGCTGGGACCCCTACCCAGGACATCTAGACCACCCTGGGGGCCCTGCCTGCACTGTCCCTAAGAAGCCCTGGCAAGGGTCTATGCCTAAGCCCACCTCCCTGTCCACTCTCAGCACTTGGTCACCCATGGGGTTGGGGGACAGGCCTGCCCTCCAAGCACCATCCCTCAGAGGGGCTGAACAGAGGGCTCTGGGCAGGGCCCGCAGGCCATCTGTACACCATGCAGGCAGAGCTGAGGTTCCAGGCCAAACTGGCCTGCACCACTGGGCCCAGACTGCTCTTGGGCTCTGCAGGAGAAGGATCACAGGTGGGTGAAGGCCATACATCCCAAGCTGGTTCCTCACCACACCCAGGCTCCCTACTCACGGCCTGAGACATGCAGGCTGGCAGAGCAGAGGGCCTGGCCAGCGGCGTTGGTGGCAATGCACGTGTAGGTGCCCTGGTGTTGCCGGCCCACATCTAGCAGGACCAGGCTGTGCTGCTGGGCAGAGCTGGCCATAGTGTAGCCTGGGGTGTTGGGGCCAATCCACAGAACGCCTCTCTCGGCCTCCTCCTTGAGCCAGTGTATGGTGGGGGCTGGGCATCCTGTGGGCAGGAGAGGGCTCAGTGGGTACACAGTCCCACTGGCTATGGGCCTCCAGAAGAGGGTGCTTGGCCAGAGTGATATGAGGGGTGGAGCAGGAGGCCATGCAGGGTGGCATGGGTGGCCTGTGGGAGGGTGGCATGGGCGACCCATGGGAGGGTGGCATGGGGGCCCTGGGGGGGTGCTCTTTCTCCGGGGAGTGAGGATGCCCACCTTCCACCTTCGCCGAGAATGTGATGCTGGAGCCCCTCTTCACTTTCTTGGGGGTAAACCTCTCCAGGATGTGGGGTGGCACCAACTGCTCACACACATCTGGGAGAGCAAGGACAGCCATGGGGACACCCGGCACCCCTCCTTCAGCTCCCATGTCCTGATGTCCTTGTTCTGGGAACCCCAGGTAGTTCTCTGCGGCCTGTGCCTGTGGCCCCAGAGAGCCCTCTTCCTGCACCTCCACCACTACCAGGCCCAGGGCTGGTCCACTCTGGCCTCATGCCCACAATCCACCCAGCCTCTGTCTGCCCACAGGGCCATCTCACCTGATGCTGACTTCTCTTCTGGTTCATCAGGACCTGAAAAGTGCAGAGGGAGTCAGATGTGCAGCACGGACAGATTCCCTTGCTTCCCTACACGTGGGAAGGTCCTGGTCCTACTGCCCAGTGGGGGGACCTGGGCATGGCCCCACCCATGGTCAAAGGTCCATTACCCTGCCTGAAACCTTGGCCAAGAGGCCAAAGAACTCACACTCCAGTGTACATCCGTGTGACATCCCCACCCTCCCTGTGCCCACTGGGAGTCTGGGGCCCTGCCTGGAACCACATGGGCACTGGGAGATGGCAGTTGGGGCTCCACCCTGAGAGGCAGGAGGAGGACCCAGCAACAGTCTATCCGCAGGACCAGTATGGGTCAAACTGGGAGTCAGCTGTCAGTGCTCAGAACGTTTGGGAAAATAAGGACACAGGAGTTTTCTTGTCAGAGCTGCCACTGGGGCTTTGTGCGGGTCTGCTGGGCCCAGTGTTCATCTGCTTCCCCCAAGAGCCTGCTCATCACTCAGGGTGTCCAAGCCCCACTGGGCACCCGCTCCTGTGGGGCAATTCTGCCATCTGTGCCACTGTGCATAGGGGCAATGGGCTGGGCCCAGCCTGATGGGGCCTGGCATGCAGTACATGTGGCACTGCTCACTCCTTCAGGGCACACACCTCGGACCAGCAGCCGGGCAGATGAGTAGGCAGCACCAACAGCATTGCTGATATAGGCCGCATACTGGCCAGCGTCCTCCCGGGTGACAGAGACGATCTCCAGGGTGTGCAGTGTCTTCTTGTCAGCCATGCGAATGTGGGCTGATGTAGACAGGGGCTGGCCGTCTTTGAACCAGTACAATCTGGGGACTGGGTAGCCTACCCCATGGAGGAGAGTGGTCAGCACAGGACCATTCTCAATGGGCACTATACTCTTTCGATGGGAGACAGACAAAGGCCCAGAAAAGAGGTTGCTCAGAGGCCAGCCAGCCTCTGGTGTGGGGGTGGGGTGGCAGCCTCCTGTTGCCCAGCAGCAGGCACACATGACCTCCTGACCTCCACTGGTCAGGCCCTTCCCATGTGTAACCAACGGGAGACAGCTCCTGGCCTCCCTCCAGCTACGGTGCCCACTCCCCAGCACCCTACCTTTCACCTTGAGCTGAAATTTGGCCAGGCATGTACCAGGGGCCACCTGGAGGTCCCTCAGCTCCTCCACCACCTGGGGCAGCTGCCCCTCATCTGATTCGGTTCCCTCTTGCTCCCGGCTGGCAAAAAAGACAAATAAGGGGGTAGCCATAAAGTGGAGCAGGCTGAGGGTCCAGGCGGGAGGGCCCACGGGGTGAAGGTCAGAGGTGGATGGGTTTGAGGTTCCCTGTCTGCTGAGTGGAGGGGCAGAGGGACAGAAACGGCCAGGGTCTGACTGAAAGCTGCAGGCTTGGGAAAGTCAATCTAAGCCACCCAGCCCAGATCACCACTTCCCGGGAGGCCCTGGGCCGCTGTCTGTGTGGCCCCACCTAGACAGGTATCCCTGGGCACTGAAGTAGGATGAGGTCTCCGTGGCGTCTGCGGCAGTGTCGTAGTCTGTGCTGGTCACTGGGGAGGAAAAGTGAGTGGAGGAGGCTCAGGACTTTGGGATTTCAGGGGGACGCGCCCTCCTGGGCCTGCCCACCCCTGCTGTTCCCAGCCTCGTTCTTCCACACCCATAACTAACTGCAAGCCTCTTAGGCCCAGCACAAAACGTCATATGACCTGAGTCTCCAGGAACAGCAGACAGGGACAGTGGCAGAACCTTCTGGTTCCATCCTACCAGGGCACGAGAGGTTGGAGACACAAGCCTCAAAACCAAGAGAAAGAGACTTGGATTTCTGACCAAGAAGGGGCAACAAGCTGGACTTCCACCACTGTGGGCCAAGCGAGAGTCCCCAGAGTGCCCATGCTGAGACACTACCCCAGCAGGATGGTTGGGAGGTGTGGCCCTGGGCCTAGGGCCAGTGGGAGCTGAATGGCAGCTGAGACCCCTGGCCCTTCTTGCCACGTTCTCAGTGACGTTCAGGTAAAATTGGGGGACTTTAAAAGATTTCTTAGACAACAAAATGGAAGAAAATAGTCTTTTACAAATGGTGTTGAGCAAGAGTGAACTTGAAGCCTTACCTCACACTCACAAATTCCCCCCAAGGGAATCAAAGACCTCAACTTAAGAGCTACCACCAAGTTTCCAGAAGAAAGCACACATGTGAGTCTTTATGACTCACATTCAGGCAGCACTTGCATAAGTGTGGCGAAGCCCAAGCAGTCAAGAAAGAGCAGAGACCCTAGCCTTCATCAGGCCAGACACGGTGCCCCCAAGTACATGGCCAAGAAAGGGAAAGACCGAGGTCATGCCTCTGATGCAGTCAGGAATCAGGAACACGTGAAGAGCTCTTTCAGCTCTGGAAGGAGACCAGCCATCAGTGCCCACCATGCCACAGCTCCAAGCATGCCTGTATGCAGGGGAGCCTCCACCACGACCCCACACACACCAGCAGCAGTTCTGTGGCCAGGGCACCTGCCAGCTGCATGTCCTCTAGCCCAGCTCAGCTCTGACCCTGTTTGCCTGGGGACAGGTCAGGCCCCAAGACAACCTGCTTCAGCGGCTAGTCAGAAGCCCAGGCTCCTCGCTGGGGTGGACCCAGTGGATATAAATCAGGACCCATGGTCTCCCTGGGGCAGGGTTAACCTGCCAGGGCAGCTCACAGAGCCAACCAAGGGTCCTGTTGCCTAGGCTGAAGGTGACTTAAGGACACCTCAGGAGCAGCCAGATGTGAGATCATGTCGGGCAAGCTGTGGTGGGCACAGCCCCTGCCAGCACCTCTGTTTCCATCAGGCCGAAGTTCCCTGAGGCCCACAGCCTGGGCACCCTACTCCAGCTATGTCACATGCCATCCTCAGTGGATGGGGTGGGGCCCTTTCCAGGCTTCCTGTCAAAGCTTGGTCTTCCTGGACAGCCTGCCCACCAAGGCTACAGGAACCCTGCAAGAGTCACCTCATTAGAACAACAGAAACCCTCAACACCCAGGAGATCCCAGGCCCATGAGCACCATCAGGAATCTAAACAAAGAGCAAGTGTCCTGACACTCTGTGGCAGCAGCCACCCGCATGCCCAAGAGTCTCCTGCAGCAATAGCCAGGGCTCCAGAGCAGCCCCAAGGCAGTGGCTGAGCAGCTGGGCTCCCCTGGTTCCTCTTCCACACCTTCCTGGTCTCCCCAGCCTGGAGGCCTTCGGCAGACACAAGAGACCTCCACCCTCCACCATTGGGCTCCCGGGGGAACTGTGGCCTTGAGCTTGGCTCAAGGGAAGTCTCCACCAGCTTAAGACCTGGAGGCCCTAACTCCTATCTGGTCTAAGACCAGAGCCCTGGATCACTCTTCCAGCCCTGCTCAGGAGACTCTCATCCCCACCCTGGTAACACAGACCCCCAGAGTGCACTCACGCTCCACTCGGAGCTCAGCCTTGGTGGAGGAGACGCCCACGCTGTTCTCCGCCAGGCAGCGATAGACGCCCATGTCTGTGGGCACCACAGCACTGATGATGAGCTGGTGGCCACCCTGCTGGTCCTCATTGATCATGTAGTGGTCATCCTCCTCCAGCAACTTCCCGTCCTTGAACCAGCGAACACTGTGCACAGGTTGGCCCGTCACCACACAGTCGAAGCTCACGGGGTACCCATCCTGCACCTCCTGGTTCTGCAGCTCCGTCAGGAACACGGGGGCTAGAACAGCAGGCAGGGCATGTAGCATGTTAGCCTGGGCGTGCCACTCACGCCTGTGGCCACAAACACACCGATCACACCAGCTGGGTGGTCTGACATGTGTGAGCTGCCCGGCAACAGGCCATGTGGGAGCACCTGCAGACCTGACGTGACACAGACCCTGAAGCTTGCCTGCTAGGCTTAGCCCTCTTCCCAGCTCTCTAAAAGTCTCTCCTGCTGCCCAGGCCACCAGGAGGCAAGAGGGATGAAGCGCTAGACAGGGATGGGAAGAGCAGTAACTGCGGAAGGCTGAGGGCTGTCCGGGATCTGGAGTGTAGGAGAGCAACTTCTGGGCGTGCCAGGGTAACTGATCCCAGCTACCTCCTGTCCCTGCAGAGATGTGGCGTGGCTGATAAGTAACTCAGTGGGTGAAATGGAAGTGAAGTGCCTTGTGGAAGTGGGTGCCTATTCTATACGGGTTATATCTCCAAGACTCCTCGGGAAAAAATAAATAAAACTCTCCAGAAAGTAAGTATTCACATTCCCATTTTGCCCACATGAAAGCCGAGGCTCCGATAGACTGTGGCTTCCCTAAGCTCACACAGCTAATAAGAGGCAGAGCTGGGATTCAAATTCAGCTCTAGGATTCAAATTCAGCTCTGTTCAATGAGTCGGGACTTTCTACACCTCGGAGGCTGCACTTGCAGAGTGCTGGAGCCCAGGTAACCCCTGGACCTCTCAGCTGGTGCTGGCCACTGCTGGCCTCACTCCTCCTCTACCCCCTTGGACTCCAGCTCCAGACCCAACTCTGTGGAGCAGTTGGACTCAGCGGCATCAGAAGTCAGCTGAGTGGACACTGGCTCCGGAGGTGCTGCAGGGGCAGGGGCCGCCTTGCCAATGCGCATCTCCACCCCCCTGGGCCCCTGCTCCACCAGGCTGATCTCCACCCCAATGCCCATGGTGGTGAACATCTCTCGGAAGCAGGTGACTGCCCTGTGAGCTTCGGCCAGGGCCTCGAAACGGATGCAGACAAAATTCTCATCCTCGCGGTAGGTCTGCCAGTCCGCAGGTTGCTCTGGCTCCCCGGGACCCTCGTCAGCGCTAAGAAACAGCTCCTCGTCAGAAACCTCTGCTGGGCCTTTGGTGCGGAAGAGCCGGTGCAGACGCCGGGCAGCGCGGTGGAAGGCGTCATCCAGCTCGCCCCCGGAGGAGCTCTCGGCCTCACTCTCGGTGCCACTGACCACCACACAGGCGCTATGGCTCACACAGCCAAACTTGTTGCTCACCTGACAGGTGTCGCGACCAGTGTCAGCACGGCCCAGGCCAGTGACCAGCAGGGTGCATGTCCCATCTGCGAGCTGGTCGATGTGGTGGTGCCGCCCGTCAGTGAGCTCTACGCCGTCTTTCAGCCAGCATGCTCGCACATCAGCCTTGCTGGCTACCACACACTCCAGCCTCAGGGCATCCCCCACCTGGGCCTCAGTGTCCCCAAATGTGTGGGAGAATACGGGTCCTTCCTGCTGCTTCATCTCCTTCCGGACCTTGTAGCCCTTAAAGGCAGCCTGAATCTTCACTGCTGCTTTGTCCATGGAGGGGTCGCCCAGATCCTCAGCACTCAGACCTATCGGTGGTGGGTGCACCTGGGCTGGGTGCTCCTGCTGCTTCTGTGGTTCCACAGAGGAGGGTGCTGGGGCCCTGGCCTGTGGGCACAGAGCACAGTATCACAGTGAGACAGGAGCCGCGAGGCCAGACACACAAGACCAGGGCCCAGCACTGATCTCCGCACGGCTATCCATTCTGCCTCTCAGGCCCTGGCAACTGTGCCAGCCTCATGGAGTATGAGGTACCTGCTGGCTCTTGTTGCTATCACAAAGCAAGCCCAACTCCCTGAAATCACTCTATACAGTCCCCACTGGGGACTGATGGGTAATGAGGGACACCAGAGGGACTGGCCCCAGCTTTATAGGAAAAGGCTTTAGCAGTAGATGGATGATGGACGGGTGGAGAAATCGGTGGAAGGAGGGACAAGCACGTGGGTGGTAGTGGCAAGGGTAAAACACTGGGCCTCCCCTTGCAAGCCAAGTAGAGGCTCACCTTGCTGACCAGGGGTGAGACCCCAGGCCGCCCAGCCTTCTTGAGGTAAGTAACCAGGGAAGGTGTGCCTGCCCGGGACTCGTCGTCAGAGCTGGTGTGCGAGAGGTCAGCCTCTCCAGTGCGTGCCAGCTCATCAGCTGTGGAGTAGCCCTCAGAGAGGCCAGGGGCCACCTCCTCCACCTCCTGCCGTAGGTGATGCACGCGGCCATCCTCCTCTGGAAGCTCACTGATGGAGTCCAGCGTGGGTTCACGGCTCATGCGACGCTTCTTGGCCAGGGCCTCCCACAGCAGGTGCAGGTCACCCTCCTGGGCTGCCTCAGGGGGCAGGCTGGGCTGTGTGGGCGCCTCGTCCCCAGAGCCAGGGGTCAGCACCACTGAGGAGAGCAGGAGGGTATCAGCGGAGCTGTGACCCCAAGCCTATCACTGGACCTCTGTTCCCCACTTGGCACCTGGTTTTACCAGGTCTAGAAGCACTGAGCCTCAGTCTTCCCTCCCTATGTCAGT
The DNA here is from genome assembly GCF_964194105.1 of Spermophilus citellus. Lineage (NCBI taxonomy): Eukaryota > Metazoa > Chordata > Mammalia > Rodentia > Sciuridae > Spermophilus > Spermophilus citellus. The sequence continues at coordinate 54,525,176 of NC_138198.1, read as the reverse complement.
TCACCTCCTGCACAGACAATGTGGTGACCAGAACAGAAAATGGCTCTGCACAGTGAGCCTGGGCCTAGATTCACAGGCCCACACTGCAGGGGTGGGACACATGCACAGGGAATGCACCTGGATCAGGCTCCGAGGTGGGGCACTGACAACCTCCCGGGAGAAAGTGATGGGGTGGGACAGGCCACCCCCTTCCACATTCAAGGTTTCCCAGCCCAAAACCTAGTACTCACCCTGGAAGGTAGCAGCCTCCATGGAGGCCAGGGCGTGGGCAGGGCCACAGCGGTACTCGCCCTGGTCTTCTGCGCTGAAGCCCTTGATCGCCAGTGTCTGCTGCCGCCCCCGGGAAAGGACCTCAAAGTGCCCACTGGGTTGGATGCACTCCGTCCCCTTGTGCCAGATGACCTCGCCGGCCTCAGCTGCCACCTCCACCTCCAGACAGACATCCTCTCCGGCCACCACCTGCCGGCTCACAGGGGTAGGGGGCGGGGGAGGAGCAGGCTCCACTGGTTCTGCTGGGGAACAGTGTCCACGGAGGACAGGCCACATCAGGTGTGGGGGCATTCCAGGGTCCAGACCTCACCCTGCCAACTCTTCCCTCCACCTTGGAGAAGCTGGGCATTCTCCAGGACCAAGATGGCTACTTACCCAGCCTGACCATCTGGGGCAGGTGCACAGGTTCCCCAGCACCTGCAGGGCCCACAGCAGCCACTCGGAAATGGTAGGTCTCCCCAGGAGTCAGTCCATCCACCACACACTCAGGCCCAGGCACGAGCTCGTGGCACAGACGCCACTGGCCCTTGGACCCCTCCTTCATCTCTACCCGATAGCCACACAGACCCCCTCCACCATCGCTTGTGTGAGCCGCCCAGGACAGCTATTTCAAAGAATGGTCATTGTTTCATGGAGAAGCAAATGAATTTATTGTTGATGGATTAAATAGTCCATAGATGTCTGTTCAGTCTATTTGATTAATGTTTTCCATTTAGTTCTGAAGAATCTAAGCTGGCAAGTTTTTCTTTTTGGGTGGGCATGGTACAGAAAGGTTTCCCCAAACCTCAGCAGTGCAAAGAGTATGCAGTGTGGTCCTCACAAGGCCTTTCATCTGCCATGAAAACTCTGTGTTCCATATATGGCTCCCTCCAATTGTCACCTCAACCAGCCCCCCAACACTAGACCATTTTATAGGAATCTTGTTTTGTTTAAAAGCATTGACCCAGGTGTTGGGTATATGGCCTAGTGGTAGAGTGCTTTAGCATGTATGAGAACCTAAGTATGGTGCTTATCTCTTTAAAAAAATGACTTGCCAAAATTATTTTTGCCAATGAAAAAGCTTATCAAGGGAGATTGAGGGATACTGGCTGATGTGGCCCTATGCAGAGGTCCTGACCTGAAAGCCTAGAGAAGCAGAGAGTCCATGAGTGTCTCCATGCATCTATTCACTCATTTTGCAAATTTGACTGAGTCGGAAGATAAAGTGCAAGTCAGTTATGTAGGTTAGAACAGTGTCCAAGATAGTATGTCTGGTCTCCTTCATTTCAGTTAATATTTAGGGGTAAAACAAATTAAGTACAATAAATACAATGAAGAAGGCCCTGTAAAGGACACAAACTAGGCATTCAGTGTTCACGGTTCCAAGACTGGCTTGCTTCTGAGTGAGGGCTTCATTGTCCTGTGATGGCAGGAAAAGTGGGAGCAAGGTGCTACCAGAGGCATTGGATGAAGTGCAGGGATATGAAATAATGCCACAGGCCCTGAGGGGAGGGAGCGAGATCAAGGGAGGGTACAAAAGGATTACGGAGATCATTGCCTGGTCATGGGGACTGTGGACCATGGTGAGTATTTTGAACTTTATTCTAAGAGGAATAGGAAGTCATCTGTGCCTGAATCAGGGTGGGTGTCATGGGTTGGCTCCTGGTATAAACTTTCTTCATTGAACTGATTTTGTTTTAACCCAACTGTTATGTTGTTCTCCCATTTTCATTATATCAAGGTCTCTAATTTTGTTGGACCATTCATTTAATGAAGACTTTTTGTGTTCCTTGTGTTACCACGTTTCTCTGATTCTTCTTGACCCTAGTAGCTTGAAAAGGTGCATGCACATTTGAAGAAACCATTACTTCTTCCAGACTTAAGGACTTATTTGAGGATGGAAAAGCTTTTTCCTGCAGAGCAGTACGGGAGGACAAGCTGACCTAGTATAGCACTGGTCTAGTGGCATGGAGCAACATCTTTGTTATCTGAGGTTGAAGGATGCATTGCTTCTCTTTTAGCAGGCACAACTGTTGGTAACATGAGAACCTTCATGGTCATTGGTGGCTAGAGCTATGGGAAATCTAGAGTTGCTATGAGGACTAGCTGGGTCATAGATAGTGCCTCTAGATCAATGCAGAGAAGACTAGAAAAGGTGAAAGACATATGGGCCAGGCATTGTGCACACTTTGGTGCAGTGTCAGCTGCAGGCATGTGCAATGTAGACAGGCTACCTGTGGGCAGAGAAGTAGTAAGGAAAAGCTAGGACCAAGGACAGAAGCCAGGGCTGGCAAAGAGGGCCTATGAGGTGGGACCTAGTTTGTTAAAGCACAGGACTGTAAGATCAGATCTGATTGTAGACACATAGGGCTTCAGGGAAGGACCAGAAGTAGAGCTTTGCCTGGCTGCTGTGTATCTACAGATCTGGGGCCTGATCATGGATGCATAAAGCTAGAAACCTCACCTGTGAATTGAAGTATGGTGGCAGGGACATGGAGGTGTTGAGGATGGCTGTAAACATGCACTATTTTTTTTGTGAGTGGAACTGAGGAGAAACGTGTGCAGTGGCACAGAACAACTCTCTTCAGGCAAAGCTACATGGTGGTGGGGATGGTTAATGGGACTCTGGGTGCTTACATATGTTAATAACACCATGAAACAGAGCTGGTGACACGTGTATGTAACTTCAGAGGCTGCTAAATATGGCGAGCAGTGGCTGGTGGCAGGTGTTGGAAGTGGTATTGTGCATGTGCAACTGCCAGTCCAACATCTGGCAGTGTGCATGGATATGGCTGCAGGTGTACACCCATCACATGGGATTGTGCCTCCAGTATGGGCTGCAGCCTTCATGTTCTCTTGCACAGGAAAAGGCTGTTTGGTGACCTTGAGTCTGGATTTGTGGCAACTCTAGCTGAGGTTACCTTGGGTAGGCAGAATCTAGAGGTAGTGGTACAGGTGCTTGGAGACTGTGAATGCAAACACCTTTGAGGCTTTTTGTAGTAGAGAAAGATACAAAATAGAACCGAAGATATGGCTCAGTGCTGAGGTGCTCCTGTGTTCAAGTCCTGGTACCCCAAAACAACAACAAAAACCCCATGATATTTGGTAGTATAATTTTGTAGGAAATTGAGAAAAACTTGCAGAAAGGTGTTGTGGAAACTAAGTAATTATTTTGAGGCTATAAAGTTGTTTCCAGTCTTACCATGTAAATAAAATAAATTCTAAAATACTTAAACAATTGGTAAAATTATAACAAAATTTCATATTTTTTGGAAAGGCTTTATAAGTAAATTTCAAAAATTAAGAAAAATTAAGTGGATTAAATGACAATTTTAAAAATCCCTCAGGCATAATAAAGCATATTTTTTTTTAAAAAAAGAGAGAGTGAGAGAGGAGAGAGAGAGAGAATTTTTGATATTTTTATTTTTTAGTTCTCGGCGGACACAACATCTTTGTTGGTATGTGGTGCTGAGGATCGAACCCGGGCCGCACGCATGCCAGGCGAGCGCGCTACCGCTTGAGCCACATCCCCAGCCCGCATATTTTAAAAGAAAAAACAACCTAGGAAAATATCCTAAAATATATGAGAAATACAAATTATTTCATGAACTACGTATAAATAAAGACAGAATTCACAGAAGTAAAAAATGAGCATATGAAATCAGTCACAATTTCAAATCAAAGTGTGATCATTTTATAACACTTTATGTCAATTTGGTAAAGTAACATTTTAATCTTGAGCCTATTGATAAAATATGGTAATATGATCATCCATTTTTTTTTAGAGTTGGGGGTTCCTTTTTTGTGGACTAATATTTTCAAAGTGCCATACACCCACTGATTCCCAAAATTCATGTGTTGAAACTTAAGGGCAGTGTGACAGCATTAAAGGTACGGCCTCTAGGAAGTGAAGTCTAAGGGCACAGCCCATGTGGCTGGGCTCAGGGACTCACAAAGGCTGAGCAAGTGAAACCCGCCTCCAAATAAAATATAAAACAGGGCTGGGGATGTGGCTCAGTGGTTAAGTACCCCTCCGATTCAACCCCCAGGACCAAGGAAATCCATTGCTTCCCAAAGTTCTCTCCCTCCCTAGATAGTTATCATTATTATTAAACAGTCCTAATGTTTTAAAACATATTAGAATTTATTTCACCAGCATAAGAACTAACCTGGTGAACATTTCATATGCACTTAAAAGAACATGTCTTCTAGTGTTTTTGTGGCATAACATTTTATTAATATCAATGAACAGGTTGACTTACAGTATTAGATCAACATTCTTTTATTCTTATTTTTCTTGTTTCTTTAACTAGAAATTGTGTTGGCAAATTTCCCCACTCGGTTCTAATAAAATTCGCTTCATGTATTTTGAAGCTCTTGTTATGGGTGAATACACACTTAGAATCGCTGAGACAGTTTAATGAGTTGGCCTTCTCTCATTATGAAACATCTTTTTCTATTGCAGTTTTGGAATTAATTTCAAATTTCATTTGAATTAATATAAGAAAGCTCCAGCTTCCTTATGCTTATGATTGCGCAGTATCTGTTTTCCATCTCCTTATTGTCTAACATATGTGTGCATTCATATTCAGATTGTATGTTTTAGAGAATATATGTGTAGGTCTTGCTTTTTACTCTAGGAGTGTTCATCTTATTTACTTTTTTTGCGGGGAGGGGGTACCAGGGATGGAACTCAGGAGCACTTGACCACTGAGCCACATCCCCAACCCTATTTTGTATTTTATTTAGAGACAGGGTCTCACTGAGTTGCTTAGGGCCTCCCTTTTGCTGAGGCTGGCTTTGAACTTGTGACCCTCCTGTCTCAGGCTCCCCAGCTCCTGGGATTACAGGCATGCGCCACTGCACTGCCATTTATTTACATATGTGATTATTAACCAATCTCAGTTTAGAGCTATCATATCTCACTATTCATTTTTCTGTCCCATCTCATCAAATCCCAAGAATTCACATGGGCTCCTATCTTTGCTTCTTTTCTGGAAGCTTTTCTTCATGAGTTTTGAAACTTATATCTTTATAGGATATTAATGACTGATCTATGATATAGATTGGAAATACTTTTTCAATTTTCAACTTTTGACTTTGGTTGTTTGGCTGTATGCAGAAGATTTTTATTTTATGGTAGCCAATTTTATCAACTATTTCACTTATTTTATTGGAGCTTTTTGTCTTAGGCACATTATTCTTGAAAGAAGTTGGGAAAGAATTCTCCCAAGTTTTCTTCTAACAACCTCTTATATGATTCCAGATAACTACAGAAAGAGCCTTATTTTTTTAAAAATTGCCCCTTGTTCCATGTCTCGATGCACTTTATTTACTTAATCCATAATCAATAGGCTCCTTCTAGTATTTTTGCTACTGTAGAAAGTATAAATATAACATTTATAAATATAACAATTTATAAATATAACATTTCACAATGCACAAGTATACTTGGAGGAGCAATTTCTAAATTTGAAATTGTTGATATAAAAAGGAAGAGTAAATGTACCTTCTTTTTAAGGAAATGTATAAAAGTGTCCTTTATCCCACAATTTCACCAACAAAAATTGTAATCATAGTCCTTGTAATAGTCAAGAAAGTGGAATTATAGCTTTGGTTTCATTTACCTTACTGTGAGTAAGTGTGAAATTATTTTTCTTTGTGTTAGAGCCTTTTGTAAGTTGTTTTGTTGTTGTTGTTTGGTTGGTTGGGGTTTTTTTTGTTGTTGTTTTTGTTTTTGTTTTGTACTGGGGATTGAACCCAGGGCTGCTTAACCACAGAGCCACATCCCCAGCCCTTTTTTATTTTTTATTTTAAGACAAGTCCCCACTAAGTTGCTGAGGCTAGCCTCAAACTTGCAATCCTCTTTTCTCAGCCGCCCAAGTCTCTGGGATTACAGACAAGCCAACAAGCCCTGCTTTGTAATTTTTTTTTTCCTAGAAACTATAACCTCATATCTTTATACAATTTTTATTGCATATTTGGTTTATATCTTGGTCATTTTCAGGATTCAGTGGAATATTTAAATTAGCCCTTTGTCTCTGGTCTGAATTGCAAAGTCTCCATTTTCCTTTTGTCGTGAAGCATTTGAACTTGATCATCAAGTTCTTTTTATTTAGAAACAAATTCACTCACCAATGTTTCATTTCAGAAAAAAAAAAAAAAGCATCTAGTAACCGGAGGAGAAATAGTATGATTAGAAAAAGCACTACTCTGTGACTCTAACAAAGACACGTATCTAGCCAGGTTCCTGGGAAACTTTCCGTGGGCTGGCTCAGCACACAACACTTGAACCTGATTTTCATATCACTATGCACAACTTCTGTGTCTTCTGTTTTGAAGCAAAAGGAAGTACACTGGAAGGTGGGGGGTTCTGGGGTCTATAAAAAAGCAAGACTCACCCACTCCTGCAGACCCCCAGCTCTGAGCCCCCTTAAAAAAAAAGAAAGAAAGAAAAAAGAAAAAAATTGTACAATATTGGAAATTTTTTATGAAAAAGAAAAAAGAAAGAAAGAAAATACAAACAAACCTGTAGCTGCAATTAAAAGTTCATAGGGGCCTGGGCTGGGGCTCAGTGGTAGAGCGCTTGCCTAGCATGCATGAGGCCCTGGGTTCGATCCCCAGCACCCACATGAAGAAACTAAACAAAATAAAGGTATTGTGGCCATCTACACTAAAGATATTTAAAAAAAAAAAGTTCACAGGGGCTGGATTGCAGCTCAGTGGTAGAGCACTTGCTTTGCCAATGTGAGGCACTGGGTTCAATCCTAGCACCACCTAAAAACAAATAAAGGCATTGAGTCAATCTACAACTAAAATAAAAAGAAAAAGTTCATAGAAAATACAGAAGATAAATGAAGGAGTAAAATGAGGTCGTGAGGTCACCATCTGTCAAATCCAGATGGTAGGAAATCCTACAGGATGGAGTGACAAGATACCTTGAGCACGTTGATGTCACAAGCAGAGAGCCCAAGGGCACAGTCCAGCAGGCCTGCGGCTCCACCATAAGGAACAGTGACCTGAAGGGCTGGGGATGTGACTCCGTGCAGAGCACTGGCCTGGAGGACCAGGCCCTGAGTTCAACTCCAAGTCCCCCAAAGGCGTGGGGCAGGGAAGGCAGTGGGAAAATCCCGGAGGCAGCTGTTTCCAGGTTTTAGAAAACAGCACCAGGGCTGAATTCCTAAGATGATGCCAACAGCTGAGAGCCACAGGGTCACCAGGGCTTACTGCCTGGAGACACTTTCCAAACATAGAACAGAGGTCGCTGGGGGTGAGGAGAAGGCAGGTGTGGTCTCTTTTGAAGTGGAGGGATTGTATGAGGCAACCAGAGAGGAAGAAACAGGACAGGGCAGGAGCCTGGAAGCTGCCTGCTAGCCAGGGGCGGTCTCTGGTACAAGGCCAAGGCTTCTGCACAGGTGCAAGGCCTGACCCTGACAGCCCCTGGGGTGACTGAGTCGGGGAGGAAGGGGCACAGCTGGAAGGAAAGTTCTAGAAGGGTCCACTCCCAGAGTTCCCATCGGAAGCAGCCAGGACAGGGAGACCCTGCGTGGCTTCTTTCTAGTTCCTATCTTTACAGGGTTCCTTTTTGTGTGTGTTGTGAAAACTGGCCTCAGTTTCCCAGATACCCACACCATGTCCCAAAACTACTTATGAAAAGTCTCTCTCTTTTTTTGTCCCAGTGATTTGAGACATGAACTTTATGATTGACTAGTTTTCCAAAACTTGTCAATCAAGTGTTCTTGATTTTAGGTCTGTTTCATTTGTTTATTTGTCCAGGGGTTTAACACTATTTTTTTTAATATTTATTTTTTAGTTTTCGGCGGACACAACATCTTTGTCTGTATGTGGTGCTGAGGATCGAACCCGGCCGAGTGCATGCGTGCGCTACCACTTGAGCCACATCCCCAGCCCTAACACTATTAATTCTGTTTTCAGTAGACAACTTTTGCAGTGCCGTTTCATACTCTTTTTTTTTTTTAAAGAGAAATTTTAATCTTTATTTTTTAGTTTTTGGCGGACACAACACCTTTGTATGTGGTGCTGAGGACCGAACCCGGGCCGCACACATGCCAGGCGAGTGCGCTACCGCTTGAGCCACATCCCCAGCCCCCCCCCCCCCCCCCCCCCCCGGTTTCATACTCTTTAAATCACTTTTCTGAAGAGGCCAGTGGTGAACCCCCATCAGTATTATAAGGAATTTATTATCTTACTGGTGCCTTTCTTTTTTGGCAGATTAACTTGAAAACTCTGCAAACTGATAAAAGGATTTGCTTGTATTGATTTAGTAACTAAAAAGATGAAATTTTTCTTGTTTTGGAACACTTACGGAGTTCTCTGGGATTTTTCACTCTACACAACACATGTCCTAGGCATGGCCCAGGCCCTCCCTGCCAGTCGCAGGAAAACAGGTGGACATGATGGAAAGAGAGCACAAGAATCCCCAGACACTTCCTCTTATATTCCGGGTCAGCAACAGCCTTATCTCTCTCAGGCTTGTGTCATGGTGACCAAATAATGTTCAGTAAAAATGTGTTTAGTTACAACAGAGGCATCCAACACCATCGTAGTCTTTCATGTGAGTGCTATGGCATTCCAGAATTTGATGCTTCTCAGTCTCACAACTTGGCCATGGAGATGACTTTGTGATTTTCCTACACAGTCCCGGGAAGAACATTCATCAGCTTCTCAGCAAGAACCTTCCCTGCAGAGCTTCCTGGGAGACCAGAGCCATTGGAACCGTTCCACTGCTCAGGATGATGGGCAAACCATGCCGCCATCTTTACCTAAGAACCATGAAGAGAAGGGTCGGTCCGTTGTTATTTCAGATTGATTTCTTCATGTTACCAAATGTTGGGTCCATTTTTGCTCATTGGTAGAGACAGTCGAATCCTGAATCCAAAGACAATCATGTGAAGAAATTTGATTTGCTGTGTCAAAGCAAACTTCCCCTGATCTGTCCTTCTTTCAACCCAGTGTTCTATGAAGTGTTGGCATTTAGAAGAAAGATGTTATGGTTTGGACGTGAGATGTCCCCCAAGAGCTCAGGAGTGGAACAGTGAAAGGGTTTAGAGAAGGAATGATCGAAGCATGAGACTCTTAATCCAATCAGTGAAATGTTTCTGTGATTGGATTAACTGGGTGGGTTAGGGTGTGGCTGGTGGAGGTGGGTCATTGGGGGCCCACTCTTGGGGTATATATGCTGCATCTGGTCAGTGGAGTCTCTCTCTCTCTCTCTCTCTGCTTTCTGATCCCCGTGTGAGCTGCTTCCCTCTGCCACACTCCTCTGCCTTGATGTTCGGCCTCACCTTGAGCCCAAGGAATGGAGCCGGCTGTCTATGGACCAAGACCTCTGAAACTGTGAGTCCCTAATAAACTTCTCCTCCTCAAAATCATTCATGTCAGTTCTTTTAGTCACTGCAGTGAAAAAGCTGACTCAACCAAAATGATACAATTGAGGTTGAAAAATGAGATATTTCTCAGTCTGCAGCATGAAATGTAATCTAAAACCTGTCAATATTATATACATTAGTATTTAATGTGCTTAATTTTTATGCACAATGGGTTTAATAAGGAGAGAGATCATTTTTAATGTCACCTGTCATCATGGGCTTCTTACAACTAAGCCTTCAATATCTTCATTTTCACCACCTTGATTACTATGGATTCAAGATGAAAATCTGTTCCAAAAGGAGATGAGGCCCTCCAGGAGATGGAGCGCAACAACCCACTCCTTAAATACGGAATGTGCGTTATGGTCTTCTGCCAACATCTCGGCATGGAAAGGAGAATAAAACAGTGATTTTGCAGTTTTTGAAGAAGAAAGATGAACGTTTTCTCTGGTGACCAAAGTCAATACCAACAGTGGTCAGTCAAGTTGACGGCGTGCACCTTGCTTATCATCATATCATACAAGGGATAAGAATGTCATTGTACCTCTGTGGTTTTCCTCCCTTAAAAAAACAGGCTCTGCAAGCCCCACTTGGCGCTCTCTCCTCCATGTGGACTCTGCTCCTCACTATTCCCCCTGGGTGTCGGTGAGATGGGTCTAGGCTGAAGCTTTCCAGACATAGATGAAGGACCCTGACATGACCCCACCTGTCTAGACCTGCACCTTGAGAGGATTGGGAGGGGGTGTTCAAGTCAAGGTCAGCTTTGAAATGTTGGTTCCTCTGTTCTGTGTGTGTTCACTGAGTACAGCAGTGCGTACATCCTGCGTATGCTGATGTATGTGTCCTCAGGGCCTGTTGAGCACCACTTGTGGGCATACGATCACACACTGAGTAGGCTCCTCAAGATCTTTATTGAATAGAGTTCTGCTCGCTTTGTAAATGCAGTATTATTATTATTATTATTATTATTATTATAAAAAGCACATGTGAACACACTTTAGACTTTGACCTTATCTCTGGCTACCAACTCAGGATGCTCAAGCAGGAACCATAGAAGTCATCCTTAACTCTTTGCCCCAGATCCCCCAAAGGAAGGCTGGCTCTTTTCCCTTTTAACCCCTAGATAACCAACACATGTCCCTCCTTCTCCTATCCGTGAGGCCATGAGCTTATTCCAGCAACTCCAGGACTCACTCAGAACCCTCTTCCCTGCCTCTGTCATATGTCCTTTGGTCCACTGTCTATGCAACAGGGACTTACTCTCACTTTCACCGGCAGGTATCCAAGGGGCAGCCACCTGCAGGCTTGAGGATTTAGCAGTCAGCCTCTATTTTGCATCTATTCCCTTAGCTATGAGTCACCTGAAATTCCAGGAAAAACAGGCCTGATCCATAAACATCTAGTGATGAGTTGAAACTACTCCCTGGCAACAGCTGCTTTCTTATCACAGAAGAAGCCCTGCCTGTCTTATCCTGGGATGACAACAATGAAGGACACCGGCAGGAATGCTAGCCCTCACCCCTTCCCCTGCCATTCCCCTTTCAGTCACTGTCAGCCCTTCCAAAGGGCACAGATCTCTCTTCGTCAACCCGGGATAGCCATGCTGGTTAAAGTTCCTTTCCTGCTTTACACCATTACTTTTCCCATTTTTTGTTTGGTGCCAGTGGCCAGACCCCATTCGTTAGACCCCCCTGAGTGGGCTTCTGGTTGAGAAGTCTGCTAACTTCTGCACAATAGCCACAGTGATTGTTCAGGGCTCAGTACCTGGAACTTCCACTCTGCCCAACTTAGTAGCAGGCCCGGCTGCCTTCAGCCAAAAGAACAACTGTAGTAAAAATCAACAAAACTGTGAAGCAGCCATTTCCAGGCATTGCACAACAGGCTTATATGGGCAGCAGTCCTTCAGGAGACTGACGCTCGAGGGAAGAGGGCTACAAGATTGCCATCCCTCCATCCTCTATCTTTCTGTTCTAGGAACATCTTCCTGCAGGTTAAGTTCAAAGACAGCAGTGGTCTTGAGCTAACTGGAACTTGGCCCAGGACATTCAAGGAATGGAATCTCTAGCACGTGGGGAAGAGATGTGTGTCAAAGGTTTGCTTGGGTTCTGTGCTGTTTTCATTCACAACACTTTGGATACCGAATGCGTGGGGTTTTTTCTTACACCAATTGATGATCCAACCTTCCAACACCAAATGAGTGTCCTAGAGTTTAATTAAATTCTGACACTAACTAGAGGTAGTTGGCATCAGACTCCACAGGCACAGGCTCAGTCCCACAAGACTGCCTTCACTTCAGATGCCACCCAAAGCCTTGGGTCCCCAAGGAAGCAACATTTCCGTCTGGGTTGGCTACAAATCAGGGGAGTCTCAAAAATACCTGGCCCCTTTCAAGTATGATAATTTGCTACAACAGCTCACAGAACTCAGGAGAGCACCTTATTTCGTGTTTACTAGTTATTTGAAAGGAAAAACTCAGGAACTGAAGAGATGCGTAAGGAAGGTGTAGAAAGTACGCAGAGCTTCTCGAAGACTGTCACCCTCTCATCAGGCCAGTGCATTTACTTCCCAACCCGAAAGCTCTGAGTCTCATTACAGAGAATTCAGTCTCCAGCTGCCCACACCTCCATCCCTGGTAGCTGGTAGGTGGGGCTGGAGGTTCCCAGCCTCTGGACCCTTGGTCTTTCTCTTGGCTAATTCTGGAATTAGGGCCGCCACCTGAGCCAAACTCAAGTATGAGGAAAGACCCATAATGAATAGCAAAAGGCACTCCTGTCCCTCAGGGAAGCCCAAAGGTTTTAGAAACTTCCAGGAACTAGGGACAAAGACCAAATATATAAATACCACGGAATTTAACATGGAATCTGGAGTGGGCAAAAGTCTAATCACACAGGAAAAATATTTCATGAGGCCCAGAGGTTGTCTGCTATGAAACTGAGAAAGAAATTGCTACAGCAGATGCTCTCGCTGAGAGCCACGAGGACTGACAGACAGGAGAAGGCTCCGTGCTCACCCTTGGTAAAGGGTAAGGACTCCATCTGAGAGAATGGATCATGCCCTAGGGTTAAGGAGAGGGTAAGAGTTAGCCCAAATACTTAAAGAATGTGGGAGCCTGGGAAGTCCTCAGGCAAAAGGTTTGTTTTTTTTTTTAAATAAGACTTGTACACACAGGATTTTTCCATTTTTCTTCCCTGTGCCCATCTGGAGAGAAGAGAAAATCATTTAGGGAGGAATTGATTGAAAGAGCAAAAATCCCCGAGTACAAGAAAAAAGAAAACAGTATGATTTGTCCCACAGCAGCTTGGAATCGAAGGTGACATTTTTTTTCCCCCTCTGGTCTCAAATTGATGTGGACACTTGCTTATGCAGCTTACATTCCAGATGGGTATCAGACAGGCAGATAAGGAGCAGAGAAACTGCTGTTTTGATAGTGAGAGGCAAAAAGTTTATCCTCGGATAATTTGGCCATTATTTTCCTGGTCTCCTAGTAATTTGTTCCACGAGTGGCCATGGAACAAGGTTGAAGCCTGCCGGACTATCTGCGCTAACCACTGTGGCTTAAAACCCTGTGCAGGAGTATTTCCCCTCTGTAAGATGAAGCCAGAGTCTGTCCATACCCCAGACATCCCTCAGCAGTACGGACGTCCAAGAGAGATGGACATAGGAAGGTGTCCCTCCCCTACACTCCATTCTGAACCCAGAACCAGGAGGTGTCCCTGCCTTGGTTCCCGAGAATGTGGTGCGGCATGCCTGTCCAAGCTCCGCGACTCATGGCTCACCTGCTGAACCCTCTGTCACTCAGGCTTGTAATCTAATTTGAGAAACATCTTCAATAACTTGGGGAAGTGCTCCTTAATCCTTCTGGTTGCATTTTAAGAGTAGTTTAGACTGGACAATGAAAGTGGGGGGGGAGGCTTTTGTGTCACTATGTTGGAAACAGAGCAAATGACCACAGGACAAATGCCATAACAAAGAACTAGGATCATAGTAGATAGAGGTGACGGGTTACGTACCCTCCAGATTCTGAATGTAGCTTCTCACATAAGCCTGTACAATGCCCATTCCCAAAGCGAGTCAGGTGGACACCATAAGGCAGCAGCCAAGTGGTGGAGATGGCCCCTCGCCTCCGTAGTGGCCCTGCTCAAAATCATAAAAATGCGGCAAGAAGCAAGAGAGAGCAGAAGCCTACATGCCCCCAGAACAGATAAAACGTCGCTGCAGCTGTTGACTGCATAAAAAGCTGAGCAAATGCAACAAAATGACACATGACAGACAGAGCCTATGGGTACCACAAACTGGGGAGCTTTGAGCAGAAGAAAATGCACAGAGAAGTCCAAGGCAAAAGGCAAGACGTCAAGTTAGACATCATCCCAACCAAGGCTGGGAGATGAGCGAGGCTCCTATAGTTGGCTCTCCGTCTAAGTAGAGGCACCAAGTAATATGTCACAGGAAAGCAGGGAGCTGAAACCTCGGTTCTGTGTTCCAACAAAAGAAAGTTTAAAGTCAGATGCCAAAAGCCATGCAGGAGAACTTTATAAGTGAAAGTAGAGTAAAAGCAAATTGAGGTTCAAGCAGAGAGCACAAGAAAGAAAGAGGGGTAGAGAGAGACAGAGAGAGAGAGCGTGCTATCTCTGAGCAGAGAACAACAAAGGAGACAACGCGGTCCCCAGTTTTATTACTCTTGGATGTTTACCAGGAGAGCTGGGGACCCCCTTCTGTACTCTTGGCCAGTAAGGTGTTTGGTCACCTCCTCCTTCTTCACGTCGGGCAGTGGAGATTTTGACCTTAGCTGGTCCTCTCTGGAACTGTCCTGATGGCCATCCTGTTTAAGGGGGCTTCCTCTACAAGTCAGGCCCATGTTAATGTGGGCACTGGGGTCCATAGCTGGTGACAAGTCACCTTAGTGCACCTGCACTATGATAGGGACCTTCCTTCCCAGACCCATGATGACAACTTCAGCCACAGTTCCTAGCTTCACGTCAACATCAACGGACCTGTCAAGAGTTAGTCTCATGACTCCTTTTCTTTTGATGTATTTTCCCGTTAGCTCCTTTGCTTCTGTTTATTTTCTACCAATTAACTACCACCCTTTGCTCTCTGTCTACTTTGACAGTAGTTTAAAGAAGACCCTGATTTAAAGAACACCTGGGACCTTGCCAGGCCTGTCACTGTTTGCTGCTTGCTACTACCCAGAACTGTACCAAATAAATCTTTCTTCATTACTATGTCTGCATTATTCTGCCGTACAGCACAATTTGTACTAAGACACACACACACACACACACACACACACACAATTGATTCTCTTTTCTGGAGAATCCTGACTGATAGAGGTCTAGTTGCTTGGTCACATACCAGAGTAGATGTTGCTGTGAAGACAGGTATTTTTGTTTTGGTTTTGTTTTGTTTTCAGTGCTGGGGACTGAACCCAGGGCTGCTCTGCCACTGAGCTACACCCCCAGGCTCTTTTATTTTGAGCAGGGTCTCATTAAGTTGCCAAGACTGTCCTCAAACTTGCAATCCTCCTGCTTCAGCCTCCTGAGCTGTGTGAAGGTAGTTTTTAGATGTGATAAACATGTAACTTTGAGACTTTAAGTAGAATACCTTCCACAGCATGGGGAGGTGGGGGGGGCTCATCTAATCAGCCTTAAGAGGACTGAGGATCACCTCCAGCCGGCTCTCAGACCCAGGACTGTTGCACACACTCACACACACACACACACACACACACACACACACACACACACACTCCCTAATGGCTTCATTTCTTTCAAGAACTAAAATACAGACTTGGGAACCAAAAATGGTTCTATAGGAACAGAATCTTAAGAATGAACTTTATGAATGGATTCTGGATTTTCTGGAATTGTTCTCTAATCTGATTAGACTTAAAGGTGCTAAAGACTATTTCCGATAGGAAAGAGTGTGACTTCATGATATGGCACTAGAGACACATGATGTCACCGTGCAGTACTCTTAATTGCATACTTATAAGAGGCAAAGTACACGGTGACTGTGTATTTAATACATCAGGTCACTTTTGTCAAACTAGTGAGTATAATGAAATCTGCTCCTTGCTCCTAAGGGAGCTAAACAAAAATGGGGGGCAAAAAGGGTCAGCTTTGGGCCACATAATTAAGCTGAAAATTTTCTATTTACCTCCCAGAAACCCTCCTATCCTGCAGCCACAGGGCTAAGATGGCTGAAAATCAAATGCAGAGTCTCATTCTGCAACTGGCTAATGACATCACAAGTTAAATCCCCAACTTCATGGGGTTTGTGCTATTAAAGCGAAGGCACCGATGGAGAAGAAATGGGATCCTGACAGTCGGAACAGGGACGGCACGAGGGAGGGAAGGTGGGCCATTGAACAAACGATGGCATTACTCACTAGAGACCAGGTGTTCATGGTCACCATAACCGACAGACCTGGGACACTGCAGGTTGGTCAGCCCATTCCTTGAAGATGGGAGATCTAGAAGCAAAATTTTACTGGATTTCTGTACATGAGCAAAAATCCAACTTGAATAGGAAAAAAAAAAAAAAAACAGTCCCAGTCCCATGATCAATTCCCAGGCTTGAGGCCATTTACAGATTTACAGCTCCTGGAATAAAGAAGAGGCACCTCTTCAGGAAGGAGTTTGCTGCATTGCCCAAACTTGATACTGTTAATCTCTGCCTTTTCCAAAGAACTCGTCGTCTTTCACAAGAGTGGTAATGACTTGTGACCCACTGAATCAGTTGCTTACTCAGCAAATGGCAGAATCTCCACCTGGGCACCCTGACCTGTAAGCTGAGGTTTATTATAGTGGAAAAGGCCCAGAGGAAGCCACTGGAACTGCCTCTACCTGGGAAAATAGTCACCCAAAGCAATATAGCTGGAGAGATTATACAGACCAGTGTCACCACCAGAGACATGAGAGATGAAAGGAGGATCCCCACCAGATCCCACTGAACCCACCTATTTGACTTGTGCAGAAAAGAGAAGGTCATGAGTTTAACCCAGTAGTGATTCCCACAGCTGCTGCCTACCAGATGTGGTTTCACTACTTGGGCAAATTAACCTATCGCCTGGTACTTTCCATGCAGCAACTGGTGTGACAAACACTTTTCTCTCCCTATCTGTTTCTAAAGACAGTCGGAAGCAGTCTGTATTTAGCTGAAGAGGCCAACAACACACCTTCACCACCCTGCTTTAGGAATATCAACTCTCTAGCTCCGGGTCACAATTTAGTTTGCAGGGATCTTGATTGCATTCCTTCCCATATGACATCGAAGGGGCCCACTACATTGATGACCTTATGCTGGTGGGTGATGACTCTGGACTCATTGGCAGGACAATTTCATGTCAGAGAATGGGAAATAAATCTGACAGAAATTCAGGGGCCCTGAACTGGGGTGTAGCTCATGGGTAGAGCACATGCCTAGGGTGCACAAGGCCTTGGGTTCTATCCCCAGCACCCAAAAGAAGTTCAGGGACCTTCTACCCAGTTCATTTTTTAAGGGTCCAATGATTGAGACCTTCCTTCTAAGGAGAAGCTTAAGTTGCTGTGTCTGGCCTCTCCTGCATCCAGAAAACCAGCCCAACACCTCTGGGCCTCTGGATTCTGGAGATAATATGTGCCTCATCTGCATGTGCTACTCCAACACATTTACCAATGTCACACAGAGTTGTTAATTTAGAGAGGCTCACAAAATAAGAAACAGATCTGTAACAGCCCCAGGCTGCTAGGCAAGCTGCTGTCACTTGGGTCACATGGTCTAGCAGACTCAAGGGTGCTGAAGCTTCCCATGCAGGTACGGCTGAGTTCCGAGCTTTCTGTAGGCTCCTGTGAGTGAACTGCCACGCGGGCCCTTAAGAGCCTTGAGAGGCTTCATGCCAGCAAAGGCTTCAGCTAACTGTTCTCCCTCTGAGAAACAGCTCTGGGTTTGCTCCTGGGCCTCAGTAGAATCTGAATGCTTCATCATGAGCCACATTGTTACCTTGCCACCTGAGCTGCCCGTCATGAACTGGGCGCTCTCTGACTCACCAAGTCATAAAATCGGGCTTACACAGCAGCGCTTCGTTATCCAATGGAAGTGAAATACATGAGATCAGTCCTCACAGGCCCCCGAGGCAGGGTAAGTGACAGGAGGAAGTGACCTAATGCCCACGGTTCCCATTCCTGCTGGGTGAGACTTTCTCTCATCTGCAGCTATGGTCTCGTGGGCAGTTCTCCATCATCAGTTGAATGAGAACAAGAAAATCTGGGCCTGATCTTAGAGGGTTCTGCTTAGCATGCCAGTGCCGCCTATAAGTGAGCCGCAGCCACCCAGCCCTCTCCAGGATGTCTTTGAAGGGTATCCTCCCTGTAGGGACTTCTTAAATGAGATCGCTTATTCATTTCACTTAGAAGGAAAAATGGTGGCCAGGCACAATGGCACACGCCTGTCATCCCAGCATCTCAAGAGACTGAGGGAGGAGGATTGCAAGTTCAAAGCCAGCCTCAGCAACTTAGAGAGGCCCTGAGCAACTCAGCAGGACCCTGTCTCAAAATAAAAAATACAAAAGGCTGGGGATGCGGTTCAGTGGTTAAGGGCCTCTGGGTTCAATTCCTGGTACCAAAAAAACCACAAGAAGGAAAGATGGTGAAGCATGTGCTAGTGTACCCATGCACGGGCGGAGGCTGGATGGTGAGAGACTCAGAAGGGACATGGTTGTAAAACTAGTGACAGAGAGGTCTGGAGAAGAGGTATGCGGACAGACTCTCTGAATGAGCAAAAAAAAAAAAATGTGAGTCATGTGGCAAGGAGAAGGTTATGCATGAGCTCAGAAAGGTGGACTTTGAGTCACCAAGTCAGCCCTAGCTGCTGTCATTGCTGACACCCAGTCTGCCAGCAGCCGAGACCAGCCCGGAGTGCCCACCCAGTACGGGTGATTCCCTGGAGTGATTTGTCACCTCGCTAGTGGCAGCCCAATAATACTGGGCTACTTCAGTCCTGAATAAACACCTAATCTGGAACAGACACCTGCTCTGGACACGGACTCGCCTTCCCCGCGTGCACGACTTCTCAGGCAATACTTTCTACACCACCATGTTCCACAGGGCCTTCTGATCACTTAGCATCAGGTGAAGGTAGCTTTGGGCCTATGTTTGTGAAATTCAGTTCTTACCACCCTGCAGCATCTGGCTCAACCAAAGAGTGGAACAGCTTTAGCCAACTCAGTTAGAGCACCTCCTGGGCAGGGCTGAGGCCAGCCTCCTGAGAAGGCTGTACTGCTGTGAGTCAGCACTAGTGCATGACACTGTTTCTCCCCTGGCCAGGACTCAAGGGTGGGCATGGGAGCACTGTTGGGTGCAGAGCAGGCTGAACTGTGTTGTCTGCAGGGCAGGCTGAACAGATGTTGGCTGCAAGATAGCCCACGCACTCAAACCCCCCTCTATCTGGTCCTTTATCACCTGTTTGTGTCAAGTCCTGCTCAAAGCTGAGCACTCAACCCCCCTTGGGCCAACAAGGCAGCTTGCAGACCCAGAGGCCCCATTAGATTTGGGCTATAAAAACTCCCTCCTGCCAGGCCCCCCTCTCTCTTGCTCATTCTCTCTTGCTCTCTCTCTCTTGCTCTTTATCTTTCTTGCGCGCGCTCTCCGTCTCTGTCTTGCTCTTGCTCTCTCCCTGTTCATCTCTTCTCTTCTTTCTCTCTCTCTCTCTCTTTCCTTCCTTCTTTTCTCTTTGTTGCACTGCTGCAATAAAGATCTTTTGGTCGCTCTGAGTGTTGTGGTCACTTTCCTTTCATTGGTGCCGAAACCCGGGAGAGGGTTAAAACCCACTTTTGGGTCCCTCTTCCTTCGGAAGTGCCACTCACCGGATGGCCTGAACCCAGGCCTGAACCCATTTTCTCGACTGCCAGAACTCCATCCACCACCGACCTTCGATTGGTGAGTTTCCTCTTCCTGGAGTCCTAAACCCAAAGGTGATGTCAGGAGGATTTGACCGTTGATTGTCCGGCAAACCTCTTTGCCCACCTGCGGGGAGGAAAACACCCCACCACAGCCTTCAAGGCCACGGTGGCCCTCAGGGACTCCTTCCTAGGGCAGATTAGACTCCTGGGTTCAAAATTATTCCCTTCCCTTCCCAGCTGGTAATTTCCCAGCATAGGCTTTGTAGGTCTCCCTCGAAGGACTGTGTAACCTCCAGGAACACATAACAGAGAACTGAACATCACACCCCACCCAGACCTTCACCATCTTGGTGGCTCTCCTAAAGTCCTAGTCCTCACACCTTCAAGACTCAGCCGCCAGAGAGACGCTTACCCTCCCCCTCCTCCCTCTTCCCCTGTCTCTTTCTTTCCCCTCTTTCCGGCCCTGTGGCCCTGCGAGTCTCCGGCCTCTCCAGGAGGGGTCCTGAAAAGAAAAGCCTTGGCCAAGGTCTCCCACTGCTCCGGCTCCGTCCAGGACGAGAGCTTCGACTAGGATTCGGTGACAACCAATCTCTGCAGCTCGAACCTGCCACTAAGGCACTCCTGATTTTTGGCTCTAGTGGGGACGCCCCTTTTGCCAATAAATCAGTTTCCTCCTTCTCTCTTATACTACAGTTGCGTCTCCTTCCTTCTCCTCTATACCAAGTTTGCGTCCCCTTCCCTCCTCCTTATACTACTTTGCAACATGGGTAATGTGTCCTCTCTGCCGGGCGACTCTCCCCTACAATGCCTCTTGGATAACCTCAAAGCTCTCTCCTTGACACCAGACATCAAACCCCCAAAATTGATCAAATATAGCACCCAGGCCTGGCCCACTTATCCCTTAGACAACCAAAGCAGATGGCCTCCCTTTTGGGTGCCTCGATCCCTCCATTCTAAGGGATCTCTACAATTACTGTGAGCATTTGAAAAAATGGGTAAAAGGCTGCTACATCAAAGCTTTCTTCTTGCTTGTGCTCTCTGCACCTCTTGCAGACCTCTGCAAATTTTTCTAGCTTGCAAACCAACACCCACAACCACTGATCCCCAATCTTCTCCTCCTCCAGACTCATCCACTACTTTTGACCCTACTGATGAATTTCCACCCTATGGCCTGGCTCAAATAGGTCCTCACCCTCAACCTTCTGCCCCAGCCCCTCCACTGTCTCCCTCACCTGAACAACCTGACTTCTCCTCTCCACTCACTAGATCAAAAACTAAACAACCGCCTTTCCTCAAACCATTGCCTCTTTTTTGAGGTAGCAGGTACTGAAGAAATCCCTTCACCCACTCACTCCTCTCTTCTTCTGTCAGCGCCCACACCAGGTCCCACCAGGTCCTCTTACCAGCTAACCCAAAGCTCAAACAAGCTGAGAGCCCTTGGACCCCTATCAGAGATCTGGTGAAAATGGCCTTTAAAGTTGCTTTGTCATCACCGAAAACAGGTTACTAAGAATTGTCCCTTACAGGCTTTTGGGATATTCACTCCCATCCTCCCCTCTGCTCTACCTGTTCTGCTGCTCAAGTTTTGCTTGCTAGGGAAAATCCTATTTTTTTACATCACTCCTTCCTCATTCTCAGATCCATAGCTGCTCTCAGCCCCGCCTTCCCGTCTTCCCCCTCCCTACCCAGGCCCACAGAAAAGGCTTAACTGATCTTCTCCAGAAATCTTCACCATGGCTGATTTTAGGACTTTCAGCAAAAGAATCTCTACAAAAAAAGTTGAATGTATGCTAGGAGCCACAAGCAAATAATATGATGCATGGCACTTTTGGTTGTTAGGTAACGCCAGCTAGCCACTGAGATGATTTGATTATGTTAAGATTTACATTCATATGGAAATTGGACTCCTGCTGTTAACGTGGGCCTGCTACCGGACTCATGTTACGGGACTCCTGGAGAGTTCTCATTGGTTGGGGAAGGATAGTAGGAGGAAATTCCGGGGGAGGTCCGCGCCCTCCGGTTCCGGTGAACAGACGCGTGGGAAAACCGCTTGCGGCTTGCCAGCGCCTACAGACGATTGGCGGCTTTTTCAAAAATAAAGTTTTGTTCCTGCTTGAGTGGCTCGTGATTCTGTGCCCAGCCAAGACTGCGGCAAATGTAGATAAACTTCCTATTTTCCTGTTGCCCTGTTTTACTTGGTCACTGGCTGGAAAAGTCAGCACTCGAAAAGCTGGACACCCCCTTACTAGTTTTTCACAAAATATGTAAAACAAGGCCTCTGGCCTTGAGCTGGGGCTTCACAGAGAAGGCTACATGTCTAAGATAAGGAAGCCCAACTGGGCTCCATGATAACAGCTGGCAGGGGTGGGGAGGGTGGGGGGAAGAGGAGAGAAAGGGAAGACAAAGCTCTCCCCCTCCCAAGTGTCCTTGAAGGGTTAACTTGCCCAGAACAGAGAGAGGAAAAAAAAAACTGCTTTTTGTGAACTTCTGCAGACTGTGGACTTCTGAGCCCCTTCCCTTACATGTTGGGTACAAAATTCTGAAACAACCTAAACTTGGGGTTCAGGGGATTAATTGATTACAACAGAAGCAGTGCCCTCTGAATCTGGCTGCAACCAAATAAGACTGTTTCCCTATCTTGGGTGCTATCTTAGGTGCCTCGCCTTGTCTGTCCCTCCAATTCTATATACCTAAACATTGTTCATGTTTTCACGAAATGGTCAACAGATGTGATTAATTGTGTGTTGCAAATAACAAGATATCTCTTGTTAAAATGGAATAATTTGCCTAAATTCAGAAATTTACAAGGATTGTTTCAAAGTGTGAATAAAAAAAGAGTTTACAGATAGGAAAGAGAAATGAGAAGGTTCTAGCTATGGATTTAATAGAAGGAAAATGTGTTTCTGGATAAGAGAGTCTATTAACTAAATAAGAGAGTTTAAGTGCTAAAGAAGGTCTGTATATACAACTATGGCTAAACAACAACTGTTATTTTGCAATATTGTAATATGTTATTTCTTTAAAAGCTAAACTTGATTAATATAAAAACATCAATAGTAATTGTGGTACTATTACTCTTCTTTGTATATTAAATGTGTTCATATTTTCCAGGTATATAAGTCATTAAGATAGAAGCTTTAGGGCTGGGGATGTGGCTCAAGCGGTAGCACGCTCGCCTGGCATGCGTGCGGCCCGGGTTCGATCCTCAGCACCACATACCAACAAAGATGTTGTGTCCGCCGAGAACTAAAAAATAAATATTAAAAATTCTCTCTCTCTCTCTCCTCTCTCACTCTCTCTTAAAAAAAAAAAAAGATAGAAGCTTTAAAAAACTATATCAAGCTGGTGTTCTCCAAAAGGTTGCATGGTTATTTTAGGCTTATAAAAATAACTTATTGAAGATTTATTCATATCATTTAATGTTCTATAACTGGACCTGTTATCAATAAGATTAATATAAAGTTCTATACACTGGGTACAATTTAAATGTAATATACTGTATTACCTAGTATTCATGTGACATCAAGCAACAACATATATGTAAACTTTATAAAATAATATTTTTTTAAAAAAAAGATCAGCTTCAATACTAGAACATCTTACCTAAGATTTATAAATCTTAGCCTTACCTGAGATAAGGCTGTTCTTCCCATCTTACTACATGTCAGAATGACTACAAAGTAGGCCAGACTTCAGCTAAAGCCCAGTACTCTTAATTTAGGGTGAAATTGGCTTTGCTGGGTGTTTATGATCAAGACTTAAAGTTAAATTAAAATGGCCAAGAAAACCAATATTTGGCTCTGGCCCTCTGAGTCAGTCTGAATCCAGGGAACAGGGAACTTCTCTAAAGAGCTTTGCAACTCTGGGCCACATAACCTCCTGATCAGGGAGATTATTGAGACCACTGGAGAATGAAAAGCCAATCAGTGCACTTGCTGTGAATAGGAGGGTCATTGGAGACAGGAGACATCCCTGATGCTTCCAAGGGAAGCCACATGGTCAAGCAAGACCTGGACCCATCCTAGCGCAAATGGCACTAGTAGAACTGAGAAGCTGCTCTCAAGTTTCCCCACGAGTGACCCCTATGGGAACTCGGCTGACTCTTAACAATAGATAGAAATAAAGTCAATTTTGACCAACTTGATCTTAAATACCTACCCAAAACAGTTAAGCCAAAACACAGTCATTCCTGGGAGTAATGAAGGACAAGAACAGTTAGAAAAGAGGAGACAGCAACTAAGCCAACAGGCTCCATGGGGAATGTTCAGTCAAGTATGGCCTTGGCTCCCCCCCTCACAGGACCCCTATTAGTCCTCTCTCTGTTTCTCCTAATAGGACCATGTCTATTAAATTGCCTACAGAAGTTCCTGCAAGATCAGATACACAAATTCACCAACAAGCTGGTCAATCAACTACTTCTTTAAGACTACCAGCCCTGGTGCCCAAGATGGAGACCTGCAACTCATGACCAACTCCTCTGGCTCCAGAGACTCTGTGCCCTTCTAAAACCCTTTCTAACCCCTTTTTCCAGTTTTCACAACCCCTCTTTCACTTCATAGGAATGAGAACTACTCTCCAGCAGGTCCACTCTGCTTATTCTGTCTGCTCTACAGTATCCCCACAAGGAAGCATCGTACCTAAACTCCCCCTGGTACCACCATGTCTTAAAAAGGCACTTGTTCCAAATGTCCAGTCCTGGACTTCCACCATGCCCACCAAACTCAAAATTTCTCGCCAACCCTCTTCTTCTTTTACTAATCATTACTCTCTCTCAAGTTTTTATCTCAAACCACAGATACTGCTTCTACATCCAAGTGACATGACACCAGGATGACACCACCCACTCCCAGTTTATGGGTCAAGGCGATTGCCCTTCCACTGGCTGCAATCAGTCTGTCACCCTTAACATTACTGGATTCAACCAAGCCACCTCCAATACTTCCTAGAGTCCCTGCTACAGGACCAGTGGCTGATACCAAGAATCTCCTCCATCCAGGACTGGTTTGATGCCATCGAGGACTTGTGGTTTCAAGGAACTTTTATGGACTTTACCCCTACCACAGTAGTTGTCTGTAGCCACTGAGTGTTATTTCTGGCTGCCCAGGTGTTCTCAGACCTGTCCCCTGAACATTCCTCCGCTTCCCCTTCTAGGTCTAACGCCGCCCACCATTAAGCACGAAGTAGCCAGAGGACTTTACGCTGTCCCCCATGTCACTTAGAAAAACAAAAAGGGAGCACTGTTGGGTGCAGAGCAGGCTGAACTGTGTTGTCTGCAGGGCAGGCTGAACAGATGCTGGCTGCAAGATAGCCCACGCACTCAAACCCCCCTCTATCTGGTCCTTTATCACCTGTTTGTGTCAAGTCCTGCTCAAAGCTGAGCACTCAACCCCCCTTGGGCCAACAAGGCAGCTTGCAGACCCAGAGGCCCCATTATGTTTGGGCTATAAAAACTCCCTCCTGCCAGGCCCCCCTCTCTCTTGCTCTCTCTCTCTTGCTCTTTATCTTTCTTGCGCGCACTCTCCGTCTCTGTCTTGCTCTTGCTCTCTCCCTGTTCATCTCTTCTCTTCTTTCTCTCTCTCTCTCTCTTTCCTTCCTTCTTTTCTCTTTGTTGCACTGCTGCAATAAAGATCTTTTGGTCGCTCCGAGTGTTGTGGTCACTTTCCTTTCAAGCACCATTAACAAAGTTTCTGCTTTTGCCCCTGCCACCTCACGTTCTGCTCCTCTCCAGGTCTCAACAGGAGCAAGTTAAACAGCCACATGGCCAACGCGGGTTCCTCAGACCTCCCAACCAACAAAAGTGGTGTGTTACTGTGCTGGTGGGTTGGGCACCACTGAGCCTAGTTATCAGGAGAGAACCAGACCTCTGCTCCACAGTGGCGGTAAGGAAGAAGGTGCCTGGAATACAGGAGGTCCTTTAGGGGTACCTCAGTATGACCACGCCCTGGGATTAAAGTCAATAGAAAAATACATCAATTTAGGCAGGATTACTAATGGTCAGACCCTTGAGGAATGAAAGTTTGAGTCACCCTCTCGAGCAAAGATCCACAGCAGCTGAGGTGCTTGCTGCAGGCAAAGAAAATACCAAATGGGTAGTAGAAGAAGGTAGTTATAGATAGCAGTATGACCCTGTGACGGCTAAAGAAACAAAGACTAATTGTTATGGGAGGTTCTTCAACATTTTGTGATGAACATGCTTGTGTGTGTGTGTGTCTTCTCCTCCCTCTCTCATCCTTTATTATGTAACGTAAGATGGATTCACTTTACATAATAGTATTTAAGTTCCAGGATCGCAAGGAGGAGGGTGAATGTCGCCAAGAATTTGGCATCCTTTTCTGGGAAAGAGGTTTGTGGCTTTCAGGTGTATGAAGGGGACTCGTATCGTGGGAGGCAGAGCGTGCCCCTGCTATTCTCTCTATTTGGAGGATGAATGGGATTTAATGGAGGGCAAGTCAGCAAAGGGTGGATATTCTATGTGTCAGCTGAGTCAGGCAACGGAGCCTTGTGGTTGGGGAGACTCCAGGCTAGAGGTTGCTGTGGAGGCTTTTTTTTTTTAAAGATGCAATTAACATTTAAATCAGCATGATCCAGTTCCTTAAAATGAATCTCTCTACATATCTATGACTAAACCCTACCCCTCTCTCAGTAATTGATATAACTAGACAAAAAAAAAAAAGTCTACAAGGAAATCAGACTTAAAAATTAAACCCTCAGGCAACTTGATCGAAGCATTATTTGCAAATGCATGTAAAAGATTTACAAAGATAGGTGACCTTCTAGGCCATGAGAAATCTCAACAAATTTCTAAATTATTAGTGTTTATTTTCTGCTCGCAATGAAATTGATTTAAAATTCTATCATCCTGTGTTATTGGCTGCTAGGTTTCGGGTGTCAAATGCATTTTTATGTGGTCTTTCATGGAACATTCTCTGGGAAGTTTCTTTCTTTCTTTTTTTTTTTGTCCTTTTCTTTTGGTGTATTTTAATTTTGCAGAAAGAATTTCATTGCAGCAAATTTGTACATGCAAATAACATACTTCTGTCATATCTACCCCATATGTTCCCTTCCCTCTACCCTGGTCCCCTTCCTTTTCTCTTAGAATGTCCCTGTTACTCTCATATCATCTGTGATATGAAAATGTGATACTCATCTTGCTGAGTCTGAACTGTTTCACTTTAACATGATGCCCTCAGTGTTAGTTATTTTCCTACAAATGACATGGTTCTAGTCTTCTTTATGGCTGAATAATACTCCACTGGGTACACATACCAGAATTTCTTTCTCCATTTATCTGTTGATGGACACCTACGCTGATTCTATAGCTTGGATATTGTGGATTGTGCTGGGACACACAGGGCTATGCAGATGTCTCTATAGTTTGCTGACTTTAATTCCTTTGGATAAATACCTGGTGGTGGTACAGCTGGGTCATATATTGTTTCCAGTTTTAGTTTTTTGAGGAACCTCCATGCTGATTTCCATAGCAGCTGTACTAATTTATATTCCCACCAACATCGTATAAGGGTTAATTTTCCCCACATCATCTCCGCGGGCAGTTTCTTGATGGAGGAGCTCATCCTGGGAAAGAGGAACCACTCTACAGAATCTCCAAGGTGGTCGACCACCTGGCAGTGAGCACAGGCCTGTCCCAAGAACAAAAGCACCCTTGCATCTCTTTGAAAGTAAAAAAGTAAAAAGTCTATATCCAGAAGCCTCATCACCAGTGGCCAAGTTGTGACCCAGATCATAACTACTATGGGAGGCTCAGAGAAGATGACTATGTATGTGAGCCTCAACTCCAAGGACAACCCCGATTCCTTCTCCACGTCTATTTCCAGGTAAGAGAGGCTTTACGGAGGTCCAGCTACAACATCTGCCTCCTGTCCTTCTTGGAGGACCATGGGAAAGCCAAAATATTCCTGCTTGAAGACCCTTCAGGGTCCTGGGGACATGATTTCCTAAAGGAGCTGGTATTTTAGAGTATGCCACACTCTTGCTTATAAAGCCAGAGAGATCTGCTGCTCTGTTCCAAAGGAGAATAGTGGATGGGACCAGAAATCAAACTATGCACTCCTGGAATAAAATAAATTGAGACGTCTGGGTTGAGCTACAGAGATAGGAAATCTGCCGGTGGGTTCCCGTGATTATGTGAAGCAAAACACAGGTTCTTAGAGAGAAGGGTCTGGGGTGTCTGGATTAGGAGGGGAGGGTAGTGACAGGGGAGAAGGTGGTAGAAGCCTGCTTGGATTGAAAAGGCATCCGGACAATATTACAACGTCATTTTGTACTTGACAAAGAAAGAAAGAAAATCGGCATGAACCTGAACTTAGAAATCTGCACATAGAACGTCTCTCATAGACCTATAAGAGGAGTGCCCTGTTGTATGTCCCTTACCCTAAAGAGTCGAGTGAATATACTAGAATATTCAGTAAATCTTAACAATGCAGGAGACAGCAAAACAGAAATGCACAGAAACCAGAGGAAAGAGGAAAAAGTCCATTTCCAAGCAAGAGGGGTCTCTGGGTCCACGGGCGGGATTTCTTGGAACCTCTATTCAAGTTCTGTTCCTCTTAGCATCACCCCTGGAGACTCATGTCCTCCTCCCAGACAAGGGACCCCAGGGATCTGCATCCAGAGAGAGAGAGAGAGAGAGAGAGAGAGAGAGAGAGAGAGAGATGTCCTGGAGAGACAGCTGCACTCAGCTGTCTAAGGATTTCAGCTTCCTGTCCTGGCCTTCTGCTCCCCGGGGAGAAGGACTATCTACTGGCTTTAGGGACCACAGTGCGGGAACCAGGCCTCCCACAACAGCCGTATTAAACACAGAGGAGAAGTCCTCACCAACCAATACGCACCCAGGTCTCCACCCTTGGCTCTGCCCCGGTTACGGTGTCTGGGCCCATCTGAGGCCCTCACTGTAAGAATGCACCGATGTCACCTAAGGGCCAGGACCAAGCATCAGAGGGTGTCTTCGTCATTCAGGCTGCTGTAACAAAACGCTTTCGACCATGTCAGTTATAAACCAAAGTCACTTATGTCACAGTTCTGGAGGCAGCAAACCCAAGAGCAAGGTGCAGGCAGGTTCCGTGTCTGGTGAACCGGATCCCATCCCCACGGCTGGTGCCTTTAGTTGCTGTGTCTTTGGATGGCAAGAAGGGACTCTGATTCCATTCACTGGTGATGTCAGAGCCCCCAGGACATGATCACCCCCTGAAAGGCCCACCTCTGGATGACCTTGGGGTTACGTTTCAACATGTGAATTTTGGAGGAACACAAACAAGCAGAACATAGTGGATGGTAATTTTCCATTTTTTAAAAAAATATTCATTTTTTAGTTGTAGTTGGACACGCTACCTTTATTTATTTATTTTTATGTGGTGCTGAGGATCGAACCCACGGCCTCACATGTGCGAGGCAAGCGCTGTGCCACTGAGCCACAACCCCAACCCTAATTTTCCATTTTTTCAAAACCTGCATTTTGCTTATATGTTGTGGCTTTATTTTGGGTTCTGTTTTTATGGGTTTTTTAAAATTAATGGCAGAGCTATGGGCTTAAAATATCACAATGATCTTTCTAAATCTAAACTCTTTCTAAACAGCTACCTAAATCCTAACACTTCCTAAATATCTACCTGCAACACAATTCCGGGTTCATCCCAGTACAAATCTCTCTCTCTTTCCCTTCTTTTCCATTTCTATTGCTTATGCCTGGTCAAGGGCCTCATTACTTCTGCCTGAACTTTTCCAGTTACCTTAAATTCATATACCTTATATTCTTCCTCAGAATTAACTTTCACTTTGATAGTATAACAAACTGCCCCCAAACAAGTTTTCTTTCTTTCTTTCTTTTTTGTACCAGAGATTGAACTCAGGGGCACCCAACCACTGAGCCACATCCCCAGCCTTATTTTACATTTTATTTAGAGACAGGGTCTCACTGAGTTGCTTAGCGTTGATGAGGCTGGCTTTGAACTCGTGATCCTCAGGAGGCCTCAGCCTCCTGAGCCACTGGGATTACAGGTGGGTGCCCCAGCACCTGGCACAAGTTTTATCATTTTAAATCTAATTCATACATTTCTCTTAGAGGTCCTCTTGCATCTGCCTTGTCAAGACCCTTGGTTAGCCAATTTACATTCCCCCTCTGTCCTACACCCTGCCTCCACAGACACCCCTCACAACATATGCACTTGGGGAACTTCACCTTAAATTGGCATCATCTAGCTGGGTACCGTGGCTCATGCGTGCAGTCCCAGCAGCTTGGGAGGCCTAGACAGGAGGATCATGAGTTCAAAGCCAGCCTCAGCAAAAGCGAGGTGCTAAGCAACTCAGGGAGACCCTGTCTCTAAATAAAATACAAAATAGGTCTGGGGATGTGGCTCAGTGGTCAAGTGCCCCTGAGTTCAATCCCTGTTACCCCCACCAAAAAAAAAAAAAAATATATATATATATATATAGGCATCATCTTTGCCATGTTGCTTGGTATTACACAATTAAACATGTGGACTTTGAAGCTGGGAAGGATGGGTTGAAACCACAATTATGACATGAGCTGTGCTTACAGGAAAATGAGTGAGCCGTGGATTTGTCACACACCATCTGAGGATGATAACTCCTTAAATGATCATTGAGAAATTAAATGAGATGGCAAGTAGCAAGTCACTAGAACAATCCCAGGCATAGAGCAAATGTTCAGTAAAGAGTCAGTCGCTTTCCTGGAGTGGTGCATCTGTAAGCCAAACCACAC
The DNA here is from genome assembly GCF_964194105.1 of Spermophilus citellus. Taxonomy (NCBI): domain Eukaryota; kingdom Metazoa; phylum Chordata; class Mammalia; order Rodentia; family Sciuridae; genus Spermophilus; species Spermophilus citellus. Next base: position 54,494,923 of record NC_138198.1, on the reverse strand, counting down.
CAGGAATTACGTGCAAGTACCAGAGGCTGGGAGAGGCAGGAAGGAGTCTCCCCTCCAGCCATTAGAGAGAGCACCTCCGCCCACACCTTGACTTCAGCCAGGCAGCTTCTCTAACAGTGAGACAGTAAATCCTGCCCTTGTAAGCCACGCAGCCTTAGCATTTATTATGTCAGCTCTAGAAAATAATATGGACTCGTGGACACAAATACCATTAACAAATTTCCCAATCCCAAAGACAATTTGTGAGAGGAGGAAATTCCCAAATTCCCAAGATTACATCATCTGAAAGCATTCTTCTTCCTTTTTTTTTTATTATTGGTTGTTCAAAACATTACAAAGCTCTTGACATATCATATTTCGTACATTTGATTCAAGTGGGTTATGAACTCCCATTTTGAAAGCATTCTTCTTAAGTTTGATAAAAATGAAAGCAAAACCCAGGGAAACCTATATGCACTTAGGAAGTATTAAAACTCAACTATATGTAACATTACATTGTATGGCACTATATTATATTAATAGATATTATATTATATATTTTTATATTACTTTTAAAATAGTTTAAAAATTCTACTGAGGAAAAGAAATTTAGATTTTAAAACTATCTCTAACATATACATTGGGTTATTCTTTCCTGGTACTTATGAGATCCCTGAAGGGATATAATTGAAATATTTTTTTAAACAATCTATGAACATCATATAAGTCTAAGTATTTCTCCAAAAGAAGGTACTTTAGAGAAAGGGCTGGGTCCAAGTCCCCAAGATCACCCCCAGGTTCAATGATTCACTAGAGAGCCTCACAACCCCACCCCCACCCCCAGCTGTTCTCGTCAAGGTTAATGTTTACTGCCAGGGGCAAAGGAAAATCAGCCTCAAGAAGGCAAATAAAGGAGTTTCAGAGAAAATGAAATGCAGGTTTCCAGAGTCTTCTCCCAGCATGGGTCCAGGACACGCATCATTCCCTGAGCGCGGCATCCGTGTGGCCATCCGAGGTAGCTCAGGAGGAACTTGGTGGCTGGGGTTGGGACTGCTGGCACAGGCAATCTCTCTGCCTACCAGCTACAAAAATCCCAGCCTATAAAACACATGATTGTAACAAACAGTTTAGGTGCAATAGGTCACCCGTTTCAGTTAGAATTGGTGATAACCGTGCAAAATCTACATTCCCAGGTGCCAGCCAAGGACCATCCTTGCCAGCAACATTTCTTTGTTTCTATCCCCTGGGGGGATACCAGGGATTGAACCCAGGGGCACTTAACCATGGAGCCACATCCTCAGCCCTTTTTATTTTTTATTTAGAGACAGGGTCTCGTTAAGTTGTTTAGGGCCTTTCTCAATTGCTAAGGCCGGCTTTGAACTTGTGATCCTCTTGCCTCAGCCTCCTGAGCTGCTGGGATGACAGGTGTGCACCACCGTGCCCAGCAGAGCAGCTTTCAAAGGAAGACATTTCAGCCTGCTGTGTGAATTCTTTGTCGGCACAGTTTATCTCCTTGCCTCTTGGCCAAATGCTAACCTGCCTTTGTAGAGAAAAACTGTTATTAGTCAGACCTCCCTGCAGCAGAATAAGACCAACCTTCAAGTGATCTCAGATACAGAATTGGAACAAACGCCATGAATTACACAGCTCTGATTTAGAAATCCCAGTAGATTTCTACTTAAGTTCCTCAAAAAATTATTTTGTTCCTCTCTATTGTCCTGGAGACCAAACCCAGGATCTCACATGTGCTAGGTAAGTGTGTACCTCAAACTGGTGAACCTCCTGAGTCGCCTACACCACCACACCCCATTTAAAAGTCTTTACCTGAGGTATCAACTCAGCCACAGAATAACCCTGGCCAGTAAATTGGAGCTGATCTGAACATCTTCCCGGGCCAAGGCCTTGTGGTGGTAGTCAGGGATTCCCAGACAAGCACAACCCCGGTGGGCACCCCCACTGCGTGCCCCAAGCCAGACAGACATTAGGAGTACAGGTTAGCAATGCCCCATGAGGACTTCCAGCTCAATCTGAAAATTTTAACTGAGTCCATGGTCCTCGCAGAGTGCAAGAAGACAGTTTCAAACTAGCTGAGACCAAGTTCACCTGCCCCAGGGAACGTGAACATCCAGAGGGATTCTGTAAGGAATATGCAGGAGCTGGAACCGCTCTGTGCTGTACAATCACCAAGACTCGCCTTGAGGCAGCTCCAGTCTGCTAAACCCTGAGGTGCCAACCCTGAGCTCTGCCCTCGGCCGGGACCGGTTTCCACAAGAATCCTGCTAAGTCAGTTTAGCAGAATCCCTGTGACCTCTGATGTTTCCTCTTGGTAATTTCCCATCCACTGATCCCCTCCCTCTCCCTCAGTCATAAATATCCGCTTGCGCTTGTATTTGGAAAGCAGCCCGCCTGTATTCTGAGGTCTCTTCCCCTCTTGCAACAGTTCCTGAACAAAACTTCCTTCACTGCTCTAACTGGGGCCCGACTCTGCTTTTGTTTGACAGTCGTCAGCTCAGATCAGTGCGATCTAGCTTCAGTCAGTCTGGGTTCAAAACATTCTCCAGGCCTGGGAGAGGCTGCCTGGGCGGCTTCTCTTCAGGAAGAGAGAATTTTTCAGGAACAGTTTTGAAAACAAAGTTCACTATTGCTTTGCCTCTTTCCTGTGCCTTCCAGATACTGGGTTGTTTGATGCTTTTTTTTTTTGCATTTTTTTTTTTGCATTTTTTTTTTTGTAGTGAGGATTGAGCCCAGGGGTGCTGAGCCACATCCTCAACCCTTTTTATTTTTATTTTGAGATAAGTTCTCACTGAGTTGCTTAGGGCCTCTCTGAGTTGCTGGGGCTACTCTCAAACTTGTGATCCTCCTGCCTCAGCCTCTTGAGAGGCAGGGATTACAGGTGTGTGCCACCATACCTCCTGGCTCTAAATTTGTATTCTTTTTAATAATTATTATTTTTAATAATTAATATTTCATGCAGATATTTCATCAGGAAGGTTTGTCTGCAGGAGGACTAGAAACACTGTCACAGAAGAGCCTGTTCACACAACTTAACCAAAAAAGACACCTCATGTCCTGGAAATGGTCAGGACAAAAATACTGAATTTTAAAAAATTTCGAAATGTGCTTACACAGCCTCCCAGCCTTTCATCTTCATGATTCATCCAGTGGCTGACTGGAAAAGAGTAATCCTGTGTCAGAGATCGCCGCACATGTTATCAACTTGCTTTACTAAAGTTTGTGCACCAGGAAAAGAGGAGAAAAGCACAAAGTTGAACCGCCTGTTGTTGCCAACTGTAACTAATCCCGAAAGCCAAATAGAGGCCAGGGACAGCAGCTAGACAGACATCCCCAGAAGGAGGTCAAGAGTCCAACCTGCCGGCAATGGGCGGGAGTTCACAGTCCCCGTGACAGGACGAGCCAGCCAGCCTGAACTTGTAGTTTCATGCAGAAATCACAAGGTAGGAACGCAATTAGATTTTATGTCAGGAACACAAGCTAAGTCAGAAGCCTGCGTGCGGCTGATTCCGTTAGAGAACAAGCCCTTGCTTGTGGGCATTTACGTGTGACCCACACAGTCCTGCCAGGATCCAGATGTCTTCTGTGTTTGTCCCCCACGCGGGCATGTCCTAAATCTGCGGCGATTCCAAGTTCTGAGCTTTGAGCTTTGTTTATCGCTGCGTCCGCTTTGGGTTCGGCACAGTTTGTTCTAAATGCTGAATTAGCCGGGCTGTACAGTGTCAGGTTCCAGGACAGACGCACCTCCAGTGTGTGAACCAGGATTCCCCAGCAGAGCCAGCTGCTTTGGTTCTGCTGTGGCAAAGGCCAGTCCTGAGAGCCAGGCAGCTGCTTTCCAAGACCAGGCCACGAGCCAGGCTTCCCCAAGCCCGGTTTGCTTGCTATTCCTAGAGTCCCAATGAACGGCTGAAAACCAGGCCCAGTGGCCAGAAAATGATCAACAGCTAAGGTTCAGGCAATTGATTTACTCATTAATAACCAAAAACCGCTTCCTAAAATCTCCAAAGTGCATCTCCACATGGGGACAGCCTCTCTTTTCATGTCTGGCTCCCTCAGAGGCTCCAATAAACAAAAGTTACACCCCAAACACTCTATGGTGGGAACTTATTTTGTTTTTCATACTCAAAGACTTGAATTTTCAAATCACTCACCAGCAGCTGGAACAAGCCAAGAAGCTGAGCACCATTTGGGTTTTTTGTTTGTTTGTTTGGGGGGATTTTTTGGCAGCTTTCCTGATCAGGATGATCCCTCTGGCATTTATGAAATTGCAAACAGAATATTTTATATTAGCTTTTATCACTTACCCAGATGCAATAGCCACTAAACACAAGACCATTTCTTTAAAATTCCCTTTCCCTGCAAATATTTTAAAATTTCCTGTCTATTGCTGTTTGACTCAAGCCCCATGCCCACCCCCACCCCTGAAGCAAATAGCACTTCCAGGGTTCTCATTATGGCTGCCAAGAGGTGCCTGGAAGCAGGGTGGGTGTGGACCACCGGAAATAGACTTCTCTTTCCTTTTGCTTTTTGTTGTTATTTGTTTGCTGCAGCCCTGGAAACTGGTTTAATTTTCGGTAGACAAGAGCAACACAAACTTTTAACATTTGGGGCCTAAAGTTCATTTTTGGAAGTGTCTGGGTCCTTTCTTTTCTTCCCCAACTTGGAAAGGAAACCAAAAAAAAAAAAAATCTAGATCTGGGCCTTTCTTCCCCCTACTAAAACTACTAAAAGGTTCAGGGTGTTATGCTCGAATTCGGGACCCCCAAAAGACCACCAGAGACCAAGATCCAAGTAAACAGCAAAGAGGTGTTTATTGCAAGCTAGCTTGGTCCTCCGCGCGCGCACACACAGCAACTGGTGACGCTGAGAGGCCCGAGCCCAGGGTTTGCAGCAGTTTTATACAGTCTTTGGAGAAGGCATGGACCCCCACATACATCATAGCATCTCTTAGCAAATCATCACACACTGCGGGAAAATCAAATAACAACTCTAAAACATGATTAGCACATTCACTGGCGGGAACAAGTTGGGTAGGGGTGATTGGTTACTACAAGAGGGGGATTCATTTGAACTGATTGGTTTAAGCCAAGAGGGGTGTTCCTGCTGAACTGCATGGTTTCCCAACATGTTATCAACCACCATAAACTACTGGGAGGGTCATCTGGCATCCCAGGTATTTTCCTGTCTCATGCTGTTTGGTGGCTGCTAGGGGGTTGCTATGGGTCCCCACCTAGCCTGACTGAGTCAGGGGACACCTGGCCCAGCAGATCTCTCCTGTTATTTGTAGATAAACAACTTAGCAGGGTGGGAATGTGCCTAGGAGTGCTCTGTGGGTCTTTCCAAGAACAAAGGTGATGTCCCTTCCTTGGACAGGCTTTGCTCTGAGGTAGAGGCTGGTTTGTCAAGGGGTGTCTTGTTTTGGTTTTGTTTGTGTGATATAAGGGATCAACCCAGGGCCTAGTGCATATTAGATAAACGCTCTACCTGAGCTACATCCCCAGCCCCCTGTGTTTTTTCTTTGGACTGTAAAATAACATGAAATTTGCCATTGTAACCTTTTTTTTTTTTCTTTCGGTACAGGGGATCGAACCCAGCTGCACTTAACCACAGAGCCACATTCCCAGCCCTTTTTTATTTTTTACTTTGAGACAGGGTCTCAAAAAAGTTTTGCACAGGGCCTCTCTGAGTTGCTGAGGCTGACCTCAAACTTGGGATCCTCCTGCCTCAACCTCCGGAGTCATTGTAACTATTTTGAAGAATGCAACTCAGAAATATGAACTGCAGGTATTTCCACTATGCTGTACAGCCATTGCCACTGTTTCCATTAAACAATAACTTTCCACTTTCCCTCTCTCCCCAGCCCCTAGTAAGCTGTTTTACTCTTCGTGTCCCTGTGAATCTGCCTATGGTACATCCACCACAGGAGTGGAACCATCTCACACTGTGACCTTGTGTGCCCGGCTCATTTCCCTTAGCAGAAACTGAGCATGATATTTTCAGGTCCACCTATGTTGGCACATGTTTCAGAACTTTGTTCCTTTTCATAGCTGAAAATATGCCATTGTGTGGCAAGCTCCTCTTGTTCATTCATCCAGGTGTTGATAGACAGCTGAGTTGTCTCCGCCTTCAGTGAATACGCTGCCCTGCCCTGAACCTCATGAGAAAGTGTCTGAGCGGCTGCTTTCAGTTCTCTTGGAGATATATATATATATATGTGGAATTTCTGGGCTGCCCTTGTGTCTCAGCGGTAGAGCGCATGCGCGGCAAGTGTGAGGCCCTGGGTTCGATCCTCAGCACCACATAAAAATAAATAAAGGTATTGTTTCCAACTACAGCTAAAAAATAAATATTAAAAAAGTGTGGAATTTCTGGGTTCCCAAGACTGTCCTCAGCTTCAATGATTGACTAGAAGGATCCACTGGACCTAGAAATTGTTATATCCACATTTACTGGGGATTTTGTCGTTGATGATGTCATTTGGGGTGGGGGGTTGAACCCAGGGCTTCCTGAAAAGTGAGCAAACATGCAGGCTCCACTGCAGAGGCACCAAGCTGCCCCCACACGCCCCCCGTGGTTACCGTTTATTGCATCAAAAGAATGCAGAGGAAAATCATCCAAGGAAAAGGCCCGTGGGAAGAAGTCCCAGGAATCCAGGCACGAGTGTCCAGCAGTTCCCTTGTTTTGAGAGGAGACAGAGGCAGATCTGGACTTGACCAAATTTCTCCTTGACCACCCTTGAGTGTCTGTTCTCTGTCCCCATTCTGCATGGCTATGTGACCTTGAACAAAGCAGGTGTTACAGCCCCAGTTTTCTCCACTGTGAAATGGTAAGTAAAGACTGTTATTGATCACAGTCCTTTGCAAGGATCTTTCTGAGGCAGTCTATGTCAGCACTGACCACAACACCTGGCGCAGAGTATGTGATCAGAAGGTGACCATGTCACCATCTATTGTATTAGTGCCAATAAATATCAAATTAGTGATCTGTGTTCCTAACAGGACCCAGTTCCTATAGCTCATAATAAAATAAGAGAATACATCAGAGCTACAGAAGGCTCACCTTCAAGGTGATGACTGTGTTGGGAGGTACACAGAACTGATGAGGACATCAACTTTTTTGTTGTTGTTAGTATTATGTTTTTAGCTGTAGATGGACACAACACCTTTATTTTATATATTTAGTTATGTATGGTGCTGAGCATCGAACCAGTGGCCTCACATGGGCTAGGCAAGCACTACAACCCCAGCCCAGGGACATCAACTTTTTAAAAATACTCTTTATCTAATGACACCCATTTCTGAAAACGTGACACCCAACAGCTTATGTGCTGCTGTCAGTTGACATACATGACTCACCCCCAAATACTTTCAAAATCTACCTTCTAGGAAACTGATTTTCTACAGTCCGCGAATGCTCTGCCCCCATAGGGCATCCCTCCCTGCAAGCGTCCAGACGCCAAAAAGATCCCGAGGATCATCAGCCTTGGGTGCTCTGAGATGGGCCAAGAGAATGGCCACACTCCAGATCTTCAGCGCTCCAGAGGGAAAACACACTTGTAGACAGTACTTCTTCTGGCCGGGGCCACGGCCTACCAGGGCCCTCCAGGACAGCTAGGGCTGAGTCACTGTCAAAAGTGGTGAGATGTCACAACGGTGATGCTTATCTCCTGCTGCCCAAAAGTGATGACAACCTTAGTGGCCCCAAACAGCCCCAATTTCTGACCTCACCGTTTTTATGGGCTAGGAGACCACACAGCTGAGCAGGCTGTAGGCTCCTTGGACAGGCTGGGGCCGTGTGAAGGAGGGACAAGGGAAGAATCTGCCCCCAGGCTCAGGGTTGTTGGCAGAGTTTCAGTTCTACAAGGGCAGAGCACCAAACCCGTGAACAGACGACACTGGAGTGGCTTTTTAAAGATCTTCCTGGGTAAGGAAGCACTGACATCTAAAGATGTGGAAATCACTTTCCAAAAAGCAAAATCAGCACAGAGAGGGCCAGTGTGTTATCTCCTGGCACGTAATCCCTCACCGCAATGGCTATTTCTACCTCTCTTTTTAGATTATTCTTCAGCTCCCCAATTGCCAGAAGTGGCCCCCATCTTTGTAAATGGAAATGGGAAATCCCCTACAGGTGCATCTGCCCCCGCCGTCAAAAACCCCATGCTTCTCATTTTTGTAATATTTTTTTAGTTTTAATATACTTTTAGTATTAGAAAAAGCAGGAGAAAGATGCACTGATTCTAAATGGCTACTTTATTCCTGGAAAAGAAGACCAGTGGAAATAGGTGAGGTGTATAAACTATAGTAATAATGTCCTTGTCAGGATCCCATTGGCTAAGATGCAAATAATCAGCAAGCTGATTATTAACCTCTTATAAGGCTTTGTAAGCGTCAGGAGTTAATCTTCTTAAAGACAAAGAATATAGATCATTCTCCAAACATTGGAACAGAGGAGGTAGAGCCCTTCAAAGAACCTGTTGAAATGTAAGCCAATTTCTGTTTCCTAAAACCTTTTGTAAATCATTTAAAGAGATTTTATGTAAATGTCTAGAGCCTGTACTAAGATCTCTGCAAGAGTTAATAAATGATTCACAAAAAGTGAAAATGGGCTAATTTTTGAAAATTTCCTGGAGCTCTATTTAATTCAATATCTTTAAGTGTTAATTGGACTTGTTGGAAGATAGAGTCTAGGTCTTGTGCAGAGGGGTGGGCTAAAATAATGTCATACATATAATGTATAATCATGAGGTCTGGTACCTTGAAGAAAGGCACCAAGGCCTGGAATATATAATATTGACAAATAATAGAACTGGTTTTCATGCCTTATGTTAAGCCTAATATCGCCATCTCTGACATGGTACAGCTTGATTTAATATATGCAGAAAGAGTCAACTCCTCTATATGGCACTGTTGCAACATCTGTGAAAAAGAAAAATATAAGAGCTTATAGCCAAAGAGGAGACCCCTTGCTCTTTCTACATTCTTTCTCCTGTTCTTTGTCCATTTCTACTTAAATCTCAACATCTCATATCAGATACCCCTTTTCTTCTACATCTGTGTTACCCTACTCTTACTCACTATCTTTTGTTCTTGTTAGCTTTCCCCATTTTCCTTCTGATCTTCTCTAGCGATAGCTGTCTCTCCCAAACAACAGTGGGCCACTGCTGCAATCTCTTCTCCACCCGGAGTGAGCCACTAACAGCCAGCAAAATAACATAAAAGAAGTTTGAGGCTTGTTTATGTGTTTGCTACTCCTGCTGAGGAGCATTTTTCAGAGCCAGTTGGTCTCCAGACGTCAGTATTGAATATTCCTTCCAAAGGAAACCATGGATTTGTAGCTAAAAATTCTTGCCAAAAAGTTTCTAATTGCTCATAGTTTACTTTTATACCCTGGGCATTTAAAAGCTGTTGTGTAATTAGTAGATGAGCATGTTTATGTTAACCACGTAAATTACCCATTGCCCTGACCGCTTATGTTTTGAGCTTTGCGTTTCCTTATGGCCAGGGATCCCTCAAGCAAAATCACCTGATTATCCAATGTTTGAGCACCAGAATGCTGAAGGGCCTGCCCTTCCAACATCTACTGTGGGAGCTTGAGGGCATGGAGAAACCCCTCCAGAGATTGTTTCAGAGAACCACATATGCTTTATTTCACAGCAAAAATAGCTTTAAGAGTGAGTATTTGCCAATTTACATATAACAGTCATGATATGCCAGAGGTGATTCACAACAGACCATCTTATGGATGTCCAGACATCAAGAGTCTAGAAACTGACATGTAGGCTGACCTTGCACCAACAGAGCAACTTGTCAAAGGAACAAGGAAGTTGCACTTGACAGTGTTCTGACAGAAATTTGTTCCCAAACATAATATTCTATGTTAGAATTCCCCTGCTGAACAATGAGCAAGATAAGCATTCCTCCATGTAGTTCCAAGGTCAGGTCCTGCAACAAAAACTGAAACTAAAAATCTATAAAGTCTTACTTAGAACTAAGGCCTGTTTATCTGAACCTTTATGCTAGTGTTTCTTGAGTACCTGGAATTGTTTCTTGTAACAAAATCAGTAATGCATGTATATTGGTCATGGCACACACTACCTTCAAATAGTTAAAAGGAAAATATGATTTGTAAAGGGTTAAAAGTACACTAGTGAATGAAAAAAACTATACTAACCTCCTATCTTGAACATCACTATACACATATTCTGCATAATTTCAGTGCAAAGTCCTTTACTATATGCTGGAATACTTGCTCTCGACCTCTCTTGGCCTTCTACCTCTCTGTAATGATTTTTAAATGAATGTCCTACCGCTCTGTTCTGTCTAGTAAAACCTTATGCATCCCTGCCAGACCTGGAGTAGATTTTCAGACTTAACCCATTAAATTCCCAGGAACTCAATTCTATGACTATTTCAATGAAATTGATACAGGTGCATTAAAATAGGTTTGAACTTATCATTGAGAGCTTATATATTATCATGTTGCTGTTAATCAACATTATATCTATTTTAATGTACTTATAGTCTTATAACCATTACATATCACATAATTATATGTCATATACTGTATTTAGGCTTTCATACGTGTTCCACATCTGGGACGATGGGACACAGTTTCTCTTCCCATGGCTGCATCTCACACAAAGAAAAAGGGCTAACATCAGCCATTTGAGAACCTATGCATAAGACACCTCTTGGGATGCAAATAACATTCAGAAGTAGGTTCTGCACAGATCCACCTTGGCTAGAATAAAGGCATGGAACATGAGATTTCAGAGATGGCAATAGCCAGAGGTTCTGGAACATTGTGCTGGGTGAGAGGCAATGTCTGCTCAGTATCAGTGGCATCAGGAACTTCCCTAAGCAATATGCAGTATAACTTTATGGTTTCTCCCAACCGTATAGTTTCCAGCCCAGATTCTCAGACCCCTTTAGAAAATCTGTAAGCTACCTAATGCCCTTCAATAAATGTTTAAGGCCTGCAACTAAGTATTCTGGCAGATACATAAAGTACAAATTTTGCATCTTATTCCAAGATATTTTAAGACCATTAGTGGATCATGCATAACTTGGTTCTTTTAGAATACACAGGGACTTACACATTACAGTGATAGTTTAAGATATCAAAATGTAATGAAGAGTGGAGTCACAGGGCTTTTTGATGTTTTAACAACTTTAGGCAGAGTGAGCAGTCTGTTTGACCACTTCTTACCTGCCCACTAAGAATTAGGTAGTGTGTTTTCTGTATTGAATATGGGCAGGACCATGACCAATTGCATCAGTGTTAAAGAAGCTTTGTGACTTCCAAGAATAAATCAAATGACACAATAGACACACCTCTGCCTTATATCCTGAGATACCCCAAGCCATCATAAAAAAGTCTGGTTACCCAAATACCACATGCTGAAGGTAGCTGAGACCATATTGATGAGCCATATTAGGTGATCTCACTGACAGACCCAGCTGAGGAATCAGTTGTGAGACACAGTCTGATGTTTTGTGTGTTTTTTTTTTAATTGATACTTGTATTGTCTGGTCTTCCCTTGACTTTCTTGCCAAGATTTGATTATTGGAGGAAAACTAACTCTTGCCTGGTCTTGCCTTATCTGGCCTTGCCTTGCCTCTTCGTGGCATGGCTGCTGAGAAGTTAAGACTTGCTTGGCCTTGCCTAGCATGACCTTGACTTGTCCTTCCAGCCTTGTTATGGCTTGTGCATCAGGGGAAGTCAAAGCTTGCCCTAACTTGAATTGGTGGCTTGCTTCATTGACCGACCATGGTTTAGCTATGAAGGGGAAAACCAATCTTGCCTTGCATTATTATTTCTTTTTCCTTTGATATCCCTTGCTGTGATTGAGCTTCTAAGAAAAGCCAAATCTTCCCTGGTCTGGCCCAAACTTTCATGGCTTGGTCATGAGGGAAGCCAGGCTTTGCCTGGCCTGACCTTGCCTTCTGTATCAGGAAAGCCAACCCTTGTTTGCTTTTCTTCCTCACCTTACCTTTCTTCTCTTGCATTGCTATGGCTTGGCTACTGAGGGGAAAACAAGCCTGGCCTTTCTGCATTTTGCCATGCATTGCCTTGAGATGGCTGTCTTTGGGAAGCTAAATTTGTCTCATTGTTCCTGTCCTTGCCCTTAGCTTTGCTATGAAGAGGAAGCCAAGCCTTTACTTTCCTTGCTGTTTTGTCTTTTAAAGACTTGACTGTAGAGGGGAAGCTGAGTTCCCCTTGCCCCATGCTGCTTTGCTTTCACTTCACTGGGCTGTCAGAAGGAAGCCTCACCTTGCCTTCTTTTCCTTTCCAGGTCTAAGAAACCTCTGTATTCTCAAATATTAGTATTAAGGTTCTTATTCCAGATGCCAAGAAGGGGAATAACATGGATGGTGGAAGGAGACAGACATCATTATACAAAATACATGTGTGAAGATGTGAATTTGGTGTCAACATATCTTATGTATAAACAGAGATATGGCAATTTGTGTTATAAAGATGTATTAAAAATTGTAATGCAAAAAAAGAGAGCTCATGTATAATGGCATAATTTGGCATGAACATACTTTATATACAGAGTTATGAAAAATTGTTCTGTGAATGGATAAGTATGAATGTAATGAATTCCACTATTGTCATGTATGTAAGAAATAAATAAGTAGATAAATATATAAATAAAATAATACCATGTCACATTTATTCTTTTATGTTTTAATACTCAGGGAATACTCAGAAATATTCCTTTGTGTTTTTTTTCTCTCTTTTATTGAGTGATTTCCTGCTTGCTTAAGACACCCCTATATTAACTAGCTCATAAAATATACATTATTTTAGTATCCATTAAAGATAATGTACCCATTTTTATAGTCTCTTCAGCATTGTTTTGGCCATACTTACCTCTACATTATTTGCAATAAATATTTTATATATATTTTATATATATATATTTTATATATAAATGCAATAAATATTTTATATATATATATAATATATTTAGCATCGAAAACATATATATATATATATAAATAATATGGCTCATCAATATTTTATATATATATATTTAAAATACTTTATATATAAATTATATATATATATATAAAAAATATTGATGAGTCATATTTGTTTTCACTGCTAAAGATTGACAACAAGGCTTTCTTTCAAATGCATAGCAAAATGTCATAATGGGGACAGATCTCATTTTGTTCTTGTTTGATTGTATGTTTCAATTATAACAGGATGATAGTGTAGTGTATATATAGCATTTTTTTTCTGGGTGCTACTAGGGACTGAACCCAAGATTGCATTACTTCTGAGCTGTACCCCGCAGCCTATTTATTTATTCTTATTTTGAAACAGGGTCTAAGTTTCTGATGTTCTTAATGAGTTGCTGAGGCTGGCTTTGATTTTGTGATCCTCCTGATTTATTTTCCCATTACTAGGTTTTCAGGCCTGCACCATTATAGCCAGTCACTATTTTTTTTTTTTTAAGAGAGAGTGAGAGAGGGGGGAGGGAGAGAGAGAGAGAGAGAGAGAGAGAGAGAGAGAGAGAGAGAGAGAGAGAATTTTTAATATTTATTTTTAGTTCTCGGCGGACACAACATCTTTGTTGGTATGTGGTGCTGAGGATCGAACCCGGGCCGCACGCATGCCAGGCGAGCGCGCTACCGCCTGAGCCACATCCCCAGCCCCAAAGTCACTATTTTTTTTAACATTACATGCATGTGGCCCAGAAACCACATTAGACCAAGATAGTTAATAATAAATTAAAAAAGATATAAATTAACTAAAAGACCCCTTGAATATTTCTTTTTTTAAAGAGAGAGTGAGAGAGAGAGAGAAGGAGAGAGAGAAATTTTTTTTTATTTTAAAGAGAGAGAGAGAGAGAGAGAGAGAGAGAGAGAATTTTAATATTTATTTTTTAATTTTCGACGGACACAACATCTTTATTTGTATGTGGTGCTGAGGATCAAACCCGGGCCGAACGCATGCCAGGCGAGCAGGCTACTGCTTGAGCCACATCCCCAGCCCTTGAATATTTCTTAGTAATATATTAGAAAAGCTAATTTTAAAATTTGTTCATATGTGCACATGAAAGCTCCATGAAGAATAAATATTTCAAAGACAATATTTCTTTGTAGACACAAATTAGCTTATTCCAGGATATTCAAATATACAAATTGGTTATATGGATTAATTGAATTCAAAAACAGAAATAAAAGTGGAGAAAATTTTTAAGTAATGTCATTTAGAAATCTGAATTTTTGAAAATTTTACATAGTCACTTGAAAAATGTTGTGTGACACAAGTTGAGATATGCTTACAAAGGAGCAAGAGAGGTACATAAAGTACCTTTAAAGTGATTTGCTACATTAGCAGAAAATTGGATATTGCATGAAGACCATCAAATTAATGCCTGTAGACCAATCCACAGCATGGTCATATGTGTAAATAAAGGCACCTTTTTGACTCTTTTGTTTTATTTTATAGCTGCTAGGCATCAACCTCAGGAACTTTCATGCACACTCATAGTAGGCAATCACCCTGCCACTATTCTAGTAATAAACAGATTTGGAATGAGTCCACTCCCATTCATTTATTGTCTATTACAGATTTCAGACAATAGCAACAGAAATTTATTGCATCCCAATTCCTAACATAAATAAAATTACTATTTTCCAAATTTATCTCTTATTCATATCTCATTGTGATTTTAAGATATTGAGGATTTTTTTTACAATATATCAGGTTTTCTAAGTGAAAAATTATAAGATTAATAATAAAGAACTTTTAATCTTTCTTGTGTATATGTCATTTATCACCTTTCTTTGCTTAAATGTTTCTATTTTCTATTTAAGTATATAAACAGCATTAGCTGGCATGCGTCAGGTTCAAGATTTTAATTGAAAAAATTAAGTGTTTTGCCATCTAAAAATGGTGCTGTCTCCTGATTTGCAGAAGTGGTGCTCATTTATTTTTCACTTTAAGTCCTGTTTTAATTAGAAGTACTCACCAAGATGCACCTTTATCTGTACTCCTCATTAAAGTGTTGAATAGACATGAGAATAATCTCTTTAACTTATGGATTACTATATCTAGAATGTATTTTTTTTGTTTTATAGATTCTCTTTACAGATGTTCTAATTAGATTTTTCCACTTCCATTCATTTGTACAACTTTTATGCCATTGAGTTTATATTCATGTTTTTTGATATTAATAAAATAAAACACCAAGACTTCCATGATAAAATTCTGCAGTCCAGAACATATTGAAGCACCTTAGAATCTAATGATCTGATCCTTAAATTTACCTAGAACTCAGTTATTAACCTATACTGTCTGCTTGCCCACCTAATGGTAGCTTATAGTCCGATTTCTGATATAATTTATCCATTCATATTTGTTACTGAGTTATTTTTATTTCTTTGAAATTTCTCGAGTGAATTGCTATTAATTACCTGCCATGTTCTTTTGTGATTTTGATTAATTTATTCATTGGTATAGGAGATTGAACTCAGTCTTTCACCAAGCTCCATCCCAAACTTTTTCATATACTAATCTGACACAGAGTCTCATTGTTGCTTAGGGCCTTGCTAAATTGTTGCCACTGGCCCTGAATTTGTGCTCTGATTCAGCCTCCCAAGTAAAATCATTTGGAAAAATGTACATGCCAATCTCCTGAACTTTTTGTTTGTTAAATTCTCTTTACTGGACTGTGGTTATTATTCTTTCTCAATACTAGTATTAAAGTTTCACTTGCCTTATTTTTTCCCTTTATTTAAGGTTGAGAAGCTTGACACAGTGCCTCATGCCCTTAATCCCAGCATGGTAGAGGTGGAAGGAAGCAGAGCATCCTTAATTGGAAGCCAGCCTGGGTACTTAGTGTCTCAAAATTAAAAGTGGTCATTTAAAAAGGATGGTGTGTACAGCTCAGTGGTGGAGTACCCCTGGGTTCCATCCCCAGTACTGGGGGTCAGGGAGATTGAGAACCACAAATTTAATGATCATTTGTATTTTCAATTATATATTTGATAGATTTATCCCTAATATTTAATTTATTGTCATTTATTTTTCATTGTTTAGTATTTCTTAATACTTTTAAAACTGTAGTTTTTGACATTCTTGTTTCTTAACAGAAACACTAAGAAACCTTATTTTCTAGGCCCCACAGATTTTACAGGATAGCATGGCTCTGTGTTATGGCTTTTCTTGGGGTGCTCCTTGAACTAGTTTGCCTTTGGTTGAGAATTTTAGTTTCAAACTTCTCTCTCCTGGTGGCTGCACACAATCTTCACCAGCAAGCCCAGTTAAGTATTTAAGGGCTTTGTCACCCTTGCTGTGGATACACTCTCTCCAGACACTTAGCTTTCTAGGAAGAAAGCTGTGGAATTCTACCAAAAGTACATAAACTTTTCTTCCACCTGGTTTCTGCACGGTAGGTTCTTTGATGTTCAATGGTTTTTCCTCTTTCTCAATGTGACTAATTATCAAAATATGCCACCAGTTCTGTGTCACAGTAGACAGAAAACAGTTCCCTAAAAATCCAGAATATTGGAGCTATGTTCTCCTTTCTCTGACACCAAAAGGGGAAAACTGAGAATTGGGCAGTTTCTCCTGATCATACTGGTGTGTCAACTTGGGGGAAAAGCTGATCTGTGAGAAAGGCAGAAGTTTTCCTTTACCATTTAGTGAGGCTGTTCTTGGTTTTGCCCTCTATCTCCAGTTCTTATTAGTTTTACTACAACTATTTGGCTGGGTATTGAGGCTATTTATATACATTTATGTGTGGTTGTGGGAAAGAGAAATCATTTGTACAGCTGTTTTGGTGGAGTCTAAACTCCCTTCATCCACTTGGGAGTTCTTGTTATTAGAAGTGGAAACGTTCCATTGATATTCATCAATTGTAATTGTAAAATTGTAAAATTAAGTGCATGAAATTAAGGGTAGATGTGTTAAAAGTAAAATTCAATGGTAACTTTGGAAAAAGTAATTCTTGGAGTTATGCAAGAAGAGAAAAACACAAGAGTGAGATTCACAAATGAATGGAAGACTTGGGATGTGGCTTAGGATAGAGCATATTCTGGATTCGATTGGAATATCATCAATCAATCAAATAAAAAAATTAAAAACTGATTTTAATTTAGTGTTTGCAGACCCTCCTTTTGAAAGACATTGTATCTAAGTGGAATAATGGAGAATAATCTTTGTTCTTCTTTAACTGTATTTTTCAATCTTTACATAATGATCATATGTAAAACTTGAACATTTTAAAAATTACATATGTAACACCAAAAATGCTAAAAAAGTATTAAGTAATAAATTCATAAAAATTTAATCTACAGTCACCATGAAAATTTCTTCCTGATTTATTAAATAAACTGAGTATTAATTTTCTCATTCTTAATGATAATACAGGGCTGGGGTTGTTTCTCAGTGTAAGAGAATTTTTCTAGCATGGATGAGGCATTGTTTTTGATACTCACCACCACATATAAATAAATAAATAAAATAAAGGTCTATCAACAATTAATAATATTTTTAAAAAGATAACAGAATAAGTTTCAAGGGCATATATGCAAAGTGCTTATTAATATTGAAATGGTGAACTCAATAACAAAACCTGAGGGCAAATTCAGAAAATATTCTTATTTCATAAACTGAATTGTACAGAAAGTCTGTAGAAGAATGATGTGGTGCATATGAAGTGTGTTGTGCATACAAAAGAAAAAACATACATGCAGGTCACCACTCAAGTTTCACAGCATTAGAGGAACATTGGATCAACAAATTAAGACTAAATCCAGAATGTAGCTTGTTTTGGCAAATAAAGTGTTTCTGTTGTTGTTTCCTTTTGCCATGCTGAGATTTGTCCTCACGCTTCATATGTGCTATACACGTACTCTACCACTGAGCCTCACCCACTTACGCTGAAAATATAGTTTTATTGGAATGCCATCAGGCATTCAATTATTATATTTGCAGATTTTAGGCTATGACCACAGAGAACTTCTGGTCCACAAAGCCTAAAGTCTTCACGATGTGCTCCTCTAAAGAAATATTTGCAAATTCCATTGGTATTAATTTTAATATCACCAAATATATTGACATATTGATGGAACAGGGATCCCTATGTGCAATCTACCAGCAGCATTCAGGTTAACTTGAGAGTCAAATATTTGAGCATTTATCCACTGGTTATGAAAATTAAAATCTAATTATAAACTGAAGAAAAATCTATAGAACTACTACTGAAACACACCATTCAAAAATCAAAATCAAAGATATCATGAATAGCCCAGAAATGCTCAGGAACCATCCCAGATTAAAAAAAAACAACATAAGAAACAAGACCACTGGACACAGTGAATAATTGATATTAAAATTTCCCAAAATTGGATTTATTTTGGTTCAAAGACAATTGTTAAAATAACTGTCAAATTTTGAATAAGATTTGTAGAGTAGATATTCACAACATAGTTTACTTATTTTGATCATTGCACCATAGTTACAGAGATAATTTCTCATTTTTAGAAAATGTGAGATTTTTTTATTTACAAATAAAAAGACATTGTGTGCATCTTGCAAATGTTTCAGAGATAAAAACTGTTATGTACCTAGATTTATCTAGAAATGAAGAATAACATTTAGGGAATGTTTCTTATGAATTCCTTTCACTGCTGTCTTAAATCTTCTATAAATCTGAGATTATCAAAATAGAACATTTCTGAAAGAAAAATACATTTTTAAAATATTAACAATAAAATAAACCATGAATCTGTATAGGTATAATAAATGAACAAATTTAGTGGTGAATGATACACATTTATATTTATATTAATATTTATAGTCTCAAACTATCTTCACACAAATAATAATTACAAAGTAAAATCCTGCAAATACCACATTAATGACCAATATTAACATCAGCAGTAATGAGGATATTATAGGTCACATGATGTGATTCAAAGTGAACATCATAGAATTGATTTCTGTGGTACTCTTGCCAAAAACATGTAATCTAGCTCCAATCCATTTTAAGCACATTCTACAAGCTTTCCCTCTGAAAAATTCAAGGTCATGAAGGTTAAGAAAAGACTAAGGAATATTTAATTCAGAAGGCATCTATAAAATAAAACAATTAAGTTCATTTCATGTCTCTGAAGAAAATATTTTTTTTATAAAGAACAATATTAGGCTACTAGAAAAACATGAAAATAATCTGAGGATTAAGTGGTCCAAGGCATTATGATAGAATGTATAAGTGTTGATTTGAGAAACAGCATTTGCTTAATGTGTGTTTTTTTTTTTTTTGCTTTTTTTCTTTATACAATCTTGGAAAATACTAGTGAAGTTGCAGGTTCTAATGCAAAGTACTTTTTCCCACTGAAGCATTTTAAAATGAATTGTTAACATATGCCATCTTTCATGATAGGTTTAGTATTTCCTACAAGTCAGAACATGCTAGATAACAATATAACCTTCATAATGAAACTGATACAATTAACAACTATGCTGTTACCTGTTAATATTTGAAAAATATACTCATAATAAATGAATGTTGAATTGTAGTTATCTAGCATGTTCTGACTTGTACAAAATACTAAAAATATCATAAATGATAGCATATGTAAGCAATTCAATTTAAAATGCTTCAGCAGAAAAAAGTACTTTATATTAGAACCTGTAAATTTACTATTATTTCCCAAGATTGTATAAACAAAGAGAAAAGGAAAAAAAATAAAGATAAAACACTAAGCAAATATTCTTATTAGAAAAATTATTAAGTCAGTGCCTGAAATACAAATTTAAAGATGGCAGTATAATAATTGCAATACATTAATCCATTATTGAATATAGTAACCAGCATGTAAAAATAATGTTGCCTAATTCTCTGGACCCATATTCAGTGATATAATATAAATAATCCATCATTAATGTGATATTTAGATCTACCAAATTAGTGTTGACTTGGTTGCTGAATTGAGCTTAAATGCTAACATTTAGATAGTCTGAAAACACATCTAATAAAAACTGGTTTGCACTTGCACTTCAAATTTTCTTACAGATATAAATAATTTTCATATTTTGATAATTTCATTATATATGTTACACACATCCATTTCAATAAAGTATTTACATCATACATTTCATAAATAATGTAAATATTATATTAACAGTCTGAAAAACACAATATTAGCTTTCATTTTTTTTTCTTAAAATCTCTGTATATCCTTATGAAGTTTCCAGAAGTACATCTTGTCTTGTCTTATTAGTAATTCTTAAGGCAGAAGCTCCCATGGTCAGGATTCAAATTCTGCAGCAAGTGAAGAGAAAAAGAATTATATTTTTTCTCAAACATTTTATAAGTATAAATCAGTGAAGAAGTTTAGAACTTTTCATTGTTTATAAGAAGAAAAAAAGATATGTCCACAATACAAAATCACTATGGAATGCAGTATGCCCATATTTTCATACACAGTTGTCATTATGACTGAGTATCAGAGCTTTGGGTTTTCCACCCCTTATGCATATATTTGACAACCATATGCTAGGGTATTCTGGCAAGAACTGGGATGACAACATGGAGATGATAATGGACACCTCTCAACAGTCATATACAATAGCTTCAAAAGCAGACAATCAGGCAATTTCTATACAGAGTCATTGGCATTAGGACAAGGATAAAACAGGTTACTACTGGAACACTTAGAAGGGACTTCTGTCCCAAATTTGTGTTAGTGTTTGAGGTCCTTCAATGGAAGTGATACATGAGTTAACACCTGAAGTAAAAGGAGAAATTGTGAAACAAAGGGAAGAGGTGCATGCAGACACCGAGATGAGAAAGAACACTTGTGGAATCACAGTGGTCCAGTGTCACTAGAATCTAGAGCAAAGTGCCAATAAAGCAAGTGAGATGAGATAGCCTGAGTAACCTGACAAAAATCCAGTTGTTTGGATATTTTAATTTTTGGCTAAGAAACTTCATATTTTTATTGAGGCAAATGTAAACTAATGACAGAGTCATGACAGGGTATTTTAAACGTGTGACTGTTACTAAGTCAGTCTGGGATTTTGGCCATAAACCACAGAAAATGGGTGATGCCATTTTTTTCCCACAAAAGAATGTCAGTGTATAGGCTGACAGTTTCATAGTGGGGCAGAAGTGGGAAAAAAGCAGTTTCACACTTAAGGTCTTTAATTTGTTGATATTCAGAATTGGAAAAAATACATAGCTCTTTAATTGTAATTGACTTCAGAAGTTATGACCAGCAGTTTTTAACATTTGGCTCATTATAGATGTGCACTTGATGAGTTATGTGGTAAATACTTCCAACTCTTATATAAATATCACCATGTAGAGTGTTCTTTGTATAAAACTCTTCTCTTACTAATTCCCCAAATAGGGTCTAAAATATATTACTGAACATAGTAAGTATGTTGTAGTGATAACAATAAGGTGGTGTCTAATGCCTTTACACATTTGATGTGAAAACAAATGATTTTGACTGACAGAATTCCCATTCCTGTCTTTATGTTCTATTTTTAAAGAAAATTATTTTAAACAAAATTTTTACTGGTGCATTTGACTATATATAATAGAGGAATTGATTATGACATATTCACAGATGCACATAAAATAATTTGATCACTCTTCCTCTCTAGTAGTTTTTTCCTCTCCTTCTCCCTTCACCTTTGAAGGCATTCTGCAGTGATTACGGAGACATATCTTTGAAACGTGATGAAAGAGTTTAAAAAACACTCTTCTATTCAGGCTAGCATGATATGGCAAACTAATGTTCCACAAGGAAATGTAGAACTATTACATTAAGTTTTAAATAAACTAGCTTATGCATAAGTAAAAAAGAAACATCACTTTCTCTCAGAAATACATTGGAAAAAGAGTTGCCTCCCAAATCCCCTTTGCATTGTGTCTACATTCATACACAATTTCTCATTGTTTTGTAAATGGTAAATTATCTCATTTTTTTCTGGTAAGAACCAATAAGAACAACTTCTACTTGCATCCTGCATAACAACTAACTTTCATTCTCTTTTTGTAAATAGTCATCCAATTTCATGACTCTGAAGCACTTCAAACCTGATTCTCTCATTTTTTTCAGAAAGATATTCATGTAAGCTAAGAAACTGAAAAAAAACCATAAATCAGCTATTAAATTAAATTGTAATTTATATGTTAAAATTATTTCTTTCTGTCATAACTATTTAACTTCAGCATTGTTTTATAAAGCTTAGATTTGTTCTCCTGTGATTTTTTAGGTCAAAATGCCAAATAAAAGAATAAGGTTGAGGCCACATTTAACATAGATATGCATGGCTTTACTATGTGTTAAGAAGTTCATCAAAACACCATTGAAGCAGGGTGTGATGGCACATGCCTGTAATCACAGTGGCTTAAGAGGCTGAGACAGGACAGTCTTGAGTTCAAAGCTAGTTTCAGCAACCGTGAGGCCTAAGCAACTCACTGAGACCCTGTCTCTAAATAAAACATGAATAGGTTTGGGGATGTGGCTCAGTGGTCAAGTGTCCCTGAGTACAATCCCTGGTGCAAAGAAACAAACAGCCAAAAAAAAAAAAATAAATAAATAAAATAAAATAAAACCATGAAAGCTCTAAACCAAGGTGCAATGAAAGCAAGATGGTATCTTTTATTTGTTCATTTTCAAGCAGATATTTCATTATTGTAATAATACCCCTGATAAAAAAAATTGTCAAATATTATAGAAATATCTTCAAATGGGTTCAAAATAGCTGGACATTGTTTTTCTTATTAGTTCTTAAAAATATAGCTCATCATTTTTGGACTAATATTTGACTCGCTCAAATGAAGTCTTAGTATGAAGGAAATCACCTGGTTGTACTGAAGGGCTCCTGCTATACAACCTAACCCTAACCCTAACCCAACCCAAGCCAGGGAGTTGGGGACAGCACTCAGTGTGGAATAGTGAAATGAATCTGATCAAATTTTTTTGTGAATCCATATGAAAATATCGCAGTGAATTTCACCTTCATGTATATTCATAATGCATAATTCAAAAAGAAACTTAAAAACTACAAATAAGTATAAGATCAGTAGAGCAGAAGAAAGAGAACACAGGGAGGAAGAAGGGGAGATAAAGTGGAAGTACTGGTCACTGAATTAGAGCACATTATATTTCATGCTTGTTTAATTATTTCAAAATTAACCTCAATATTATTTATGTCTAAATACACTTTCAAAATTTTCATCAAATAAAAGAATAATTTAAATTTTCCATAACAGTAAGTGGAAGGATTGTTGCTCAGTGGTAGAGTACTTGCCTACACATGTGAGGCACTGGGTTCAATCCTCAGCACCACATAAAATAAAGAAAATATATAACTAAAAAAAATATTTTAAAAAGAGAGTAGGTAGAAATTCTCCATATGTGGGCACAACACTAAAAGAACCAGAACAGAGACAGTGTATGCAATTATGGGTTTGTAATTTCTCTAAAGAAGTGTACATATTTCTAGGGGGCTTCAAACTTCCAATTAAAGCAATGTTGGTGGAAGAGAGACAGAAATCAGCGATGTATGACTTTGCAAGTAACAATGCTGCCTTCTTGAAAGACGCTCCTTGGAAGATTCTTGAGGATGCCATTAGAAATATGGATATTTTAAAGATAAATATAGCAGATGATGTATACCTTAGTTTATTTGACTACCAAAGCCATTTTACTATGTTGAAGTATATTAAATCATCATGGTTTCCTTAAATACACGCAACTAGAAAATTTTAGTAAAGCTAGAAAGATTCATATTTAGTGAACCAGTTCAAGGACTTAAAGAATGTTCCTTGAAGATATTGTCAAGCATTTATTACCATCATATGTATATTCTACCTATTACCTAGATAAATTAAGCATTTGACAATGAGACAATTCAGAGCAACAGCCACTGGTTCAGAACAAGATAGGTGAGTGGGTGATCAAGATAGATTAAAGCTGCTGCCTAGAAAGTTGGCCCATGAATTTGTTACCAGGGCTTCAGGAGACTGCCCATTCATTCTGTCATTCACAGGCCCCAACACTGATCATCAGAATATTTTTAACCACTTTGCAGGTTATACTTCCCATCATCACAAGTATGACAATGTAGAGAGGAAAAACTATATAGAACATTTTGTCTCTAGATACCATGTAAGGATAATATTTAAAAATTAAAATAAAAATCAGTTAATCTGTCAGGTGTCAGAATGTGCCCAGAGTGTAGTTATAGCAACACTGGACACTTAAGGTTTCAGTTATAATCTTTCAAAAATTGTGAAACTTGTTCATGTTTCCATGTAGAAGCAGTTTTGTCACAATATAACTATGTGAATCACAAAACTTCAAAAATACTTAACTAAAAGTCTAATAGACAGGGAAGAAAGCTTAATAGTTTACCTTCAGATGTAAAATGCAAAGGTGAGTGAAAGATAAATTTCCTAGACTAATATTTCAAGAGTACATTCATTTCCTAACATTACTTCCACAAATTATAGGGTCTAGTTCGCTTTTGCATGCTACCGATCTCATCAACCTGTCTCAAAGTTATGCAGTAGACACAAATTAAGGAGACTAAGTTGCTCTCTTTCAGTCTAGGTTTTGACATACTTGTGGAATCTGGATTGTTGTCTATGGAAGTGCCTATATTCTCTCAGTTGCATTTCTTAGAATTTTCAGTTCAGATTCCAGATGGCTAATTCTGAGTTCCATCTGACTTCTTATTGAAGTAAAATTAGTCTTTCTGAACTGCTCTGTAATTTCCAGAGCTGCTTCTTGTGTCTAAAGAACATAAAAAGAATATATTTTAAAAATAATTAGAACCCAAATAATTATTATGTAGTTATTTTATTTAGTTCTGAGTCAAAAATTCAGACAGCAATTTTAAATGTGAAGAAAAAAATATTAGACTGTAAACTTCTGTCATCAGTATCAATTACATTAAATCTGAACCAATAATAATTGAGTTCTTCCTCTCCCCCTCTCCCCCCCTCATTCCCTGCCCTCCTCCTCCTCCTTTCTACTGCGAATGGAACCCAGGGCGTTGCACAGGCTAGGCTATCTACCATTGATCTGTGCTCAAAGTAATGAATCATTCTCATGTTAGCACTCAGATCATCCGACAATTTAAAGAATAATAGAATCAATTCTAAATATGAAAGTTGAAAATTTTAACTTAACAATTCAAAAGTATATTTCTGCATCACATTGTTTTCTCCTCATAGTCTTACTTATGCCCACTATTATCAAATATCCAACAGTTATCTGATGAAAATTATTACTCAGATCAAATTAGCTGAAAGGATGATGTAAATTGTGGTATTTGAAGGGGCATCAAATGTCTTCCTTCTCTTAGAAATCTACACAACATCTTTCCTCAAGAGATATAGAATACACCTATGATACGTATATCCAAAATACAGTTTACAATGAAATGAATTAAAGCAAACTGCAGATAAGTAAGATAGCCTGTAAAATCAGAAATACTTGTTTTTGCTTCTCCTCTAAATCCCATCTTGCTCGATGTTCAATGTCACATTCCCACCGTACTCCTTGGCCTCGTTCTACTCGAGTGCTCCGTGTGTGCCTTGGAAAGTTTACTACATTTTCTTCCAACTTCTTTTGATTCCTTTCTATTTTTTCAAATGTATCTTGTATACTTTTTATAAAAAACAAGTTTTCCATAAAACAGTCATAGTTTGTTCTCAAATGTAAATGCTTTGAAGATGCATTTTTCATCTTTGCAGTGAGATCATCCATCTGCATGAATAAAAGAAGTATGAAAAAACACAATACGAAAATAAGATACTGAAAATATTCGACACAAACTCAAACAACAAATTTTACATAAATTCAATTGCAACAAAACATAATCTATACCAGCATTATGAAGAGTAGATAAAGTTTCGATAATAAGGTATATTAGCTTTTCAGTTGGTAAGGATTACACATCTATAAATCCCAATTCTGGCTACATAATAAATGTTGAGGAAATCTATATAGAAGATGATTTTTCCTATACTGAATTTACTATTGGTTTAAGTGAATTTAATTTTATATTTTGTCACTGAAATATAGTTAGAATAAAAGTCTTAACAGGCCAATCTACTAACAAAAAATATTGATTGATATCAAATAGTAATTTTGTTAAAACAACTATTAGGCATTAATATTTTCCATTCATTCTAGAATAGGTGTGGATATCAGATATTACTCTCACCTTGGGAGAATTTATATCTCAAGAAGATAATCACCATGCAAACACTGTTGGTGACAGAAAAGTCAGAGAAAGTGCATGAAAAATAAAAATTCATTTTATGTGATCTCTGAATAATCATGATCAAGTGAATAAAAACAGACAAGTCAGAAAGTACAGCATGAATAAGACAGAGATATGGTACAATCGGCACAATTCATGAAGACCACAAAGAGGCAGGGTAATAAAAGCATGTCCAAATATTAACTTGTAAATAGATGCCCCCAGTCATGTAGTACTGGAGTTGTCAAGAGGTGGAAGCATTTTTTGGTTTAGCAACTGATAACTGGCTAAGTGACATGGTCATAAAACAAAATTCTACTAGACAACAGAAAGAAATAAAATAGTGATGCTTGCTACAACACAGAGGATCCCTGAAAAAAGTATTCTAAGTCAATGAAACTGGTAAAAAACAAAAGACCTACTATTGTATAAATTCACTTGTATGAAATATCCATTACAGAGTAATTTTAGAGTTAGAACTATAAGCCAACTTCCAAACAAGATTTCCAAAAAGCAAAAGTTAATATCAAGAATCAGCAAATGGTGGCTGGTAGTTCAGTGGTAGAGTGCTTGCTTAGCATGTGTGCAGCTCTTGGTTTGATCCTCAGCACCGCACATGAATAAATAAAGATAATGTGTCCATCTACAAATAAAAATATTTTTTAAAAGCATCAATATGGGGCTGGGGCTGGGGCTGTAGCTCAGTGGTAGAGTGCTTGCCTTCCATGTGTGAGACATTGTGTTTGATTCTCACCACCACATAAAAATAAAGATATTGTGGTCTATGTACAACTGTTTTTTTTTTTTTAAAGATCAATAAATGGGTTGGTATCAAACTAAAAATCTTTTTCACAGCAAAGGAAACCATCACGAATTATGAACAGAGAACCTTCAAAATGTGAGAAAATCTTTGCCATGTGCACCTCAGATAGAACATTAATCACCAGGATGTACAAATAATTCAAATTTTTTAACACCAAAAGAACACCAACCAATAATCCAATCAATAAATGGGCAAAGGAACTGAAAAGGCACTTCCCAGAAGAACATATGCAAATGGTCAGAAAATATCTGAAAAAAATTCAATTAGAGAAATGCAAATGCCACACTGAGATTCCATCTCACTCGGGTCAGGATGGCAACTGAAAAGAATAAAATAATGATAGATGTTGGTGGCAGTGTGGGGAAAATGTTCACTTACACATTGCTGATGGGACTGCAAATTGATGCAATCACTCTGGAAAGCAGTATGGAGAGTCCTCAGAAATCTTGGAATGTAACCGCCATTTGACCCACTTATCCCACTCCTCGACTTACACACAAAATCCTTAAAATCATCATACTACAGTGACACAGCCACAACAATGTCTAAAGTGGCTCAAATCACAATATTGAAGCTATGAAACCTTCAATAGATGAACAGATTTAAAAAATGTGTCATGTACACAGGATGGAATATTAATAAGCTGTGAGAAAGAATGAAATTATGGCATTTGCCAGTAAATGGATGGAAATGGAGATTATCATCCTAAGTGAAATAAGCCAATCCTCCAAATCCAAAGGCTGGAAGTTCTCTTTCATAAGTGAATGCTAACACACAGTAAGGAATGTGGGTAAAAAGAATAGAAGTTCATTGAATTAAGACAAAAGGAATGGGAATGAAAATGGAAACAGAAAAGACAGTAGAATAAATCTGAAACAACTTTCCTATATTCACATGTGAATACATGACCAGTGTAACTCCACATTATGTACAAATATAAAAATGTGAAGTTATAATCTATGATGTAAATATTCAAATACAGTCTACTGTCATATATATCTAAAAAGAACAATAAAGAAACAGCGTACTACAGGGACATAGCCACATCAATGTTTATCACAGCACAATTCACAATAGCTAGACTGTGGAGCCAACCTAGATGCCCTTCAATGGATGAATGGATAAAAACATGTGGCATATATACTCAATGGAATATTACTCAGCACTAAAAATAATGAGACCATGGCATTTGCAGGGAAATGAATGGCATTAGAGCAGATTATGCTAAGTGAAGTTAACGAATCCCAAGAAAAACAAATGCCGAGTGTCTTCTCTGATATAAGGGGGGTGACTCAAAATGGGGAAGAGAGGAAGAGCATGGGAAGAAGATTACCTCTACACAGGGAAGAGGGGTGGGAGGGAAAAGGAGGGAGAAAGGGAATTGCATGGATGGTGGAAGGAGACCTTCATTTTTATACAAAATACATGTATGAAGATGTGAGAAAAAAATAATAGTGTTACCTTAGATTAGGTAGAGAGAAGTGATGGGAAGGGAGGGGAAGGCTGGGGAGATAGGAAGGATAGTAGAATAAAACGGACATTATTATTACCATGTGTATATATGTGAATGCATGACCAATGTGATTCTGCAACCTGTATACTCAGAAAAATGAGATATTTTATCCCATGTGATTCAAATGTATGATATGTCAAGGTCATTGTACTGTCATGGGTAACTAATTAAAACAAATTTAAAAATCACATAAAAATAAAATAGAGTCTTGACTAAAGTTAATAAATAAATAAATAAAAAGTACTATTGTTTACATTTGTAAATTACTAAAATAATATATTGGTAGTTTTCTAGGACTTTGGACGTGTAGGGATTAGAAAACTGACAGCTAAGAGGTTCCAGGTTTCTTTTCAAGAACATGAAAATGTTCTAAAATTGACTGTGTAAATGGTTACATACATAACTCTGTTAATGTACTAAGAGACGCTGTATTTTACATGTTATATGGGTGAATTCGATGTCAGGTGCATTACATATATCATAAAAATGCCTTTTAAGAGATGTACTGAAAAAAAACTTAGCTAACATTTTTCATTGTCTAGTTTGGATAACAGTCCAGACATAATACAAATATTTATATACTTCATAATGTATCTAAATAAATGAAAAAATAAAGAAATAGCCTAAGTTTTTCAATAATTAAACTAAAACCTAAACATATCTGTATTTTGAGAAAACCATAAAAAAATTTGTACACATTTTTAAAGTCAATTTAGTAATTACTTGCAGATTTTGAATAGATGCACAAAAATGAAGTAAAAATAACAATTTTTCCTGAAACATTATATTAAATAGTACCTCTATTTAGTTTTCCTTGTTGTACCATGGAAGTAGAGACAGCATGAAAAGCTGCTGGGTTATAGAAAAAAGTCTCAGCTTTCCTCAGACTAGATATTTTAATGAAAGATGCTGATTTTGTAAGAGAAAAATTCTAAAAGAAAATTTTAAGTGTAAGAAATAAGTGCAGTATAAAGATCCCCAAATATAATAAAATCAATTATAATGAAAATATAAAGAAAGCTGTTCATTGAAATTAGTATCCCAGAATAACTTTTATTACTTAAGCAGGTGTTGATTTACAGATGACATGTTCAATTTTCTACATACATGACTTGTCATTTGTCTTAGTTTCTTCATTAAATCCTGTCTTTATATTTTAAATTTATGTGAAAATGTGCTAAATCTTCTAGAGAAGCCTCTGATACATGTTGTAGTTTCAGGGTACCAGCTGGCTGTTTTTCAAGATGTCTCGCAACTACCTGATATTTCTGTTAATGATTTTGTTACTCAGCTCACTTTAAAAATTTATTATTATTATTGTTATTGTTATCATTATTACTATTGTTATTATTATTATTATTATATAATGATGTTTACTCTGAAAAATTATCACTACATACAACAGTAAGCTGCTGTTTATTTCTGAATTCCCTTAAGAAAATAGAAGATTGTGTACTCCTGCTTAGTCAC
This sequence comes from Spermophilus citellus, assembly GCF_964194105.1. Classification (NCBI taxonomy): domain Eukaryota; kingdom Metazoa; phylum Chordata; class Mammalia; order Rodentia; family Sciuridae; genus Spermophilus; species Spermophilus citellus. The sequence continues at coordinate 54,464,864 of NC_138198.1, read as the reverse complement.
TATCACATTCCTTACACAACAGGGTGAGCCCTGTATCTCTACATACTGCCCTTGATAAAGTTGCAATGTTTAACAAACTACTGAAATCTCAATCAAAAATGGTTACACAGGTCTCATTGGTAGTGGTGAATTCTACAGAGGTTATTATCCCTCTCTTATTAGAGACTCAAGTTAATACTCCACATCCTCACATCTTTAAAGCTTTGCTAAAATAATTCCAATATACTTTCACAAAGAATAAAGGAGATGCTAGGTAACCTGGTCTCCACCTCACTGGTCTTCACACCACTCCTGCTTTACATAAACCCTGCCACCCTCATTAGTCTAGACACGGGGGTTCAGTGCCAAATTAATGAATTTTAGATGGCTACAATTATCTTTGTCACCATATAATAGGAATTAGGCTATGAAATGAAGAAAACTATTAGCAAGTTATCATGAATATATGCATCAAATTACAGATGAAATCAACTGTGGTTTTGCTGCAATTCATCACATTAGTCCCAATTTATGATAATGACAAATAGATGCTTTTAAAGAGGTGGACAAGACATGAATGAAAACAAAAAAAAAAATATCAGGACAGTTTTTTTTCAGATTTATGATAAACTTAAATGACTAAAAATAAATTTACCAACTAGAAATATACAAAACTATACTGAAGAAAGTCTATTACAAAATACAGCATCTACATTTCAGTTCAACTGTAAAATCTGGAATGAACTGTAAAAGTAACTAATTTATTTGAAACTAGGTATGAGCATTTCCATTATGTGTTTCATTGTGATCTTCAAGTATAGCAACAAGAAGACATTAAAATTGTTATTCAGTAATGGGATGTAGCTCATTGGTAGAACATGTGTTTAGCATGTGCAAACTTTGGGTTGAATTAATAGCACCAAAATTAGACATTGTTTCAGCATTATTGAGACCATATTACTAATGTCAGCATATAAACCTACAAAAAAATCTTAACCTCTTAAATTTTTATAAGAAACAATTTCTTAAATTGAAGGGTCAGGCCCAAGTTTTAAAAATTTCCTCCTTTTTAAATACTAAAATCCATTTTAACTAAGTCTTTTGTGTTTAGTTGACACATGAGTACCTATAGTTATTTTAAAATATGTACACAGTGTGTAAGAATCAGAGCAGGGAAATTGGAATACTCAGCACTTCAAACACAGATTGGTTGTGCTGCAAATGAGGTCTAAGTTATTTTTGCTGGACAACAGGTTGTAGTTCTGTGTTGATACAGAAACACATTCATAATATCTACATTTTTATATTCATCAAGATTCAACATTTAGCCATAAGCAGGTATCACTTTGAGTATTCCTTTGAAGACTCTTTATAAAGATATCTTGCTTGATACTTACTTCTTCTGCTTTCTCCTCTCCATATTGATCCAGTTGTTCTTTTAAATGATTAGTTTCATTGATTAATTCCAAATATTTGTTTTCCAGCATGAGACGATATCTGTCATTCCGAGCTTGAAGTTTTTTTATAACATCATAAAATTGGGTTTGGACATTAATAATTCCATCTATTTTATTTTCACCTTTGTTCTGATAGTCATGCAATTGGTCTTCATGCAATGTAGTTTCTCTTTGTAGTTCAGATACCTTCTCTTTAGAAGCTTCCTGCTTTCTGAGGTATTCATTCCTTTTTCTTTCTACATTTTGATACCTGTGTTCCGTCTCCTTCGGTTGGCACTGTCTTTGTTTTAGGTGTCTGTTTACTTGATCTGTAGCCAAAGTCATTACTCTTGTCTGATGCAGCTCGTTTTCTAGGTCACTTGTTTTTACCTCAAACTTTGGAACCTGTTGGGAAGGAATCTCACTACTACCGTTTAGGTTAGATACATCAATATTCTTTTTTTCCTGTGAACTAAAGTCTTTATCTCTGCCTCTCTGGAAAGCAAGTTTTACATTTCTTTTTGGTGTTGGACTTTCACCTTGATGGGGTGGAGCAGGACCAGATCTGGCAGAGTGAGATTTGACATCTGTTTCTGGTCTTTCTGTGCTTTGTTTTTCACTCTCAGGTGTGAAATTTTGCAATGTATTCTCAACTTTCCAAATACCCAACTGTCCATTGTCCTGAAATATTTCCATAAGTGTTTCCTCATTCAATTTTTGTGTCCATGGAAGGCTGGTATTCTTTTCTCTTAAAATTTCAGTATTCTCAAAGCACTTCTTTTCCTGGTTCTGATATTTTACTGTGTCCATTCCCAGTCTCTTCATAAAGACCTCATCCTTCTTCTTGTGATATTTATGCAATAGCTTGTTCTCTGTCCCATCACTAGGAGAAACCTAAATAAAACCAAGGATACATTTAGCTAGCACTCAATAAAATGATGTTTCATAATTTTCACTGAAATTAAAGAAAAATCTGTTTATTTATATGGTGAAAGGGTTTCAATAAATAGATACCCACAGAAGAAAAATTAGATGTAAACTTCTGAGCTTATCAAAATATAAATTCCCAAGAGTTCACAAGTTAATTCAAAAAGATGGATCTATGGGAGTAAAAGAAAATTATAACTTAAAGAATGTAGGAACTGCCAGGTTCAGGGGCTCATGCTTGTAATACCAGTGTCTCAGGATACTGAGGCAGGAGAATCACAGGTTCAATGCCAGTCTTCAGAAATTCAGTGACACCCTGACTCATTCATACATAAATAAATAAATAAATAAATGGCTGGGATGCATCTCAGTGGTTGAGCACCCTGGTTCAATTCCTGGTTATAAAAAAAGAAAAAAATTAAAGATTGAAAAAATCTGCATTATACCAGAATGAAAGAATAGATTAAGTGATTAGTTAGTTTGCCAATGTAAAAAAAATAACTTTGCAGAAGAGAAGCAACAGAGAAAACCCCACACATATAGTTATCTAATACTAGACAAACACACTATAAAACATGCATTGGGGAAAGGATAGGTTCCTCAGCCAATTGTGCTGGGAAAACTGAAAACCCATATGTCGTAGGAGAAATTTAACCCCTATTTCTCAAAAACAACGTGGATCAAGGACCTAGATAATAGATAAAAGACCCTATTACAAGACTATACAGGCCCAGCGCTCCATCTTGTCAGTGTAGGAACTGAATTCCTCAAAAAGACACTTAAAGCACAAGAAGTAAAATAAAGAATCAATAAATGGGGTGGTATCTTTACAGCAAAGGAAACCATCAAGAATGTGAGTAGACAGCATATAGAATGGGAGAAAATCTTTGTCACTGACATGTCAGATAGAGCATTAATCTCCAGAATATATAAACAACTCAAAAAATAACTCACAAACAAAAAATAACCCAATCAATAAATGAACAAAAAACTGAGCAAGCACTTCAAAGAAAAATATGTACAAACAGTTAACAAGTATATGAAAAAAATGTTCAACATCTTTAGCGATTAGAAAAATGAAAATTAAAACTACACTGAGATATAAAGAATGCAAGTAACAATAAATGTTGGTGAGAATGTGGGGAAAAGATTGACTCATACATTGCACCAAGCAATTTTTCAGGAAAGCAGTATATAGATTTCTCACAAAACCTGGAATGGAACGACCATTTGACCCAGTTATTCTGCTCCTCAGTGTATACTCCAATGACACTATAGTGACACAGCCACATAAATATTTATAGCAGCTCTTCACAAAAGTTAAGCTGTGGAACCAACCTAGGTGCCTTTCAACACATGGAAGGATAAAGACAATGTGTCATATATACACAATGGATTCAGCCATGAAGAATGAAATTATGGCATTTGCTGGCAAATGAATGGAACTGGACACTGTCATGCCAAGTGAAATAATCCAGCCCTCCAAATCCAAAGTCTGAATATTCTCCTTAACATGTAGTTGGTAACACACATAAGGGTGGAGGATAAAAGAATAGAAGTTTGTTGGTTAGACAAAAGTGAATAAAGGGTTGAGAGGGGAGGGGAATATAGTAGAATGAATCTGACATTACATTCCTATGTTCACATATGAATACATGACCAGAAAAACTCTACATAGAAGAAGTTATATGCTATGTATGTGTAATACACCAAAAGAACTCTATTGTAATGTATACCTAAAAACAATAAATAAAAATTAGAATTCACTACTTCTATGTTGATCCACTTTTAGGATCGTATGATCTACCCTTTAAACAGTTAAAAATTCCAAATATTTTATTATGTACCTATCTGTTGGGATGGCTTCAGTGGCAAATAAAAGAACACTTAACTTTAAGAAGAATAAGTTTGCAATCTGACACCTCATGTATTCAACCAGACCATAGTAAGAGCCTTAGCTCTACATCTACTGAGACATAACAAAAGTTCTCCAAGGTCTTTTCCTAAAAATATTCCTAGCATATTCTGTTTTCTAACATTTTGTAGCTGTGAATGAGAATTGCATCTATACATAAAATTATAAATGTAGGAACAGCATTAAACACATGATCTATATCAATGAACAATGTATCACAATTCTGAAAAGGAGCACAAGGCTAAAAACATAGGCAAATTGCACGATTTTTCTCGAAGTCTTTTGTCTCTGCTTCTAGTGCTCATCCACAAAGCCAGTTACTTCTGTCCTATGAATGGATAAACACCAAAGAAGGCCTGTGTTTCAAAATACAAATGACAAATAAGGCAAAATGTGTAAGGCTCTACTCAGAAAATCCTGAGATTTCTACTCAGTAACATTTGTTTCATCTCAGTGAACATTGAAACATGAGTCAATATAAAATAAAGGAAATAAACAGATCTTATGTATTAGGAACAAATACTTACCAGTAATTTATTTCTAAGAACGTACTATGGTATGCCATTTTTTCCAAAGGTGTTTTGTACTGAAGTAGGAGATTACTTGAAGCAAAGTGTTTGTTTCTCTTCTTAAAAGTGAGAAAATGATTTACAAAACCAGAGTATTTGCTGGCCCCACTTTTCCTCCTTACTTAACAGTGGGAGTAGTAATGCACATTAATACAACAAGAGAGCAAAGTCACTTCCCCAAACTAGAAGATCTACTATTAGAAGCAAGGGTTTTGAGATCATAGAAAAATCAACTATTCCTCTGGAAAATATTAAAAGTCTTTTCTCTTTATAAGGCTACTCTGAAAGTCATGGATGGGACTGCTGCGGAGAAATACAGTTGAATTAAGAACATTACTTAATTCAATGGGACAAAAACTGCACCCCTCACCTCCAAAATATGTACATTATGGTTATAAATATATGGATTTAAAACCCTCTATACTTTCCCATAATTAATAGATTTACTGTTTAACTATGTTACACACACTCACTCTCTCTCTCTCTCAATCATTTGAAAACAGAAGAAAATAATTCAGGAAACATTTCCTTTCTGCACGTCTATCTCTTTTTGTTTCCAAAAATGTGTTACTGAAATTTCATATTGTAAATTCTGGCATTATGGTCTCATGGAAATCGTCTGTAGGTTTCATTTTGTTCTGCTAAAATCTACAAATTTATTTCAGCAAGGTTTTGGCTGTATATCAGCAGGTGACAGAAGTCTAAAAGATTAATTTAAGAGTGGGACCTTCAAGATTAAAAAATAATTCCAAAAGGTAGATTTATTCTTCATGAGTAAATGTCTTACATTTCACCTGCACAAATGACAGATAAATTTGGGTGAGTGAAAACATTTCTTGGGGTGGGGATGTGGCTCAAGTGGTAGTGCGCTCGCCTGGCATGCGTGCAGCCCAGGTTCGATCCTCAGCACCACATACAGACAAAGATGTTGTGTCCGCCAAAAACTAAAAAATAAATATTAAAACTCTCTCTATCTTTACAAAAATTTAAAAATTAAAAAAAAATTTCTTAAATGCAGACAGAAATGTAATTGTGAAACACTTTAAAAAAATGATTTAAATAGGTGCATAGATATTTAGTTTGTATTTTAACATAAAACACCTAAATTTGTATTTATGTCAGTGATTAAACTAAACTTCTTCATTCAGAAAACAAATGCTGAACAACTACCAGATGCTAAGTTTTGCTGTAACTAGTTTTGTCATAAATATCATCATTTAATTTTAGAGTCAGATAACATTGTGTTTTTTTTTTCTGGTTTGTCAGATCTTTTTTTAATTTTTTTTATTGCCAAATAACGAACATTGTGTTTTAAATCAAAATAATAGTTCACACCCCACATACCCATGCTTTGGGAAACAGCAGACTGCATATAAATGGAGGTCCTAGAAGTCTGTGTTTCCTGGCATTGTGGGAGATGTCTGAAGTGTGTGGAAGTACACACACATGATGACTGCATGTTGGTGAAATTGCCAAACAGCACATTCCTCAGACCACATTGCCATCATTAAGTGAAACATGGCCACATACTATAAGTTAAAGGGATTTTATAAATAATTCAAATGAAATACAGTAAAAATTTGAAACTTTACTGAACGTTCATTTACCTGATTAAAATGATTTCTTGCAGTCTCCAATTCTGTATCTATTGTACAAACAGAGATTTCAGCTTGCTTTCTCACTTGATCCTCTTTGTTAAATTCTGTTTCTTTTTCTTTTAATGGGTTCTTATTTTTTTCATGTAACATATCATCATTTTTTCTATTCACTTCATCTTCTTTTAAGGTATATCTGAAGTTAATACAGATGCCTTTTAATTGATTTTTGCCAAAACCCAAACATGTCTTTTTATGTTCTGGCTCTTTGTATGCTGATTTAGTATCTTAATAAAAATTTTATGTTCTCTGAAGCTTTTCTAGTTTAACATTTTAAATTTCTCCTTTAATCTTGTGTAAAACATACATAACTGAAAGTCAATAATAAAAGACTGTTTTGTTATTTGATAAGTTTCTGTTACTAGCAAATCTTTTAGATACCACAGAAAAGTAAATTAGAAATGATTTGGTAAATTGACAAGTTTAAGGTAATTTTTTTTGCACAATCATAGGTCCTCCCCAGTTAAAAAGATAATTTCATGTCAAATAAGTTTTAAAGACATTGTTTATATACAAACTTATGAATTCAGTAGTAACATCATTTATCTTCATAAAATATGTCAGGTATACCTATAACTGGCTTACAGTGTAACAGCATATTCAGACATTCTTTTTTCAATATGTGTCTTTTGGGGCTGGGGCTGTAGCACAGTGGTAGAGTGTTTGCCTAGCATGAGTAAGGTGCTGGGTTCGATCCTTAGCACCACATATAAATAAAATAAAGATATAAAAAATATGTATCTTTTGTACTACTATAACCCCGAACTGGGATAAATAATCTAATACCTGTTATTATACTTTTTATGTTTCTTTTATGGTAACACTCTCAACTTACCTTTTTGATCATTATGTATTTTACAAAAAACTCAAAATCCATTTTTGAACAAGATGGGACCTAATATTTAATCCAATAATGAAGAGTAATGTTCTTCAACAGATGAAGGGATAAAAAAAATATGTGTGTGTGCACACACACAATGGAATATAAGACATAACAAAAATAAATTTATGTCAACATATAGTCTACTGTCATGTATACCTAAAAACATAAAAAGTATATGTCCTTTCAATATAGAAATATGAACAAATTTATGAATGAGAATGAATTTGAATAAAAAATAATCTATTTTCATTTCATTTTTTAATGAATGTTAATGTTAGAAGTGTAGCCTAGTGTCTAGCTCAGCACTAGCACATCACACTAGTAACACAAAACCCTGAGTTTGATCCCCAAAATCAGCCTAAAAACTATAAATGTATAACATGTTTCAGGGCAGTGAAAAATGCCTCACTGGTGGAATACAAACTTTCTTGAGAGAAATTTAAAAATCCTGTAATCTTTTTAAAGTTTCCCAACTTTAACCAAATAACTCTATATTGAAATTTTTTTCAAAAGTAAACAGAAATATAGAAAGTTATTTTTTTTTCTTTTCTTCTCATCCCCAACTTTGGTACCAGGAATTGAATGCCCAGAAGCTAAATCCCTTAGCTACATCCCAAGGTCTTTTTCATTTTTTTTGTTGTTGTTGGAGACAGGGTCTCATTAATTTGCTTAGGACATTGCTGCTATGTTAATGAGAATTATTTTGAACTTTTTTTTTTTTTGGGGGGGGGTCAACTGAGAATGTTTATTTAAAAGCAATTTTAAATATTAAAAAAGTAGAAATTAACACATACAGTACTGAAAAATGGTCACATTAAATACATGTGAAACGAAAAGTGTACTGATGTTTGATGGTAACATCCAGATGAGGATTCGGAAATTAACGAGTGGCACTATGGGATTCCTATACAACACGTTGAAGATCTAGGCAATACAAAAATAAATAGCAATTGCTGTTCAACAGTCAAACAGACACACACTACTTGCAGAACATTACTTTCTCCTCCGGGGAAAAAAAAGAACTAATTTGCTATTTTTTTTTGGGGGGGGGAAGGTCCCATTCCTTCAAAATACTATATCATGTACAAAATGGCAGATCATGGCTCTTCACCGAGTTTAAGAATGAGATCAGATTTAAACTCAACAAGATTGCCAATGGTTTTTCTATCTAGTTTTCCTATGTCCCACAGTAAGCTGGATTAGAGAGAACTCAAATTCCTCATGGAAAACAAAACAAAACCAGAGAGGAGGAGGAGGAAAAAAAAAAGGTCTGAAAAATGCATCTGTGAGAGTTTCTACAATAGGGGAAACAGAATAGACATCGCCTCCACATAACTCTAGAGACGGAGCTTGTGTGTGTATTTAAAATAACTAGTTTATTTTCAGATGAGTTGCAAATAGTCTGGCCACAATGAAGAACGGCTCTTTACTGCAACTTCAAATTGTGAATGAATGAGCTGGGACTCAGGGCAGCCTCAGATGCTGACTTCCTGTCCTGATACCAGTGTGGCTTAAATGCTGAGGCTGCTGGCACGGCCAGTCACATATCAGCACGTGGCCTGGTGCCTCCCTCACATTCTGGGTTAGGTGCGGGAATGCACGTGTGCCCTGATGCTGAGGAAGCAATTGCTTAAAATCAGTTTCCAATAGTAGCTGATAAAATATTTCTCAGGTATGCCATGCAAGGTTTATTCTTCAGGTGGCTACTCAAAGTTTTCATAGTAACCACTTAAGCAGAACTAAATATTTACTGAGCACTGTGACTATGAAAGAGGGTTTTTCCTATGGATTTGGTTGGGAATTGTGCTTCTGTGAAATTAACATTTCTCATTCACGGCTAAGATTATCTGCTTAAAAATATTAAGTCTTCTGTGCTGTTGCCAAAATAGCAGTTTAAGCAAATGGAACATCAGAATGACACGAGCCTTAGAATCAAGGACAGTTCCATTGGTTGTGGAACATGACTGCTGTATTCTTGTCCAAAATTCAGACTGATGCCAAAGATCAAAACACAATGTTCTTAGTGGTCTGATAAGCATGGCTGGGATGAAAACAAAATGAGAGAGAGAGAAAGAGCACAAGTGACAGAGAAACAGAGACAAGATTCCTTGCAGGGAGAGCTTTTTCACAGTGCAATTCATAGCAGCTTCCAAAACTTGGTTATGAATTGACTTGAAAGGGAACTGTCTAGTGGCTGGCGCTTCAGATGGGAACACTGATGTATGAAGAAGAGCAGAAGAGCTTGGTTTCAGCACCTGGATCCTACTCTGGAAACACTGTGTGAAGGGCTGACTTTTAATTTCTCCATTTTGAATAGTCTTTTAAAAGTTAATTTATCCAAGAACAAAACTAAGAAAATAATTTAAAACCAACACTTTAGATGCTTCAACACAATTGAGGGATGCTGATTCATAATACATTATGTAAATTCATACTCTTTGAGAGAGTTGAATGACTGACTACAAACAGATATAGTTGCAACCTTATAATTTCTGCTTTAATGGCAATCAAGTTTAAAAAATGTACAGTTCAACTTATTCATACTATTTATTCCTTTATAAAAGGCAAGATTTCAGGTATAAGCTTCTAGATGCATGCATAATGTAGAGGCTAATATTTTCTGGCAGTCCTTGGTTCCTGAAAGTTAAACTTCATCAGACATATTTTAAACTTTGTCAAAATAGGCATGAAGGATATGTTATTTTTGCATAATGAGGTAATATCTCAAGGGTGGGCACTCATCATCATAAGACAGTATAAATCCACTTGTCTCAACTTGCATGAGGCTGTGTGCATTGTAAAATGCCACAAAGAGTTTTGGGTCAGTGAACATTTGCTGAAGGAGTAACATATTTAACTGAGCACTTGTCTGTAATAAATACCAAAGTAGGTTTTTGTAGCTGTAAACTGTGTACACAGATAACTACAGGCTGGTCTGTCATGGAGCTAACTAGAAGTTTCACCTGGAGAACAGAACCCACCTCTTTGCTAATGCTGCATTTTCAGTAACAAGATTGAGAATACTGCACTGGAAGGAGCAGAGTCGACTCTAGGCCCTTCAATGGCTGCTGAACAGAAATCACTCTACTTTCAAAGCCAGCAATTCCTACACTCCTGGTTTTTTGTTGTAGTTGGTTTATTTTTTATTTTTATTTTTTATTTTTGCTTGCTTGTAAAACAGCACAGATAGAGAGAGATGTAAGTGCTAGGTGCCAGGGACGGCTTTGGCAAACCAGCAAGGCGCACCGGGCCCCGAGGCTACCCTCATACTGGCAAAGGCAGAAGACCACAGGATATTTACAATACATACTCTGTTCCCCTCCCGAGGTGGCCCTCGAGGAGTTTCCTATTCTGTAACAGCAGCTATACACACACTGTGCACAGGGTGGCATGGAAGCAGAAGTCTGGCATGGAGGATGGAGACAACCATAAGGTTCTGCTTTCTGCTAGTCGGACAGGATGTGAACAAAGGACACTGGAAAGACCCCCTACCTTTCAGGCTGTCCTTCGATGTGCCCAATCCACCACTCCTGATCCTCTTCCCCTGTGACAATAATCACTTCTCCCTCGATGAAGGTGAGCTCGTCGTCGTTGTCTGCCTGGCAGTCGTAAATGGTCTTCACGCGTCTCACTTTATTCTTCCCCGTGTTGATCTTTCTGGGTAGTGGTACAGGCGTCTCGGGCAGAGTGGGCGTGAGGTCACTGGAGTCCTCAGATGCCTGCTTCGGGACAGCGTCTCTGGACTGCATGTTTGGGGAGAGATCCCCGGGGTGTGACTTCTGTGTGACCTCGGAGGGCTGCTGAGACTTGGGCGAGATGTCACTCGTCTGAGACTTTGCCAGCAGGTCGCCCAGCTGGGGCTTGGGGGGCAGGTCCTTCATGTGCGGTTTGGGAGGTAAGTCTGAGAGCTGGGGCTTGGGGGCCAGTTCTGTGGGCTTTGGGGGCAGGTCTCCAGGTGGTGGCTTTTGTGGCAATTCTGCCAACTGTGAAGATTTCTGAAAAATCTCAGGCGGGATGTTGGCTTTGTCTAGGGAGAGATGATGGCTCGTTTCTGTTTTCCTTAGTGCCACTTTCTGAGGTAGTTTAGGAAGAACTCTTGGGCCAAGGGCAGTCTTTGCAGAACTGGTGCTGGATTGTTGAGACAGCCCCTCAAACTTGTTCGCGGTCTTACTTGAAGATGACGGACCCACATCGTTACCCCAAGGAATTGCGCCTTTGTTTGGGGGCCCGTGAGGTAGTGGGCTGGGAGGGTCGGACAGGGTTCTCTTGTGTCCGGGTGGTGGGGGAGGAGGCCTCTTCTTGGAAAGGGTGGAGCTGCCACTAGAGGTCTGGGTGCTTAGAGGGAGTGTTGAAGGTGGGCCAGTTGGACCTTTCCCGGCATTCCTAGGAGGCAGAGGTGGAGCCTCTGCAGTTGGTGACGTGGGCGAGTCTGTGCTCGTGGAGGCATAAATCTGGTTGGTAAAGGCCCCGTAGGAGAGCCGCTGCTTGTCCCGTGGGGTGCTGAAACCTGGCAGTGACAGCTTGTCCTGTGGGGAGATGCTGGAGGAGTGGCAGAAGCTCTGGGGTCTGGGCGAGCGCTCTTTCTTGATGGGGCTCGGTTTGTCATCCAGATCATCATCGCTTTCATCGATCTCCTCCTGTCGAAGGTTCCATTCGTACTCTACGTGGACGTGGGGATTGAACTTTCCAGATTTAGCCTGGGAAAGCAGATCTTCGCACTGGGAAGCTTTGAGTCTCTTTGCTATGTCCAAGGCAGTTTCTCCAGCTTGGTTAACGATGTCCACGGTGGGCTTGCTCCTCAGCAGCAGCTTCAGGCACTCGGGCTTGCCGTACATGCTGCAATAGTGCAGAACCGTATTTCCCAGGGACGTCTGCTTATCCAGGTTCCCACAGTTTTGTACAAGGAAGTCAACTAAATGGAGAGATGTCTGGTCTGCAGTTCGGACGGCAAGATGAAGGGCGGTCTCCCCGAGCTCCTGTCCAGGTTCCAGCAGTGGTTCCATGAGCTCCACCCCCTCTGCATAGACTTGAATGAGTGCAAGTAGATCCCTGGATTTGATGGCCTCCAGCAACTCACTCAGCTTAGCTGACGAGGAGGAGCAGGTCTTCCTTGAGAACCTGTGGTCGACGTACTTCGCAGTGATGTACTCTTTTCGTACAGTCATATCACTTGAAGGGGTAGGTTTTGGTGAGGGGCTGGGTAAATTTGCTTCCATAATATCATTAAAACTATTGTTTCCTACATTCTTGGCCAGCAAGAGTTCAGAAGTTCCTAATTTGTCTAATTCCAAAGATTGAATTCGAGAAATATGAACCCCCATTTCCCTATGGATGCCGGAACATTCTATACAGGTCAAAATACCCAAGTTGGTTGAAAGCCAGGTGGGTTCTGACGAGCCACAGTCACAGCACACGTCATTCCCGGGGAGCCGCTGGACCTCTTCAATGATGGCTTTCGTCAGATCTTCCAAGCTGTTCTCCCCTGTGCTCTGCTCGCCCCGGAAGGCCATGGTCAGGGCCTCCTCTTTGCTGTTGGTCAGCACCGATATCCACGCCACATAATCCTGCTCATCTTCTGCCTGAAAATGATACGTCCTATTATGTGAAATCAGGTCAAAAGACTTCTTGTCCTCGGCATTCGGTTTCACCTGGCAGGTAAGAAGGTTCAACTTGGCTGGCTGCCTATTGGAAGTTGCGTGTGAGATGGTCAGAATTCCATTCTTGACGGTGCACTTCCTCCTTTGCCACACTTTCCGGATCCCGTCACTCTTCTTCAGCAGGTAACCCTTCTTCTCACTGCCGTATTCCTTATTGCCCTGGAGCTGATGCATGCTGTACCCTCCTTGCCGGCTCTGGGAATCTTCTTTCTGATCAAGCTGAAGAGAGGATTTTATTAAATCTCGAAGTGCAGTGAGCTGTTTCTTTTCTTCATCCTGGGTCTGTTTTATATTATATAAATCAGCAGCCAGTTTTTCAATGTACTGTTTCAATTTATCAGCTGTTTTCAAGCCATCTTGGAAGAAATTGCACTGTGCGTGATAATACTTTATAAGGTTCTGCAGCAGATCCACACCCTTTTTGGTCTTGATTTCATTGACTTTAATGAGATACTCACACATTTGGAGCTGAAACAGGCGCCTTTCCTTCTCCATTTCTTCGGCAATCTCAGCTCCTGTTATCTCGGTGCGGATCATCCCGTGCTGTTTTGCATGCTCTCTTTTTTCCTTTTCAATTTTTGTAAACTTTGTCTCATAATCTTTCCAGGCTTTGTCAAATGGCTTCTTGAGATCTCCTTTGACTCCCTTTAGGTCTCCTTTTAACAAGGAATCCAAGGTGAAGATCACATTGTGGCTCAGACCCTGGAGCAGATTTTCCAGCAGTGTGGACAGTTCCTTTGTAAGAGTAGAAAACTTGACAAAAGCGGTGCCAAGATCGGGGTTGTCTCGACTTAAAAAATTACTCCCAAACTTATCAAGAACTTGTGCATAGTTTTCTTCATTTTGTACATGGTCTTGACCAGAATTATATATTGCTTTTACAGATTTCTTCACTTTCTGCAAGGCTGTTCTATCTTGGTCTAGAGCCTCCTCCAGCAGCGTGACGGTGTTCCTGCAGTTGTGCAGCCGCGTGGTGAAGCTGGACGTGGTGGGCGAGTTGTAATCCTCGGTGGTCTCGGCGATGAACTCGGACACGGAGATCTGGTCCGGCATCCTGCCGGGGGGGGGGGGATGAGACACAAGCGGGGGCGGGGGGTGAGTCACGGTGCAGGCTCCCGGGGCTCATGAACGCCCCGCGCGCAGCCCTGCGCCCGGCCTGGCGCGCTCCCACCCTATTTTGAACTTTTGATCCTCCTATCTTTGTCTCCTAAGCTGCTGGAATTATAGGCACATGCCATGGTACCTGAGTAGGAAATGATTTTTTTATAAATGATATTTCTTGAAATATTAATTGTAATAAAAAGTTAAAAATATAAACAAATAACAATCCCAAATTATGCTGGTTAAATAAATAGATTACTAGCAGATGGAGTTCCACAGAGACATTAAAATTGTTATGGGAAAAATATGAACTTAGTTTTTAGAAGTAATCACATTTAATAATATGCTATCATATTTGTAAGAATTTATAATTTATTCACGTTTTCTCCTTTGCAAAGTGCTAACAGATGAGGCAGTAGTTACAAAAAAAATTTCCTTCTTATTTTACTGGATTAAAGGAAAAGATTCCACTCCTTCTTTTGATCTAGGATATAATACCTCAAATTGTGGAGTTGTTGTTTCACTTCTATATTTTCTTGCTTAAACTCTGATACCCTCTTTTTTAGCTCATGAATCTCATTTTCCAGTTGTGCATTTTTTTCAAAATGTAGTGAACACTGTGTGCAGTGACGTTTTTTGCTTTTTATTATTCTTTGAAGTGATAGAACTGCTTTCTGGATTTTCGATAGGCTAACAGAATCTGTCAGAAAAAAGAAGATAGAAATAAAATATGTGACTAATTTAAATATATGAATGCTGTATATTTCACATGCATTATTTATACACTAAAACAATGAGTGCATAAAACACGTGACACAATATGCTGAACTCTGAAGATATAGCAAATGAGATTAGACCCCTATTGTTCTTTAGCTTAAAATCTAATGGAGAAGACAGACACAAAAAAAGATCATTATAATTTTAGACAGATGATATTAGAAAAGAGGTTTGTGATCTAATACATATATCTGATCTTTAGAAAAGATTCCCTGAGGAAAATAAAAATACACTGAGAAATGAACAGAAAGCAGGTAGAATGTGAAGAACATTATTCTTTCCAACATAAAAATTCAAGTTTTTCAACTCCCCTGTGCTCTATACTTGTCTTGTACAGAAACTAAGAGGGACACTCCCACTATAACCTGCTGCTGGACTTTGGTCTTGAGAGAGACAACTCTTTATCTTTCTTGCTTTTTCTTTATTCCCTGTTTACTAGGTTCATTTCTCCCAGTATTAGAATACATCAGCACTCATGTTATAAATCAATATTCTATCCAAAGAACTGTGTAGAATATGTTGTTCTTACCATGGACATGTCCATCTTCTTTCTCTTTTGCTTTATGATGTTTCTCTCCAGATGAGTGAGAAACACGCATCTGTGGATGATCCTCAGAATATACCTGTAAAATAAAGGACCCCAATGAGCTGCATGAAGACTTCACTATCACTCTTTTAGACATCACCCAAATTTTGGTCTTGAAAGCAGCTAACTAACATGTAGATAACTACAGACTGAGCAGTCATACTTTCCATAGGGTGTCTTAGCATTGTGCTCCAGATGAAGCTGAACACTTATCTTCCAATGGCTCCTGATTTGGTAAAAGCAGGGTGGATGTCATAGAAAAGGCATTCCTTGACAACGTGCTAACAAAGGTGTACACACCCCAAAGGATGGGAGGAATGATATTCATTGTAACTCATCCGACTTTGCATTCACCATCAAATGTGAGAAGGCTTTCAAGTCTTATTTTAAAGAATTTTGAGGAGTATGTTTCATATTAAATAGGATTACACTTTTTAAACAATGAACTAACAAAGTTTTTGTTTGAAAATATGAGACTTAGGTGTTCAGTTGGGGATCTGACACTGAGATATGGCCCCTGCCCAGGATACACCCCAAAGGGAAAGCTGTAAACCCAAGGACCTACATATGCCAGCCAAATAAAATAAATCTAGATGTGTGCTAAATCTCACACCAGGAATGTTGGCAATGTGAGAAAAAAGATGAGATAGCATCTCTAAATTCCATCATTCCCCCATTAATGCACACAAATACATTTCTTTAATATACTAAGACATTTTGATAAAATTATTCAACATATTGACTGAATTTTCTGCAAGGATGAGAAACAAAATGAAAAGGTCACCACAGAAAAATTGTTTAATACATGTAAGAAGACAGAAATTTCATCAACATACTGTATACACAACCAGAGATATAAAAAATTGTGCTATATATGTGTAGTAAGAATTATAATGCATTCTGCTGTCATTTATTTTTTAAAAAATCAATAAAAATAAACAAAAAATAACAAATAAACATTAACCAGGATGTAAAGTTAATATATTTCAACTTGTAGCAAATAACTACTGATTTTCACTAGAATTTTGAGCCTGTGACAACATCACCCTTTCACATGAATGCAGTCAGTGACCATTACCATTCATAACCCAGGTGGTTATTCGTCAGTCTCAAATTTAGTCTCAACTTTTTATTTTTCAAAATGTTTATGCAAGTGGAAGCACAAGCAACATTTAGAATTGTTTTGCCTCCATTACATAGTAAATTTAGCTATAAGTTGACAGGACTACTAATGCTATTTTCAGATTCTAACCAGTTCAGAGTGGTTTTAGATGTAATTAGTAATATATAATGCCTGGATTCCAAAAGACTATTTAAAAGGTATTTTCATTTGGCCTCCTTTACTTTCCTCAAGAAAGAAAAACAAGAAGAAACAGGAAGAAATGCTTTATATGTTGACATACCTGAGACTGGGTACATTGAGCGTCATCAAAACTTTTGTCCTCTTCTTCTGAAGTCATGTCAAAATGGGTCTCTGCTGATAAATGAATACATTTACTCACATTCCTTAGAACTGCATTAGAAAGCGTGAACATCAATCCAAATAGAAAAGGATAATTGTAACACCAAAACAACTTAATATTCCCAAATATGATTTCCAATTAAGTTTAATATTTGGTGAATAATTACTGGTTTCAACTTTCCACAGTTTTTCTTTTTTCTTTCTCTTTCTTTGTGTATACACCTTGGGAGTAGACCCACAAACTTATGCATTCTTGTCAAATACTCTACCATTTAGTTCTATCCCATGGCCACTTTAATTGGCAACTGGAGTCCTCTGAGTGGACTGAATACAGCCATCCTTCAAGGCTTGGACTTCCAAGTAGTTGTGAATGAAGATGTACCCATTTGCACCCAACAAACATTGAGTTCTCAGGGAGTATTTTTTCTTGATCCAAATCCTCAACACACATCTTATAGACATGACAGGATACAAGGTTCAGTGCAAACCATATTGCCAAGATTTGTCTACTCAAGATCAATGAAATTTGCTAAGAAACAAGCTTGAAAATACACATGGAAAGAAGGGCTGGTTCTGGGAAAATGTTAGTATAGAGTAAGCTGCATTCTAAGCTGCACTATTGCATGGAGACCAAAGAGTTGGTGAAGAGCTTCTCAGCAAAGTGAGTGAAAGAGGGATTTTATTCAAATCCCTAAAATTTCTGAACACTGAAAAAGTCCAGAGATTCAGTAATCTGTGTACCATAAACAAAAAAAGCCTACAACCTGCATGCAGATCTGCCTCAGACAAAGGGGGAGAGAGAAGAGGAAGTTGCATTCTAAGTTGTACCATGATGTGCCCTGCTAAGGAGAAACCTGAGATCAAAAATATTGCTTAAACTGATCTGACCAAAAGGTGCACTATGCACTAGTGCTTAAAAAGCATGCTCTTCTCTCAATGGGTGAT
The DNA here is from genome assembly GCF_964194105.1 of Spermophilus citellus. Lineage (NCBI taxonomy): Eukaryota > Metazoa > Chordata > Mammalia > Rodentia > Sciuridae > Spermophilus > Spermophilus citellus. Next base: position 54,446,972 of record NC_138198.1, on the reverse strand, counting down.
GGGACTGCTGAAGCCATAGCCATCCTCGGAAAGACTGCAACAGTAATTTCTTTGATTCAGTTCCTCTAAACCACACACACACACACACACACACACACACACACACACACGCACATGAGGATCCTGGAAGTGCCTATTCAAGGGACCTAGGTTGTGCCTGATGGAAGGAAGAAAAAACTGGTGCAGGCTAGACTATACCCATGTGACTCCGGTGAGAAGGGCAAAGGGGAACCTATGTGTCTGGAAGCTAATGTGACCAGCTGAAGTGTCAGAGAAAATGAACTAAGAAGGCAGAGAAAATGTGCCCCCAGGGATGGTGTTTTTTCTGGCTACTCACCCCTCAAAAAGACAGGTGAGAGGTGAGTAGCCAGAGAGCAGGAGATGGTGAGAGCATGAAATTCTGTAGGCCCACACAGAAAAGAGTATAAAATAGGTCAGGATTTGTCTCAGAATAAAGGGATAGGTGAGGCCTAATGCCAGAGGACAGTTGAGGCAGAGGAAAGGTATAAAGATACAGAATGAGGCTTGGCTCATGTCAGGAAATATTTCTAAGAAACTTCAGAAGGTTGACCTTTCACATTCTAAAGAGATGCTTATGGTGACATTTGCATGGTAGCTAGTTCACTCCAAAGGCTGGAAATAGGGAGAATGTAATAGTATGATATGCAGGGGAAACAATTCAGAATTGAGGGGATATTCCCAGAAACACAGAGGAGAGATCATTTTCTGTGACTACTGGTGACATTGTGAGGAAAATCCTCCCACCTCTTTGGGAAAATCACCTTACATGTGAGAACACTGGTAGCATTTCAAGTGTTTTAACATTGTGTTCCCTGGAGTGTTGTAATGTAAAACTTACCCAATTTGACTGTCTTTTCTTTCACCTTGCCTAATCCTTTCTGTGGAAGCGCCTCTTTTATTGTGATGGGATCGGTGCGCTTGGAAAGAAGATAGTACATAAAGAGTGTAGTTTTCATTGACTACAAAGTTAATAATTTAGAATAAATATAGAAATTTAATTACCTTTCTGAAATCAGATGAATCCCTAGAGGCTGAAAAACAAAAGGGGTATATAATCAAGCAAAGTTGAAGAGGACAAAACAACTCATACATTACAGATGCCTCCACATACATCTGAGGTCCATGGTTCAGCTGTGCTAAAAATTATGCTATCTCCTGGGTTTCTGTGCTGGCTGGTTTGGCTGACAACAATCATGTGACTAAAGGAATTTTGTGAATAGGTTTTGTGAAACATGCTGTTCATTTCACAAACCTGAGATTATTTGTCCAATGACCATAAATAAAACAGACAAGGAAACATATACCAATGCAAAGATACAGATTGATGGAGAATCCAACAATCCTCTAGTGGAGAAGCAAAGAAGGTCCCTAAGAGATTCAATGGCAAAGATGACGTCAAAACAAAAACAAGCCATAGAACCTATCTTACTGAAATACTATTGAAAAGATTTAATCTTTATAAATTTAAGTATGTAGATATTTATTGCATTTGTCCTTTCATTTTTGTTTAGTAAGGCCAAAGCTGTGTTCAGATCCCAGGGAAATGTTAGGTTCATTTCTCAACAAAGATATCTGAAGGAGTCAGTTGAAATACATATTTTGACACTGAAAGCTATGACATCTATTATTTGTTTCTTATATTCAGGTGGGATGCTGGTTCCTCTTGTGCATCCTCTATTCCTGTATTCTCTGGTTTAAACAGATTAGATTTTCATGATCCCCTTGTGTGAGAACAGATAGTTTCTACATCTAACAAATAAGGGTTAATTGGTTTAAACTTTTGAGACATAAAAATTTAAAGGGAAAGTTGAAATGGAAGAGCACAGCTTTATCTGATAACAATAATATATTATCACACACACAAACACACGAATATTTGACAAAGATTTTGGGTATTCAAAGAGTAAACTGTATAAAGAGTTCTGTTTGCAAATGAGTTTGGTTTGGTGTGACTTGCCAGTGTTTTAAGTGTATTCACAAAAGGCCAGGCCTATCAAAAAATTATAATTAGCTTTTGAAGGATGAGGATATAGCTTAGTAATGAAGTGAATTTCTAGAATGCCCATGATCAAAATTTTATTTTCAGGCAAATAGGAAAGAAATACAGAAAGTAATTATGTAAGGAAAAAAGACAGAGAGGGAGGTAAGGGAGTAGAAAGAAAAGAAGGAAGGAAGGAAGGAAGGAAGGAAGGAAAAAAGGAAGGAAGGAAGAAAGGAAGGAAAGAAGAGAAAGAGTAGAGCTGTCATTAAAAATCACGAATGATTCTGAAATGTAATTTTGCTCCTCAGAATGACTCAATTTAAACCACAGCAAGCAGTATGTCTGATAGGTATGGAGAAAAGATGGTCATGGCTGGAATCTTTCCCCAACTTACAAGCCCCTCATGATTCAAATGATGGACAAGTTACAGTCTCTCACATATTGTGGAAAGATAGATATACTGATAGCCCCTGAATTGCATGCTCTCAGTTTCCCCTTCATTCCCTCCAAGATTACCCAGCTAACTTATTTTGTTTCTTCCACATTTCTCCTTCCCAGGAACTTTTCAAAAGCAACATCTTGATCTCTGGTCTTGATTCTTTATATTTTCCATTTTGTCTATGAATTATCCCCACTCTTTCTTTTTCTTTTCTTTTTTTTTTAGTTGTAGATGGACACAATGTATGTATGTATGTATGTATGTATGTATGTATGTATTTATTTATTTGTGTTGCTGAGGATAAACCCAGTGCCTCAGGCATGCAAGGCAAGCACTCTACCACTGAGCTACAACCCAAGTCCACCACTCTTTCTTAATTCCCAATTTAAAGATTAGACCTAAGAAATATAAATTCTATACTTTGAGTTCTTATCACTTGCCAAGAGACAAGATCAGAATAAAAACTAGATGTATGAAATAACTTTATTACATTTGATGTTCCAGTGGCTCTGCATTTAGTTTTGCTAAAAGGAAATCCTCTCCTGACGTCTTTACATGGTGGCCGGCAGATAGTGATCATTGGAATCTCACCTTACGTGGAAGAAAACATAGATGTGCAGGCCAGGTAAGTCAGAGTATGCATTTTGAATAGGGATCCCCACATATGATCTATTAGAGTCTGAGAGTCTGGGTCTGCACTTAGTCTGCTTCTCATTTCCCTGCCTTCAAATGCCTTACAATAATAGAGCCAGTTTTCCACCCAATGATGTTCCCAAACCTGAACGATGAGAAGAAGTCCTTTCTCCTTCATTTACTCACTGTATTCTCTCTGCTTTTCTCAGTGTCTATTCTCCCTTCTCCTTTCCAAATTGTCCAAAGAATATTTTAGAAACCTATGAATTTAGGTATCAGTCCATAACAATTTGCACATTTTTCCACTTCCCATACTTCTGTGTCTGCCATCTGTGCTTCATCCCAGGTAGTGGAAGAATGTCTATGATATAGGTATTTTTATTTTTTATTTGTTTTAATTACAATATTGTTTTATATAAATTTATGACCAGACACATGGATTTATGAACATTTCACTTAAAAAGAAAAAAAAAACTTCCTTTCTTCATGATCAGTTCTTCACATGTCAATTCCTTTCTAATGACAACTCAGAAATGAGTGGTGAGAAAAAATATTCACACCTTGAGTCATTTGCACAACTGGAAACTCCCATTTTCCTTCCACATCTTGAACAGGTGGTCTTTTTATTCTGGTACATGACTGAAATTTATCAGCCTTCATGGCTTCTTTTTCCTTCATTTACTCGCTGCACTCACTCTCTCTGCCTTTCCCAATGTGTATTCACCCTTATCCTTTCTACTTTACATTTTCCAACTCCCCTATGATCTATGCATGTCTTGTATAGAAACTAAGAGGGACACTCCCACTATAACCTGCTGCTGGACTTTGGTCTTAAGAGAGACAACTCATTATCTTTCTCACTTTTTCATTATTACCTGTTTACTAGGTTCATTTTTCCAAGTATTAGAATAAATCAGCACTCATGTTAGAAATCAATATTCTGTCCAAAGAACTGTGTAGAGTATGTAGTTCTTACCATGGACATGTTCATCTGCTTTCTCTTTTGCTATATAATGTTTCTCTCCAGATGAGTGAGAAATGCACATCTGTGGACCACCCTCAGAAAATACCTGCAAAATAAAGGACCCCAATGAGCTACATGAAAACTTCACTATCACTCTTTTAGACATCACCCAAATTTTGGACTTGAAAGCAGCTAACTAAAATGTAGATAAGTACAGTCATATTTTCCACAGGGCAACCTAGAATTTGTGCTTCAGATGAAGCTGAACGCTTATCTTCCAATGGCTCCTGATTTGGTAAAAGCAGGATGGATATCATAGAAAAGGTATTCCCTGAAAATTTAATAACATAAATGCATGTATTCTAAGAGTGTAAACAACCATATATCACAACCCCACAAGATGAGAATGCATTAAATACTTAATTAAACATTCTTGAGAAATATAATTCATATTATGTTGAAATACATGTTTTAAATAGCAGACTTATGAGACTCAGTGTGATAAGAGATTTGGAATTATGTGATGTTGAGCAGGAATAAGACTTTATTGGACTTGCCTCATTTTGGTCATCACAGTCTCACAGGATCTAAAGAGCTTATAGTAAGTGTTTCACTGAGAGATAATCCAGTTTAATAAAATGACAAAGTAGGGTGAAGAAATGTTTCTATGGTACTGTTAGAAAGCAACACACAGGATCTGGGTAGAATAAACAACATGTTCCTCTGAGAGAGAACTAAAAAGTACACCAATGAAGAAAAATGACAGCACAAAAATGTACAGCACTTCCTGACTATTTTTCAGAGCTTGAGTCATATTGGCTCCTGTGTGCATTCTGGATAAAAAAAAGAGCAGCTATGGAAAAAAGAAAACCTGGAGAGGCACCGTAGAGAGCCTCAGACCAAATGAAACCTAGAATTTTGGCTTTTAGAATAGTAAATGAATTCAAGGATTTCACCAGCCATCCATGGGCTGGGTGTGTGAGCTATGCACATTTGAGTATATGAGAAAAACTGGTCTGAAATTACTGTCTGATTAGGATCTGCATGTATGTGTGTCTTTTCACTCACTCTGCCTATGACACCCACAGAGCACCTGAGATGGGTGTGATTTTCCATGTTTATATGTAACTAAAACTGAGCCACTGGGAAGGACCATCTTTTAACATAAATGTACTCAATGACCATCACCACTATATCTGTTCATTAATTAAAACGGTTATTAGCAAAACCACTAATTTTAACTTCTTCATCATTTTCAGGGGTTAAAAAAACAGAAACCCAAATAATATTCAGAAAAAAAATCTGCCCGAATCACAAGGATAATATTTATCTACGTGTTATCCTGAATTTTAATGCTATTTTCAGATTCATAACCAGTTAAATTCTATTAGGTTTCAATATTAAATTATCATCTTTAGATTTCAAACCACTGTTATGAAAGGTAATCAAATTTGCCCATATTGACTTTCTTAAAACAAGGAATACAGTAAGAAATCAGAAGTTTTAAAAAATATATCTGAGTGAACACACCTGTGGCTGCTTATTTTTGGTGTCATCAAGACCTTCCTCCTCTTCTTCAGATGATGAGAACCAAAGTGGTTCAGCTGAAAAATGTATGTAGATTTACGTAAACAACTTAGAACATTTAGAGAGAATGATGGTCTGCCAAAAATAAAAAGTAATAATAAGCTTGAATTTTAGGTGCTATTATCTCTTTAACTGTTTATTGGTGGGGTATACTTGTGTGTACTCAGTGATTTAACCCTAGAACATTGCAACATTGGCAAGAGCTCTGCCAGAGTTGTATATTTGTTTATTTTTGGAAACTGGGTCTCTCTAAAGTGTTTGTTTTGGCCTGAGACTGCCATGCTCTTGTCTCAGTCTCCCAATAGCTGTGTTTAGAGGTGATCCACTGTACCCAGCAGAGAATTTTTTTTCAGGGAATGTTTTTAGTGGTATAAAACTTCAACAGTCTACCTGAGGAGACACTATGTAGCACCAGGTTTAAGAAACCAGAATATCTCAAGATGAATGAAAATTTGCCAGAATTAAATTTTAAAAGCACTAAGGAAATGTGGGGATACACACAATTTGGTATTCTCTTCCCCATAACAGTAACTTTTAAAAACAACTATTCATCAGTAGTCATTTCCACAGTGACTTAGACTCTACTGTTATCAATGAACATCTTGCATATGCAATATTTTTCTACATTACTCTAAAAAAATGTGTTCTTCTGTAAGACTTAGTCTGTTCAGTCCTGCATGATTATCAATCTCCTTGTCATAAACTGCTTTTTACCCCCTTGAGGTGTCTCAGCATTTCAGCCACTGCTCAACTGGATACCTACCAGTTGACTTGTAAATTACTCCTTCCCCTGTCTAGCCCTTTGGCTCCTGAACTTGAGAAGACCTCTTTTATATCACCTTAGCATCAACAGTTTATTTGAACCGAGAATTATTATGTTCCCTATGAGAATAGAGTAAAAAGGTGCCAAGAATAATGGCTTTCCTAGAGCTAGGATTCAGCAGAGACTAAAGGAATGAGGTTACCAGTAAGAGGCAGAAAATGGGGAAAGCTTAAAAGGCTGTAGCTAGACACAGAGTGAAGCATTAAATGGGTCAGTATTTGTCTGAAAATATAGGGATTGGTGAGGAGCCATCAAGATGACAGTAAAATTAAGGGAAAGGATAGAGTGTTAGGCTGAACGCATGAAAGATTTCTGGGTAATTTTAAAAGCTGGCCTTTTATCTTCTAGAGAGGTTCATAGTCACATTTGCGTTGTAGCTAGATGGCTCCAAATGCTGAAGATAGGATGAGTGTGGAGAGCATGTGCATGAGCAGAAATGAATAAGAAGGTGGCAGGAGTGCCAAATAGAGGGAAGCAGGCCAGAATGGAAAAAATGTTCCATGAAAAATAGAGGATATATCATAATCTTTCCAAGGAATTTTTATCAGGCCATCATCAATGTGCATCTGCTTATTTTTTCTTTTTCTTTCTTTTTTTTTTTTTTTTGGTTGTTGTTGTCTATAGTCTTTTCTCATTCTTCATTTCCGAATTCTTCTCTCCCCTTTCTTATGTCCCAACTTTCCTCTAATTTCAGCAGGTCTGGAACTAATAACTCAGCTCCTCTAGGACCACTCCAACATACCCTGTGGTTGCAACTTGATAAGACACACTGTTTCAACTCCCATACTATTTATTATTTTCATTTCTTCCACTATTAAATCATACTAGTGCTCATGTTTTAAACATGCATCATATCCAATGATTTTATAATGAGTGGTTCTTACCTTCTGTATGTCCATTTATACCATCTTTTTCTCTTTGATGTGCATCACCAAATGAATGACCAACACTATTCTGAGGAAGAATCCGAGAGATAGTTGTCCGGTAAAATTAAACAACTAATGAATTATATGAAGACTGCCTAATCAGTATTCTAAGGAGACACCTAATTTTCCAGATTTGAAATAAATTAGATTTAAAAACTAGAGAAGTATACATTAAAAATTGAAATATTTTATATCACAGTGTTATATATACTCTGCAAATCAGCCAAATATTATATTCATTTGTCTACTAACTCTATAAAACCAGGATAGAAGGACAATAGAGAACTATCAACACGAGGGCTAGGGTTGTGGATCATATATATATGAGATAATGGTGTTCATTATAACTTATACAGAAATGCATATATTTAGACAAATCTTACTGCCCAGTACATTTTCTAACCCTTCCGATATCTCTCCACTAATCTACCAAAAGCAGTTGTACGAGGACAGTTTATACTAAGGGCTACCTCTATTTGAAAATCTAAGATATTTCAATTTAAAAACCTCATAATGCATCCCAAGGTCTAAGAAAAACCTCAGTAAATGAATTCTAAAACCAATACAAGAAAAGAATTAATTAAAGTCAGAGCCAAAATTATAAAATAGATAATTTTTTTAAAAAACATAGTAATAATGAAACAAATAGTTTGTTTTTAAAATGGTAAATAAAATTGATAAACCCTTGGCCAAGGGAACTAAAAGAAAAAAGAAGATACAGATGAATAAAGCTAGAAACAAAAAGTGAAATATTAAAACAGATACCACTGAAATCCAGAAGATCTCTAGAGACTATTAGAAAACTTATATTTCAATGAACGGGAAAAAATTTAGACTATTTTAAAGAATAAAATCGAAAGATAAATAAATCTAAGTGATATTAATGAAATATGTCATAAAATGTTGAATCAAATAGATAGAGAAAACCATAGCTCAATAACAAGCAATTAGGTTGAAGCAATAATAAAAAGCCTTATGGACCAGAGGTTCAGAGGTGAATAAATGGCTAAATTTTATCAGATATTTAAAGAAGAACTGATATTAATCCCCCATTACAGTTAAGAGCAAAGGAAAGATGCTTCCAAAGCAATTCTGAAAAGTATTACCCTGACTGGAAAAGTGAAGATTGGACAGAACAAGAAAAAAATAGATATCAATATCCTTGAGGAACATAGTATAAAAATTCTCATAAAATCTTTGCAAACCACATTCAACAACACATTACAAAATAACATACATATCAGGCATAGTGGTGTAGGTCTATACTCTCAGAAAAGCATCAGGTTGTTTGAGGAACACTGTAATTTCAAAGCCAGCCTGGGAAATTTAGTGAGACCTGTTATCAAAGTGAACAATAAAAGGTGCTGGAGATGTGGTTCCTTTGTGCCATGCTCCTGGTTTGAGACTCTAGTCACATACAAAAAAAAAATCCATAAAAGCTGATTTTGATCCAGGATGATTCAATACATGCAAATCAATAAAACTAATACATCACATATAGAATCAAGAGCAAAATTACATGATCTTTTAAGAAGCGGCAGGAAAAGCCTTTGACAAATTCAATGGCCCTCATGACAAAGCCCTGAGAGATTAGAAATAGGACAATTTTATTAAAATAAAGACCAAGTATACCAAATCCAAAGCCAATAGTAAAATGAAGAAGAACATTTTCTCTAAAATCAGGAAATACACAAGGATGTTCATTGCTGCCAATCTCACTAATCACAGTACTTAAAATTTTAGAAAAAGAGAAAGAAATAAAAGGGATTCAAATAGGAAAGTTAAAATGTTAAATTATTTCTATATGCAAATGATTTAGTCCTATTCTTAGAAGAACATAAATAATATATTATGAAAATTCTACTTTGATGAATGAATTCATCAGAGTAACAGGATACAAAATAAACATATAAAAATCAACTGTTTGTCTATATACCATAGCAAACCTAGAGAGAATAAAGCAAGAGTAATAGCTCATTCAAATAACTTTAAAAATAGCTAGGAATAACCCTAAACAAGAAAGTGAATGACCTCTTCAAGAAAAATTACACATTGAAGAAAAAAAAATAAGAAAACAATAGGAAGAAAAAAGATCTGCTATGTTCATAGAGAAGCAGAATTAATATTGTGAAAATGGGCATAGTACCATTAATGAATTATAGATTCCATGTATTCCCATTCAAATTCAAATGATATTGTTTGCAGGAATGGGGGGAAATAACTACTTCTAAATTTGTATGGAAGAAAAACAAACAAAAAAAATACTTAGACAAAGTGATACTGATCATAAGAGAAACAATGGATAAACCACAATGCCCAATTTCAAAATAAACAGAGCCATAGTAATAAAAACCATGGTCCCGTGCCGCAGTCTTGGCTGGGCACAGAATCACGAGCCAATCAAGCAGGAACAAAACTTTATTTTGAAAAAGCCGCTAACACTCTCAGCGCCAGCAAGTCAAAAACCGGTCCTCCCACGAGGGTGTCCGACCGGAACCGCGCGCCCACCGGAACCCCCCCGTCTCCTCCCACCTCCTCCGGAATTCCCTCCTACTATCCTTCCCCAACCAATGGGAACTCTCCAGCAGTCCCGTAAAGTCCCGTAACTTGAGTCCGGTAGCAGGCCAAGGTGAACAGCGGGAGTCCAGTTTGCATATGAATGTAAATTTTAACATAATCATCTCAGTGGCTAGCTGGCGTCACTTTACAACCAAAGGTGCCATACATCGTATATATGCTTGTGGCTCCTAGCATCTGCCCCCTTCTGTTTAATTAAGCAACAAGCAATGTGGCTAGGGACCGTGCCTGGTAGGTTGTCCAATTTAACATATGGTTCTTACCCGTCATGGGAGAACTGACCTTTAGGCGTCAGCTTCCTGTCTTAGGTTGAATCCACTGTAATCAGAGCAACCCGTCGCTGACTACCGGTCCAGCATTCAGCCATGCTTGTGGATAGGCCTATGCACCAGTGGGGGGGTGAGGTTCTTGCCTCACCTCTGTTGGCCCCCAAATTTAGCCTTGGTGCCAGTGGGGGGGTGAGGTTCTTTGCCTCACCTCTGTTGGCCCCCAAATTTAGACCATCACTAGTAGAAGGGAGGAGGATACAGAAATGCCACGACACCAAGCCAATTGACGGCTCCTTTGGAAAAATTGCGTCACTGGTGACACCATCAGCAAAGATATGCCAGTATTACCACAATAAACATGGGGTGAGCTGGCAAGGAAATTGCATCACTGGTGACACCATCAGCAAAAATATGCCAGCAGTACCACAATTCGGTGCACCAGATGATATTTCACAATGTATGCAACTGATATATAGTCCAGGCAAGTTCTGCAAGCAGTTCAAATTGGAGGAGTCTATCAATATGTCCATATCCTCCCAAAGTAAATCAAGTCCTTGATAGCATTACTTGTTGAGTTATATTCATTGATGCATCAGTTTATACAGTTTACTGTGATAGCTATCATAGAAGCTGTAGTTTGGTTTTATCTCAGTCTTCACTGGAATTGGGATGGAGATGGAAATTCTGGCAATGATGGTAAAGAGACATTATCCTGAACAGAATTATTAAATATAATAAAAAGAAAAGGTGAAAGTAAACAAACAGATCTGTTAAACTCCTTTAAAAACAATCCTTAACAGCCGTTTACCAAATTTAAATTAGTAAACAAACAGATCTGTTAACCATCTTTAACAACAATCATAAACAGCTGTTCACCTAATTTAAATTAAACCATATAAATCACGTGAATAAAGAAAAAATTCGGATCCATTTTTTCATGAGCGCTCCTCATATAAGAAATATGGACATACACACATACAGACATACAACACAAAACAGAAGTGTGCACACAACATACAACACATAAGACAATAGTAAATAAAGGCCTTGTAACTATACTTAGGTGAAATCTCCATTGCAATGTTTAAAAACTCCACAGTCAAAAAAAAATAAATAAATAAATAAATAAATAAATAAATAAATAAAAAATAAAACACAGTCAAAAAATAAAACTGATCAGAAAAACATTAACCTAGGTTTGTATGAGCTCAAAAATAAAATAGAACTTTATGATGTGGAAAAATGCAATAATAAAATAGATACTGAAAAAAAAAAACCTTGGTTAATCACTGTCGCAGATGTAAGAATAGCCAAGCTGGAGCTCTGGATGTCAGCTGTTATGGATTTGAGTCAAATCATCTTCTTTTTCTGTAGAAATTGTTTTAGTTAATCTCTCTGGAATCCAAATCGGTTGCTGTTCATCCTGTGGGAAAACACAGACAGCGCCCCGATTCCAGACTATCACTGGATCCGGGCCTTTCCATTGTCCTGTTAGAATATCTTTCCAAAGTACCTTAGGCTTATGTACATTTTTGGGGTACAAATGTCTTTCCGCAGCACTAAGTCCCGATGAATCTAAATTTAAAAAGTTTAGAGTAAAAAGGGTTATTTTAAGTTTATCTTTGGGGGATATATACCCCTTTCCAATTCCCTCCTTTTGTTTTAATAAGTACATTTTAATAGTTTGATGAGCTCTTTCAACTATGCCTTGTCCTTGTGGATTGTATGGAATTCCTGTTATGTGAGTAATACCAAATGATGAGCAAAATTGTTTAAAAGAGGAGGAAGTATAACCAGGACCGTTGTCCGTTTTTAACTGTTTTGGAACGCCCACAGTGGCAAAATTTTGTAAGCAATGAGCTATAACATCTTTAGTTTTTTCTCCGGCATGAAGGGAGCCCATCAAAAATCCGGAAGAGGTATCAACTGTAACATGTAAATATTTTAATTTTCCAAATTCTGGCAAGTGTGTGACGTCCATCTGCCAAATATGGTTAGGTATTAGTCCTCTAGGATTGACTCCAAGATTAACTTGTGGTAAAAATGTCACACAATTTTGACATTGTTTTATTATATGTCTGGCCTGTTCTTTAGTTATTTTAAAACGCTTTTGTAAAGTATTAGCATTGACATGGAACCTTTTATGAAAATTTATAGCTTCTTCTATTGTGGAGAAAATATGTATGTCATGTGTAGATTTATCTGCTAGTTCATTGCCCATACTAAGGGCTCCAGGCAATCCTGTATGTGCCCTGATATGACCTATGAAGAATGGATCTTTTCGGTCCCAGATTAGACTTTGTATAGCGGAAAACAAAGAGAAAACAGTAGAGGAAGGGGAAATCCTACCAGCATCTTCAAGGGAATTAATAGCATTAACTACATACTGACTATCAGAAAATAAATTAAATACAGAATCTTTAAACATCATAAAAGCTTGTAATACTGCATTAAGCTCTACCTTTTGAGCTGATTGTTTGGGTACTAAAAATGTAAAAGTTTGATCAGGAGTAACTACTGCTGCTGTACCATTGTTTGACCCATCAGTGAATATATTTGGAGCATTTATGATAGGGGTTTTTCTTGTCATTTTTGGAAAAACTACAGGATGCTTAGACCAAAAAGACAACAAAGGATTAGATGGTAAGTGATTATCAAATGAAACACTAGTTTTACACAGGATTATTGCCCAAGTATTTAACTCATTAGCTAACTCATCAATTTGATCCATAGTATATGGAGTAATAATTTTATTGGGAGAAATCCCAAACACTCCCTTAGCTGCTTTTATTCCTTTGAGTATTAATTGTCCTACAGCCTCAGGATATCTAGTAAGAATAGTGTTAGGGGAATAAGATAAATGTATCCACAATAATGGACCTTCTTGCCAAAATACTCCTGTAGGAATATTTTTTGTTGGTAGTACAATAAATAATAAAGGCAAACTTATATCAATTCTATCCAAATGCATATTTTCCATATATGTTTCAATGATTTTTAATACTTTTCTTGCTTCAGGCGTTAACATGCGGGGTGAATTTGGATCTGATGGACCTTTTAGAATATCAAATAAAGGTCCTAACTCTCCTGTTGGTATGCCTAGATAAGGCCTTATCCAATTTATGTCTCCCAATAACTTTTGAAAGTCATTAAGTGATTTGAGTTGATCTACTCGTATTTGAATTTTTGGTGGACGGACCATGGTTGAGGATAATAGAACTCCTAAATAATTAATTGGAAGATTTAATTGTACTTTATCTATTGCTATCTCTAGATTATAATTTTTCAATAAATTTGTAAGTGTGGCATAACATTCTAGTAATGTGTTTTTATCTTTATGTGCCAGTAACACATCATCCATATAGTGAAATATTTGTAGTTCAGGATTTTGGTTTCTAAGTGGCTGGATTGCTTTATTAACATAAATTTGACACATAGTTGGGCTGTTAGCCATCCCTTGAGGGAGTACTTTCCATTCATATCTCTGATCAGGACCTTCATGATTCAGTGCAGGGATAGTAAATGCAAAATGTGGACTATCCTCGGGATGAATTGGAATTGAAAAGAAACAATCTTTAATATCTATAACTAAAACATGCCAGGTTTTTGGTAAAGCAGACAATTGAGGAATCCCTGATTGAGCAGGTCCCATAATAACCATCTCATTATTAATGGCTCTTAAATCTTGTAATAATCTCCATTTACCAGATTTCTTTTTAATGACAAAAATGGGAGTATTATAGGGGGATACGGAAGGTTGTATATGTCCTTCCGCTAACTGTTGTCTGACCAAGTCATGGGCTACTTGTATCTTTTCTTTAGTCAAGGGCCACTGAGGAACCCACACTGGTCTTTCTGATTTCCAAGTAATTTTGATTGTCTCAGTGGCCCTTTCTGAAAACCCAATTCATGTCTATTTATTTCTTGATCTATTTGAATAGGTGCTGTCATACCTTGTTCTTGTTCTCTTAATCTTTTTTCTTTCCTAAAGCCTTGTTTAGCCCTAGTAGTGGGCGCGTTAGGATTGATGTTATTTGTTAATGTCAATCCTAATTGATCTAGGACATCTCGTCCCCATAAATTTACAGGAAGATGATCCAATACATAGGGCTGTATAGTTCCTTCACATCCTTCAGGATCCCTCCAATCTAATACCATAGCACTTCTATGGGGATTTGTTGCCACTCCTAGGCCTCGAAGCGTTTGAGTGGCTTGTTGTAATGGCCAATGTTTTGGCCATTCTTGACGAGATATGATGCTGAGGTCAGCTCCTGTGTCCAGCAGCCCATTAAAGTCATGTCCTTGAATTTTTAATTTTAGCATTGGGCGAGAATCTAAATTTAAAGACAGCATAGCCCAATCTACACCTGTGGAGCCTAATCCCTTGGAACCTCTTTCTACATTACAACTGGAAAATTTATCATGCAGGCTGGGTATTATTAATAACTGTGCTATTCTATCTCCTGGTGAAATTACTGATATACCTCTTGGAGAACTAGCTATAATTTTTATTTCACCTTCATAATCGGGATCAATTACCCCAGGACTTATCATAAGTCCTTTTAGTGTAGAAGAACTGCGTCCCAATAATAAGCCTACTGTTCCCTGGGGAAGAGGTCCTTTTACTCCTGTGGGAATGATTTGAATTCCCATCTCTGGGGTTAGTACTGCTCTGGCAGAGGCGCAGATGTCCAGCCCTGCGCTCCCTCTAGTTTGTCTGATGAGGGATTTAATGGATAATGCGTCCTGGGCACTACCTTGATGGGGCTGTTGGGTTCCTCCATTGCCCCATATATTTGTGGTTTGGGGCCCCGGGGCATTGGGCCCTCTAGTCCGTTTTTTGGCAATGGAGCTTGATACCTTTCTCCACGATATCGTGGGTAAACACTTGGTCCTTGTCCGTTTTTTGATAACGGAATACCCTCTATGGTGGTTTGAGAACGGCATTCATTAGCCCAATGTCTCCCTCTACGGCATCGTGGGCAAATACCTGGTATTCTATTCCTTTGATATCCAGCTTTGTTAAACCCTCCTCTTATGGGGCAACTCCTTTTAAAATGTCCTGTTTGATTACAATTATAGCATGTTCTTGGCCTGGCATCTAAAGCCTGTTGTACTGCTGCTAAGACTTGCCCCTGTTCATTAATGTCTCTACATAATTTAATATATGTGTTTAAATCCTCATGTCTCCATGGTCTAATGACCTCTCTGCAGCAACGATTTGCTTGGTCATAAGCCAGTTGTTTTATAAATGGCATTACCTGTTCTGTATTTCCAAATATCCTAGAGGCTGACTGAATAAGTCTATCTACAAATTCAGCATAAGGTTCATTAGTTCCTTGTATTACCTTAGATAATTGACCTTGTAAGTCTCCATGCCCCTGTAAAGTTTTCCATGCCCTAACTGCATCTACAGCAATTTGTGCGTACACACCAGGGTCATATTCAATTTGTTGTCTTTGACCCTCATAAGGTCCCTTCCCCAAAAGCATGTCCATATTTCTTTGAGGGTACCCAGCTTCTGCATTTCGCCTAGCTGTCTCCATGCAAAATTCCTCATTGGCAACCTTCCATAACAAATATTGTCCTCCGTTTAGCACAGATCGACACATGTTAGCCCAATCTGCTGGTGTCATGTCCAAGTTGGTAACAGATTCAACCATGCTTATTGTGAAGGGAGCTTGCGGCCCATAGGTCGTTACAGCCTCCTTTAATTGCTTTATTGTTTTGAAATCTAAAGCACGGTGAATTCGTTGCCCTCCTGCCTGCTCAAGTACAGGGCATGCTAATCTTTGGGGTCCTGCCTCAGAATTCCGTCCATCAACTACGGTAGTTGAGGGCCGCTCAGCGGTAGATGGAGCTGTTGGCTGAGTTACGCCCTCTGGTGATAGAACGGAGTTGGTAGCAACCTCCTGTTGTAATTCTCCACCTGATGGCTGCTTGTCCTCTAAGCTTGCTTTCTTTAAATTCTCCTCTGTCTGACTAGCTTGAGAGACCTTCTCTTTTGCTTGACCTAGCGTTTTTTCTACCATAGTCTGGACCTCTAACAATTTACTTAACAGTTTTTCGGTTTGTTTTTTATTGGATTCTAATCTACTATAACCTAACCCAATAAGGTAGGATAAAACAAAGCCGAAGCAGAATGAAACAAAGACGGAGCAGACAATGGTTGTATCAATTTTCTCTTTCTCAGGGCTGAATAACTTCAAACCTTGAGCCAACCATTTTTTCCAGTTCGCCTGAGAAAATTCTAGGGCTAGGGAGCTCGAAATGAAAACAAAATAAATCAAAACAAGAACACATTGTTTTCTGAGAAGGTCATCCATCCTGTCGCCTTCCCTCAGGGGCGAGCAATTTACTCACCTCTAAGCTTCAGGCGTTCCCCGCACGGGCCGCCAAATGCCGCAGTCTTGGCTGGGCACAGAATCACGAGCCAATCAAGCAGGAACAAAACTTTATTTTGAAAAAGCCGCTAACACTCTCAGCGCCAGCAAGTCAAAAACCGGTCCTCCCACGAGGGTGTCCGACCGGAACCGCGCGCCCACCGGAACCCCCCCGTCTCCTCCCACCTCCTCCGGAATTCCCTCCTACTATCCTTCCCCAACCAATGGGAACTCTCCAGCAGTCCCGTAAAGTCCCGTAACTTGAGTCCGGTAGCAGGCCAAGGTGAACAGCGGGAGTCCAGTTTGCATATGAATGTAAATTTTAACATAATCATCTCAGTGGCTAGCTGGCGTCACTTTACAACCAAAGGTGCCATACATCGTATATATGCTTGTGGCTCCTAGCAGTCCCGGTGTAAAGAAAGACCCATAGACCAATGGATAGAAAAAAAGTCAGAGAGCAAACCCAGGGGTACAGTCATGTGATACTAGGCAAAGACACCAAAAACATATTTTGGAGAAAAGACAAACAACATTTTAGAAATAGTGTTGGAAAAACTAGATCTCCGTATGTAAAAGAAGAAACCTAGATGCCTATTTTCTAACACTGTACAAGAGTCTATTCAGAAAGGACTAAAGACTTATGTACCAGACTAGAAGGTTTACAAATACTAGAAGAAAATATATGGAAAACACTTCAGTATGTAGGCAATAACTTCCTGAATAGAGCCCCCTACAGCTCAGAAAATAAGAGCAACAATGGATAAGAGAGGGTGCATCAAACTGAAAAATTCCTGCATAGTAAGTGAAACACAAAACAGTAAGAAGTGGTAGCCTCCAGAAATGGAGAAAAGCGTTGCCAGCTATTCTTCTGACAGAGGATTAATATCCTAAAAATATTAATGCAAATATCTTAACACCAGAAAAACAAAAACCTTTTCAATAAATGAGCAAATGCACAGCTAGTTCTCAAAATAAGAGATACAAATGGCTAATACTTCAAGGGAAAAAAAAACATAACATCTTTATCAATCGGGAATATGCAAATCAAAACAACATCAAGCTCCCATTTTCCACCATTGAAAAAAGCAATCATCAAGAAGGCAAATAATACTGGGAAGATGAGGAGAAAAACCTCTCACATGTGAATGGCAGGAACATAAATTACTATATCACTATGGAAATTCATATGAAGGCTACTCAAAAACTGAACATAGAACTACTTTATTATTCAAATATACTACTCAGTACTTACCAGAAAATATTAAAGTCAGCTTATTTTAGAGATATACATATGCCCATCTTGCCATGACACTATTAATAATAGGCAAGTTATAGAATCAGGCTAGATGCTAGTTAATAAAAGAATGGATAAAGAAAATGTGGTTTATATAAACAAGGAAGATTTCTATGCATAGAGAACAACAAAACTAAGTTAATTTTAGGAAAATGAATAAAACAGGGAAGCATAATGTTAAATAATATAAGCCAGACTCAGGAAACAAGTATCATATATTTCTCTCACATGGAAAACTAGAGGTGGAAATGTTCAACATAAAAATAGATGAATAATAAATTTTATCCATTAGCTCTTCATAACTGAAATAAAATTAAAGTAATTTCAAAAACAAAAGATATCGTTTACATTTAACCTTATTTTAGCTTCTTCAGGATATTTGCAAATATATTTCCTAACCTGGAATAGTTCATAAAAATAGTAGTGTTTTACAATAAACATTAAAGTAAGTAAATACAGAAACATCTAAAATTTGAAATTTCAAAATTTGACATAGAATCTATATATTTTAAGAAACTATAATGGATAAACAACAATTCTGAAACTAAAGTATTACCATACAATTATTGAGTGTTTCTGCTTCCAGAACTGGTTATTACTTTGCACACACCATTTATTCTTTGATTAGATGAAGAGTAAATTTTTAAAAAATTTCATTACCTCAAATTTCTTTAGAATTTTTATTGGTTCTTTTCAGTTATACATCAAAATAGAAGTTATGTACTAGAATATAATTATAAAAGCATAAAATATAATTTGTTCTAATTCAGGACCTAGTACTTCCTTCTGTTCTTCTAATCTTTCTGCTATTTATAGTTTTTTTTTTAAATTACTGTCACTTTTAGTGGAAAGACTCAAAGTATGGATATGCAAGCCATTTTAATACAAGTATTAAGATACAGATTCTAGATTTCTGGGTTGCCATAATTCCCAATATTACTTTAGTATAAATATGGAGCCACGGAAAGAAATAGAGAATATAGGTCTCCTCAAATGCTATGATACCAAAATATCAAGGGTCCAAGTAAAAAAAGAAAAGTTATGTGCAATGTATATTATATATTCCAAACTAAAGGCACCAGGGAAATTCCACAATTTTATAAAAAATTAATTTAGGCATGAGTATTGTAAGTCATGTAAGAATGATTTAAAAACCACAGTAATGAAAACTGATACAAAAAATCCTTGAATAAACATTATATTTCCTCTACAGTTAGAAAGCTGTTTCTAATGCAATTTTTCTTTCACTATGTATTTCGCAGCCCATTGTTACTTCCAGCCCCCACGATCCCCAAGTACTTGAGAGAACAGTGATATAAAAAGCATTTTTTTAAAAAAAATCAACATAATTCTTTAAAATGGATTCTTAGCAAATATTCATATAAAATATAAGAAAAAATATAGCTAAATTTTCAGCATTAACATCTTAAAACACAAAATTCAGAGCAAGAACATGAGGTTTTTTTTTTACAAAAGATCACTTTACCTTAATAGGAGCTTCATAGCTGTCCCGAACCATTGCAAACAAGGAATCATCTGAGTGTGATTTTTTGATAGATCTTTAAAGCAAAAATGTATAACAAAAATGGTGAATAGTTTTCTTTTTAAAATAAACTCTGTTTAATTTAAGGTATAACTTATTAAATGGTGTTTCTTGATTGATTAATTAAAATATGACCTCCAATTAAAAAAATAGCTTGTGTTCTCCTCTTTCTGACTCTACTGCTGTGAATCTATAAAATATTCAATATAGATATTAAGGCACTCTTAGTTCCAATTTAGAGCAATAGCCAATACATGAGCAGAAACAGACAATAATTTGTTCTTGCAAATTGCCTGTCTTGAAGGCTGAATTTAAAACCCAATTAATGGCTGACATTTTTTTTTTTCACCTGAACTGAAACAAACCTCTGGAAACACAAGACAAGATAACAAGAGGCACAGTTCTCTCTCGTGAAT
Organism: Spermophilus citellus; assembly: GCF_964194105.1. Lineage (NCBI taxonomy): Eukaryota > Metazoa > Chordata > Mammalia > Rodentia > Sciuridae > Spermophilus > Spermophilus citellus. Next base: position 54,427,113 of record NC_138198.1, on the reverse strand, counting down.
ATCCAGGAGTGAAATACTAAGCAATGTTGTTCTTCAGCATGGAAATCACCAATAATAATACACTATTTATTCCCTCTACCCACAAATAATGCACAGAGTTCTCTGGAACTTTAAAAATTATTGAAAGTTAAAAAGTGAATATATATGTTATTTAGAATACCTTTGTCAGAAACATTGAAATAAATTATAAAATTGATTTTTCCTGTATAGGTCTCACTTTATTCAGGTCCTCATAAACTAGCAAGCCCTTTAAAACCTTTACAAGCACTCAGACACCCAGGGGAAAAGACTGCCAGAAAAGCAGAGTCTTGGTATTTGTACCTCTGTTTCCCTAGCTATTATGTAAATACCCTCCTTCCTCTGGGAATCCATTTCCCAGTCACTCATCTGCAAAACTCAGTGGCAGTCTCTAAATTTGAAATCTACATCCCTTGAATATTCAGATTCCTGACACAAGGTTAAACTAAATGGAGTCTCAATCATTGGCCTGTCTGAATACCTTTCCAACTACTCAACTGAAGCTTTGTAATAACTTTCCCTGCCAATCACTCCTTTGCCCAGCACTACACGTACATTTTAAGGACATCAGCAATTTGGAAAGAAAGTGAAGGTGAATGAAAACCTGTTTTGTGCCACAGATCCATGTATTCTAACAATTTCCACAGTCTGTTTCACTAGTCTCTAATCCATTCTTGCATCGCAGAGATGAAAACAGGCAAAATACAAGCTATTAAGACTTCCTCTAAACTTTGTATTAATATGCCTTTATAGAGAGCTTTTAATATTCTCTGTCCTTCATTCCTGTTCTGTGCTCATCAAACTAATCATAAACCCTAAGATTTTGGTCTCTTTTTTAAAATGCTTATTCCTACCCAACACAGTGTTGTTACTCTGGGTGAATACTTTTATAGCCCTTTCCTTCACTAGTTAAATTTTGATCCTCTACCACTGTACTCACTTAAAAATTCTAGTTTTATCCTCTCTAGTTGGGTTCCTATAGTCAATCTTCAATCTATTATTTAAAAAATCACCTTAAAAATGATAACCAGAAAATGTACTGAGCTCAGAATTAAGAAACTGGAGTTTAAATCTCATTGTTGTCATTGTTTGTACCCAGAAAACTCCCTTTAATATATTTAAGTTTTAGGTACATCCTCAAAACTATCATTTGGCTGGCATGTAGAACACATGCTGAAAGACTAGAAGGTTTCTAAAATTCCTTAAAATTCTGAAATTTCTAAACTTTTGATGTGTCAAAAGAAAAAAAAATATTAAATTGACAAAATAAAACAGAAACTCAAAGAGAACAAAACAGAAAATACAAATAGAAATTAAATAAAAGGTTATAGTCATAAAAAAGGAAAAAAAAGTATAAAAGTAAAAGTCTTCATAAAATTGTTAGGGGTAGTAATTGAAGAGAAACTACCTGGAAAATCAGGAAGTAGAGAAATTAGAATGTCCTCTAAGGATTAATATAAGTAATACAACATTGTCTAAATGATGTTATTCATAACTTTCAGTAAAATAATTTCTCTACAGCACTTGCCTGATCTTCTTGTTTATTAGAAACCATGAGGCCATAGCTCTGTGAGATTTTCCATAAAAGCTTTTGATATATTAAGAAAACATCCTGATTACTAGTGGAACTGTCAATATCAGGACAAAATCTTGGACTACAACCTGGCTTATCAGGTAAAATATAAATCAGAATTAACACACAACTGCCTTTGACTTTCTAAATTGATGATACACAATATGAAAGTTAAAATGTGAATATATATGTTATTTAGAATACATTTGTCAGACACATTGAAATAAATTGTAAAATTGATTTTTCCTGTATAGGTCCCACTTGGTATCAACCTGTACAGTGCAACAACACAATGGAGTTGTCAGCCAGGTAAGACTACAGTCTAAACACAGGCCTGAAACTTATTAATTACACAAATATGGGACAAATAGTCAACCTCTATGAATGACAGCTCTTTATTAGTAATTAACAGATTATAATAGCACAGATACTTTCAAAGTGCTTATAAGATAACTTTAGGAAACAAGTGTTAACTGAATGTGGTGTCTGTCCCACACTAGAATACTCAACAAATCCTTCTACCTTCACTCTCCACTTAGTTAATAGACATTTTTTATTTAAAATCTATAAATTCATACCTTCTTAATGAGTCATCTTTAGGACTTTCTTTCACTATTAAATAAAACAGTAAAATATATAATTAATCAAAAACAGAAATATAAAATATAAAATTTTATGACTCTGATGTTTTGTTATAAAATGTTCCTCCAGACCCATACTCGGAGAAATTTTTAGAATTAATATTAATTGTATTTATGACAGGTAAGTAATGAATGCATTAACAACTCCTATGTTTCCCACTTTGTACTTATCAAATGCAAGGAAGAAACAACAGGAATTATAAAAGTTTGATACTTAAAAGTAAATCATTGGTCCCATAATCATAATCCTTATTAAAAGTTGCAAAAATGAAAGAAAACCTTATCATTGTCAAATAAAGTAGCATAAATATATAAGTGTCAAACAAGGGGAGACATGATGGTGAATTAGCAGGAAGTGGATTTTCTCACAGCTCCACCATATGGGACTCAGAGAGTGAGAAAACTGCTTCTCTGTGAGGTGGGAGAAAAAAGCATGCCGCTGATACTCAATATTGGACAGAGACCTTGAAAACTGGGGAATTTGGGGTATATCAGACAAAGATGAGAAACAGAGCTGGAGCTTAGGATCTGATGTGATTGGGGGAAATCAGTACATTAGGACAAAAAAAAGACTGAAAAGTGATGCAGACAAGGGGCTAGGGTTGTGGCTCAGTGGTAGAGTGTTTGCCTAGCATGCATGAGGCACTGGTTTCAATCCATGTAAAATAAAATAAAGATACGGTGCCTACCTAAAACTAATTATATATATGAAAAGTGCAGCAGACAGTCTTGGAATGCAGAATGTGGGACCACAGGGTCAAGCTATTCTACTCATTAAACTGTGGCATGAAAGTCACCACCAGTCTGCCTGGAATGTACAGAGAGTTGAAGCTGGAGACATATTTAAATATCTGCACTGCAATGGCACCAACTCAGACTGGGAATTTAGATCCATGTGTTGGGGCTCAGTCCGATATATAAATCTGGCAGACACCATCCACAAGACATAAACTGAGCCTAGCAAATCAGGAGAATTTCTGGCATGGACAGTATTTCTCCTGGGGGTAACACTAGTCAGATAGGCCAAAGAGAGCCTGTCCTCTCCTCCCTGTGCCCAAGACCAGTGGCAGTTGCTTCAAAATCTCAATGAGCAGGAGTGATGGACCTTGGTGCTTGAGGGCAGACCTAAGGAGGTAAGAAAGAACAATACCCTGAAAAAACAGAACTGGTAAAGGACTGGCATCCCTGTCCCATGAATGTAGCCCTGGGGAGAAGAGTAAAGTAGAGTCCTAGGTGTGCACTGATTTATTTATGCCCAGTAACTCCCCATGAAGTGAAACACCTGGGGCAAAGACAGGACCTCACTGCTTCCCCTGAGAACATATTGTAGAACCTAGCATGACCTATACCCTGGGGGTGGAGCTGACAGCACCTTTCACAGCTCCCCATACCATCCCATGGAGAATGGAAACTGAGAGATGGAAGACACTTTGGAAGAGACAGCAAGCACATACTCTCAGTAACAATCCTGTTTTTTTTTTTTCTTTTCAGTTTTTGTATGTGTACTGATGGATACATGAAGGACATTCATACACTTGTACATGTTTGTTTATGCTTTCTCATTTGTACTATTCTGAAACATAGTTATTTTTCCTTACTCTGTTGTTAAGAGTTAAAGTTTTCAATTAGCCTATTTTGGATTGAGTTTGTGTTCTGTTTCAAACTTTTATTTCTTTTTGTTTCTATTTCTTTTCTCTTACAAACAGTCAAATTCCATTATTCTCACTTTACTCTTTATTTCTTTTACTTGTTTTTCCTTCTTCCTCATAAACAATACATCGTATATCACTTTGCTTCTGCCCAACTCACATCTTGAAACTGCTAATCCTTTTCTATCACCATTGCTTTTTTCTTCATAATGAGCTCTATTTTTTTTTTTCATGTCATTATCTACGATATGGTTTATTTCTGTATTTTACTGAAGTATAATTTACATACAGTAAAATGCACAAATCCTTAGCATATAGCTCAGTGACCCATGTGGCCACAACATATGTCAGGATATGAAACATTTGTATCACCCTAGAACAATTCCTCATGCCCCTTTCTGTTTAGTCTACTCCCTGTCCCCTGCTCCTAACTTAAATATCACCTTGGCTTCTCACACTGAAGATGGATTTTGTCTGGTTTTCTACTTCACTTAAAGAGAAACATCCAGTGTCTACGCTTTTGTGTTTCTCTTCTTTTCCTCCACATGATGTTTTGAGATTTGTCTTGTTATTGAATGTGTCTAGACTTCATTTTTTAAAAACTAATAAGTTGTATGAACATTGCACAAATTGATTATTGATTCTCCTATTGATAGATATTTGTTTCTAGTTTGGGGCAATTTAAATGCGGGGCTATGGATATTCTTGACAAATCTTTTTGTAAATGCATGTCCTCATCTATACTCTGTGTACATGTTCAGGGCATATACAGACTAACTAGGCCATGGCAATCACTGAGCAGGTATGTGTTTAACTCTGATAGACACTGCCGGAAGTTTTCCCCAAGTAGTTGTGCCAACTTTTACTCCCATAGGTTGGAGGGTTTGCATGTTCCTTCACATTTTCACCGAGATGGTATTGTCAGTCTTTTCCATTTCACTCATTTGGTGGAACTCTTTGGTCATGGTTTCAATTAACTTTCCATTTTTACCACAGTCAGTGAAATTGAGCATCTTTCCATATGCTTGCTGGTCATTCAGTATCTTCTTTCAGGAACTGCCCAGTCAAGTTTTTTCCCATATAAAAATCTGGGGCTTTTGTCCTTTTCTCTCATATTTGGAGTGTTCCTTCTATGTTCTAGATACAAAGTCCTTTTTCAAACACAGTATTGTTGAGTACTTGCACCTAAGCTATGCTTTGCCTGTTTACTTCTTAACAATGTCTATGGATAAACAGAAGTTTTAAATTTATTTAATTTTATTTTTTTTTTATTGGTTGTTCACAACATTACAAAGCTCTTGACATATCATACTTCATACATTAGACTGAAGTGGGTTATGAACTCCCAATTTTACCCCAAATGCAGATTGCAGAGTCACATCGGTTACACATCCACAATTTTACATAATGCCCTATTGGTAATTGTTGTACTCTGCTCCCTTTCCTATCCCCCACTATCCCCCCTCCCCTCCCCTCCCTTTTACTCTCTCTACCCCATCTACTGTAATCCATCTCCCTCCTTATTTATTTTCCCATTCCCCACCCAGCCTCTTATATGTAATTTTGTATAGCAATGAGGGTCTCCCTTCATTTCCATGCAATTTTCCTCATCTCTCCCTTTCCCTCCCATCTCATGTCACTGATTAATGTTACTCTTTTCTTCCTACTCTTCCTCCCAGCTCTGTTCATATTTGCTCTCATTATATCAAAGAAGACATTTGGCACTTGTTTTTTAGGGATTGGCTAGCTTCACTAAGCATAATCTGCTCTAGTGCTGTCCATTTCCCTGCAAATTCTATGATTTTGTCTTTTTTTTGCTGTATAGTACTCCATTGTGTATAGATGCCACATTTTTTTTATCCATTCATCTACTGAGGGGCATCTATTTTTAATTTCTCCCAGAACTCTTGGTTTATAAAACTCCACACACCACCACTAATGCTAAAGCAACAATGAATACAATTGAAGCTATAGAAAACACCTATTCTTTTATTTTATGAAAGATATAACTCATGATTACTTACCGTTGTTACTGATATAAGTTGATACATTTCTGTTTATTGTGCCAACTAACTTTGTGTGAAAATAAAAATTAAGTATGCAATTTAGTTCTATATTTTTTATGCACAGTTGGTTGCAATTACTTGGCTCCCCCCCAATCTGTGAGCCACAAGATATCTACAGGATCACTAGAAATGCACAGAATACAAGTTCTGTTAGAGATCCATTTTGATACATGAATAGACACACAAACAATATGAACAAGCAAGGGAACAAAGCAGGCCAAACAAACCAGAATGACTCAAAAGCAGATTCCACAAAAACCACAGTGAAGAAAATATCAGAGAAGGAATTTTGAAAGTTTATATTTCAACTGATCTATGAGATAAAAGATAATGTAAAAAGTAAAATCACAGAGAAGACACAAGAAGTAAAATATCAATAAGGAAATAGAAGTTCTAAAGAAAAATCAATCAGAAATTTTCAAAATTCAGAAATCAATAAACCAAATTAAAAATGCAATGCAAAGCATCACCAATACACTAGATGACTTAAAGGACAAATATTCAGGTAATAAAGAAGTAGTGCATAATCTTGAAAATAAAGTTCATCATGGAGAAAAGATGTTACCAGACCATGAACAGAGTTTTAAAAAAATATATATGGGATAATAAGAAAAGGCCAAATTTAAGATTCACTGTGACAGGTGAAGGTATTGAATTTCAAAACAAAAAATGAACAATCTTTTCAATGAAATAATTGAAAATTTCCAAAATCTTAAGAATGAAATGAAAAATTAAACACAGGAGGTATATACAACTTTGAATATATAGAATTACAACACTCCTAGCCACAATAGTATGAAAATGCCTAACATACAGAATAAGTATAGAATTTTACTTATAATAGAATTTTAAAACCTGATAGTGAAAAATGATTGGTCATATTCAGAGGCAAACCGATCCAGATCTCAGCTGATTTTTCAAAGACCCTAAAAGCTAGGAGGTCTTGAAATAATATATACTAAGCTCTGAAAGAAAACAGATTCTGCATAGAATACTAAATAATATCAGATTTTAATATGAGATAATAACATCCATAATAAACAAAAGTTAAAAAAAATCACAACTAGAAAGCTGGCATTATAAAACACAATAAATATTTTATTAAGAAAAAATAAAATATGCAAACAAAACCATACAGAAACTAAAACTAAAAGAATATTTAATCAAAGTAGAATTTATTTCAACTTGATAACTAGAAATGAACCAAAATAACAGGAAATATAAATCATCTCTCAATAATAACACTGAATGTTAATGGACTCAACTCATCAACACACATACACTGGCAGATTGATATGGAAAAAAAAGAACCCAACAATAGCCTGTCTCCGAGATACTCACCTCTTAGACAAATATATACACAGACTAACTGTGAAAGGATGGGAAAAACATATCATTTACATGGATCTTATAAACAAGGTTATCTATTTTCGTATCTGATATAATGGACTTTGAGCAAAAGTTCATCAGAACAGATAAAAAATTCAATTTTCATACTGCTTAGTAGAGTAATACAACAGAAAGAAATAATAGTGGTAAATATATATGCTCCAAACTATGAAGCATCTAAGTAATCAAAGAGTCCTTTCTCAATATAGAGAATCAAACAGATCACAATACAATAACATTGGGAACTTTAAGATGCGTCTCTCATCACTAGAAAGATCATACCAACAAAAGTTAAATATAAAATTAAAATTACAATAAATAATTTAGACTTAACAGAAATGCACAGAATATTTTACTCGTCAATGACTGAATACATTTTCTTCTTAGCTGCACAGGGAACATTTTCCAAAATAGACCATATTTTAGTACATAAAGCAACATTTCACAAATACCAAAAATAGAGCTAATACCTTGAACTCTCTCAGACCATAATGGAATAAAACTAGAAATCAACAAGATGAAATTTTTTAAAAAAACTAACACTAGGAGACTAAATTCACTATTGAATAATGAACAGATAGATGAACAAATCAGAGTTTAAATAAAAAATTAAATGTAAATGAGAATAGTGATACAATATATAAAAACCTTTGGGACACTATGAAGGTAGTTCTAAGAGAAATGTTTATACCATTGAGCCCACACATTAAAAGAATAGAAAGTTACTGAGTAAAATAATCTAACTTTATATCTTAAGGACCTAGAGAAAAATACTAAAATCAGCAAAATAAAGGAAAAAATAAAAATCAAAGATGAAATTGATAAAATCAAGATGTAAAAACTGAAAAAGAAATGAATCAAAAATTTTTTAAATGAACAAAATATATAAATATTAACCAAGCTATCAGAGAAAAATGAAAAGTACCAAGACTTATGGTGAAAATGGAAATATCAGCTCAGATACTACTGAAACAGAGCATAAATAGAAGCTATTTTTTCAAAATCTATACTCCAATAATCTAGAAAATCTAAGACATCAGTAAATTCCAGGAGACATGAGCTACCCAAATTTAACCAGAAGTATATAGAAAATTTAAAGAGGATCAATTTCAAATAATGAGAATAAAAAGGTCATCAAGACTCTACCAACAAAGAAAAGCCTAGGACCAGATGGATGCTCAGCCAATTTCTACCAAACCTTTAAAGAAGAACCAATACCAATCCTCCTCAAATTATTTCATGAAATTGAAAAAGAGGGAATTCTTCAAATTCATTAAATGAAGCCTATCTCACACTGATACTAAGTCCAGACAAAGATACATCAAGAAAAGAAAAATTCAGACTAATATCCTTGATGAACATAGATGCAAAAATCCTCAATAAAATACTGCTAAATCTCATACAAAAATAGATTTTAAAAAATAGTGCATATGACCAAGTGGATTTCATCCCAGGAATGCAACACTGATTCAACAAATGGAAATCAATAAATGTAATTCATCACACAAATAGATACAGAGATGAGAACACTTGATTATCAAAATAGATGCAGCATCTATTTTTTACATAAAACCCCATCTATTCATGCTTTAAACACTAGAAAAAATGAAGGAATCATACCTCAACATTGTAAAAGCTATACATGACACACCCAAGGACAACATAATTATGAAGGGAGAACAACTACAGAATTTCTTCTAAAAACTCCAATGAGACAGGGATGCCCACTTTCACTACTTCTATTAGTACACAATGCAACTCTTAGCAAATACAAAATGTAGAGATAATACTCTGCAATCTATCAGATCATAAGTGAATAAAACACCAGAAGACCAAATTCACGACTGAATGATAAATAGAGAGCTGAACAAATCCCGTCCTTTAATCTCTTGCCAGAGCAAGTTGGCAAAGGAATGTAATTAAAGGGATATGAATAGGAAAGGAAGGGCTAAAACGAGCACTGTTTGAAGAAAACGTGATTCTATATTAAGAAGATCCCCTCAAAAAAAATACTCACTAGAAAGCTTCTAGAACACAAATGAATTCATCAAATTTCAGGATACAAAAGTAACATTCATAAATCAGCTTTGTTTCTATACTCCAATAAAAGATGAGCTAAACGAGAAATTAGGAAAATTATCCTATTCAAAATAGCATAAAAAAACACTTGGGAAACAATCTAACAAAAAAGGTAAAAGACCTCCACAATGAAAATTACAGAACACTCAAGAAATAAATTGAGGAAGGTCCTAGGAATGGAAAGACTTCCCATGTTCTTGGATAGGCAGAATTGATATTGTCAAAATTACCATACTACCAAAAGTGCTATAAAATTTCAATGCAACTCCCTTCCAGAGCCCAAAGAAATGCTCTCCCTTCCAGAGCCCACAGAAACAGAAAAAGCAATAATGAAATTTACTTAAACAAGAGACCCAGAATACCCAAAACAATACCTAGCAAGAAAAATGAAGCAGGAGGTATCACAATATCAGACTTCAAATTACACTACAGAGCTATAAAGACAAAACCAGTATGGTATTGGCAACAAAACAGGTAAGACCACCAATGAAACAGAAGACAGAGACAAACTCACATAAATACAATTACCTCATACTAGACAAAGGCACAAATATCATATACTGGTGCAAAGATAGCCTCTTTACAAATGGTGCTGAGAAAATTTGAAATCCATATGTAGTAGAATTAAATTGAACCCTAATCCGCCCACCATGCACAAAAACTCAACTCAAAATGGATCAATTACTTAGGTATTAGACCAGAATCCCTGCACCTGATAGAAGAATACGTAAGCCCAAAACTTCAAAATATCAGCTCAGGAACTGACTTATTAATAAAATCTCTAAAGCAAAAGAAGTTGTTGGTGGGCCTGACCTTGGATCTACATGGAGGAATGCTCATCTTTCTCATTGTGCAGCAGGGATGTCCTAACATACAACACTATATTTTGGAACAGAGTGTTGTCAGAACACTGGCAAGCACCATTTACCTGCTCCTTTGACAAGAAATTACTCCCCAGGAAATCAATAAATGTTATTCACCACATCAATACACTTAAAGATAAGAACCATATGATCATCTCAATAGATGCAGAAAAAACATTCGACAAAGTACAGCATCCCTTTATGTTCAAAACATCAGAAAAACTAGAGATAACAGGAACTTACCTCGACATTGTAAAAGCTATCTATGCTAAGCCTCAGGCTAGCATCATTCTGAATGGAGAAAAGTTGAAGGCATTCCCTCTAAAATCTGGAACAAGACAGGGATGCCCTCTATCACCACTTCTATTCAATATAGTTCTCAAAACACTGGCCAGAGCAATTAGACAGATGAAAGAAATTAAAGGCATAAAAATAGGAAAAGAAGAACTTAAAATATCACTATTTGCAGACGACATGATTCTATACCTAGAAGACCCAAAAGGGTCTACAAAGAAACTACTAGAACTAATCACTGAATTCATCAAAGTGGCAGGATATAAAATCAACACGCATAAATCAAAGGCATTTCTGTATATCAGAGACAAAACTTCTGAAACAGAAATGAGGAAAAACACTCCATTCACAATATCCTCCAAAAAAATAAAATACTTGGGAATCAACCTAACAAAAGAGGTGAAAGACTTATACAATGAAAACTACAGAACCCTAAAGAGAGAAATAAAAGAAGATCTTAGAAGATGGAAAAATATACCCTGTTCATGGATAGGCAGAACTAACATCATCAAAATGGCGATAATATCCAAAGTTCTCTATAGGTTTAATGCAATCCCAATCAAAATCCCAATGGCATTTCTTGTAGAAATAGATAAAGCAATCATGAAATTCATATGGAAAAATAAAAGACCCAGAATAGCAAAAGCAACTCTAAGCAGGAAGTGTGAATCAGGCGGTATAGTGATACCAGATTTCAAACTATATTACAGAGCAATAGTGACAAAACAGCATGGTACTGGTACCAAAACAGGCGGGTGGACCAATGGTACAGAATAGAGGACACAGAGACTAATCCACAAAGTTACAACTATCTTATATTTGATAAAGGGGCTAAAAGCATGCAACACAGGAAGGATAGCATCTTCAACAAATGGTGCTGGGAAAACTGGAAATCCATATGCAACAAAATGAAACTGAATCCCCTCCTCTCGCCATGCACAAAAGTTAACTCAAAATGGATCAAGAAGCTTGATATGAAATCAGAGACTCTGTGTCTGATAGAAGAAAAAGTTGGCTCCGATCTACATATTCTGGGCTCGGACTCCAAATTCCTTAATAGGATACCCATAGCACAAGAGTTAATAACAAGAATCAACAAATGGGACTTACTTAAACTAAAAAGTTTTTTCTCAGCAAGAGAAACAATAAGAGAGGTAAATAGGGAGCCTACATCCTGGGAACAAATTTTTACTCCTCACACTTCAGATAGGGCCCTAATATCCAGAGTATACAAAGAACTCAAAAAATTAAACAATAAGATAACAAATAACCCAATCAACAAATGGGCCAAGGACCTGAACAGACACTTCTCAGAGGAGGATATACAATCAATCAACAAGTACATGAAAAAATGCTCACCATCTCTAGCAGTCAGAGAAATGCAAATCAAAACCACCCTAAGATACCATCTCACTCCAGTAAGATTGGCAGCCATGATGAAGTCAAACACCAACAAGTGCTGGCGAGGATGTGGGGAAAAGGCTACTCTTCTACATTGCTGGTGGGACTGCAAATTGGTGCGGCCAATTTGGAAAGCAGTATGGAGATTCCTGGGAAAGCTGGGAATGGAACCACCATTTGACCCAGCTATTGCCCTTCTCGGACTATTCCCTGAAGACCTTAAAAGAGCGTACTACAGGGATACTGCCACATCGATGTTCATAGCAGCACAATTCACAATAGCTAGACTGTGGAACCAACCCAGATGCCCTTCAATAGATGAATGGGAAAAAAAAAATGTGGCATTTATACACATGGAGTATTATGCAGCACTAAAAAATGACAAAATCATGGAATTTGCAGGGAAATGGATGGCACTAGAGCAGATTATGCTAAGTGAAGCTAGCCAATCCCTAAAAAAAATGCCAAATGTCTTCTTTGATATAATGAGAGCAACTAAGAACAGAGCAGGGAGGAAGAGCAGGAGGAAATGATTAACATTAAACAGAGACATAAGGTGGGAGGGAAAGGGAGAGAAAAGGGAAATTGCATGGAAATGGAAGGAGACCCTCATTGTTACACAAAATTACATATAAGACGTTGTGAGGGGAATGGGAAAAAAACAAGGAGAGAAATGAATTACAGTAGATGGGGTAGAGAGAGAAGATGGGAGGGGAGGGGAGGAGGGATAGTAGAGGATAGGAAAGGTAGCAGAATACAACAGTTACTAATATGGCATTATGTAAAAATGTGGATGGTTCAACCTATGTAAATCAACACAGGATTCATTAATAGACTTAAAAAACATAACATAATTATCTCAATAGTGGAAGAAAGCATTTGACAGAATACAGCATCCATTCATGTTCAAAATGGTAAAAAAAAAAAAATAGGGATAATACGAATGTAACTGAACATTTTAGAAGCTCTATACCAAAAAAACCAAGACTAACATGATTCCAAATGGAAAAAAATGAAACATTCTTTCTAAGAACTAGAAAAAGACAAGGGTACCCTCTTTCACCACTTCTATTCAACATATGAATATTGAAATTCTAACCAGAGCAGTTTGGAAAAAGAGATTAAAGGGATATGAATATGAAAAGAAGAGCTCAGAATATCCCTATTTGCTGACAACAATATTTTATATGTAGAAGACACAAAACTACACCACAAAATTTTTAAAACTCATAACCACACTCAGCATAGTAGCAGGATTTAGAATTAACAATCATAAATCAATTATGATCCTGTACACAAATTATGCATCAGCTGATGAATCACAATGGATTCAAAACAATTTTAAAAATAAAATAATCAGGAAACAATCTAAGAAGTGAAAGACCTCTATTTTGAAAATTACCAAACACTAAAGAAAGAAATTGAAGAAGACCGTAGAAGATGGAATATTTCAAATGTTCATGGATTGGCAGAATTAATGTTACCAAAATTGACATACTACCAAAATGCTATAGTTTTAATGCAACTCCTATTAAAATGTCAATGATATTTCACAAAGAAATAGAAAAAGCAATCATAAAATTCACTTGGAAAAACAAAAAGCCCAGAATATTCAAAACAATCCTTAGTGAAAAAAAAGTGAAGGAGACAGCAGACATCACAAGATCTAATCTCAAATTATACTATAGTGCTACAAAAATGGCATGGGATTGGCACCAAAACAGGCAAAATGTCCAATGGAACAGAAAAGACATCACAAAGACAAAAATCACATACATACTGTCTTGTGAATCTAGACAAAGGCACCAACAACATACATTAAAAGAAAAGACAGCCTCTTAAACAAATGGTACTGAGAAAACTGGAAATATGCATGTGGCAGAATCAAATTGAACCCCTACCCCTATCCCTGCACAAAACTCAACTCAAAGTACATCAAGGAACTAGGCATTAAACCGGACATCCTGTACCCACTAGAAGAAAATATAGGCCCAACTTTCCATCATCTTGGCTTAGGAACTGACTTCCTCAACAAGACTTCTAAATTGCAACAAATAAAATCAAGAATCAATAAATGGGAAGGAAACAAAGTAAAAAGCTTTCTCACAGGAAAGAAAATTATCAAGAACATGAACAGAGAACCTACAAAATGGGAGAAAATCTTTACCACCTGTACCTCAGAACATTAATCTTCTGGATATATAAAGAATTCAAAACAAACCAGCACAGGAGGCTGAAAGAGGAGGATCAAGAGTTCAAATCCAGCTTCAGCAATGGTGAGGCATTGAGCAACTCTATGTCTAAATAAAATGCAAAACAGAGCTGGGTATGGGGCTCAGTGTTAGAGAACTAGCCTTGCAGGTGTAAGACCCTGTGTTTGATCTTCAGCATTACATAAAAATAAATAAATAAAAAATAAACAAGTAAATAAGTAAATTGTGTCCATCTACAACAAAAATAATAAAAATAAAATAAAATAAAACATAGGGCTGGGGATGTGGCTCAGTGGTTGAATGCCCCTGAGTTGAATCCCCACTACTGGCCCCCATGAAAAAAAAAATCAAAAAACTTAACTCACACACACACACACAACCCAATATAGTTAATATTCTCTTCTAGTGGTCATAGGATGTCAATTAATGTGCAAAAATCTGAAACTGATTGTTCACAGAACAAGAAATACAATTGGTGAGCAAATATATTTTTTAAATGCTCAATATCCAACCAGCAGTGCATGAGGGTACACTTTTCCCGCATCCTCAACAGCATTTGTTGTTGTTTGTCTTCATCATGGCTGCCATTCTTACTGAAGTGAGATAGTATCTTAGGGTAGTTTTAATTTGCCTTTCTATGATTGCTAGAGATGGTGAGCATTTTTTCATATATTTGTTGATTGATTGTATATCCACTTCTGAGAAGTGTCTGTTCAGGTCCTTGGCCCATTTGTTGACTGGATTATTTGTGTGTGTGTGTGTGTGTGTGTGTTTAGCTTTTGAGTTCTTTGTATACCCTAGAGATTAGAGCTCTATCTGATGTGTGAGGGGTAAAAATTTGTTCCCAGGATGTAGGCTCCCTATTCACCTCACATATTATTTCTCTTGCTGAGAAAAAAGGTTTTAGTTTGAATTCATCCCATTTGTTAATTCTTGGGTTTAACTCTTGTGCTATAGGCATCTTATTAAGGAAGTTGGGGCCTAGCTCCACATGAGGAAGATTAGGGCCTACTTTTTCTTCCATTAGATGCAGAGTCTCTTGTTTAATTCCTAGACCCTTGATCCATTTTGAGTTAACTTTTGTGCATGGTGAGAGATAGGGATTCAATTTCATTTTGTTGCATATGGATTTCCAGTTTTCCCAACACCATTTGTTGAGGATGCTATCCTTCCTCCATTGCATGCTTTTAGTACCTTTGTCTAATATAAGGTAGTTGTACTTTTGTGGGTTAGTCTCTGTGTCCTCTATCCTGTACCATTGGTCCACCAGCCTGCTTTGGTGCCAGTACCATGCTGTTTTTGTTACTATTGCTCTGTAGTATAGTTTAAGATCTGGTATAGTGATACCATCTGTTTCACTCTTCCTGCTTAGAATTTCTTTTGCTATTCTGGGTCTCTTATATTTTCAGATGAACTTCATAATTGCTTTTTCTATTTCTGTGAGGAATGTCATTGGGATTTTGATCAGAATTGAACTGCTGGTAAGATTATAAATTGGTGCAGCCAATTTGGAAAGCAGTATGGAGATTCCTTGGAAAACTGGGAATGTAACCACCATTTGACCCAGCTATTCCTCTTCTAGGACTATACCCAAAAGACCTAAAAACAGCATACTACATGGACTCAGCCACATCAATGATTATAGTAGCACAATTCATAATAACTAGACTGTAGAGCCAACCTAGATGCCCTTCAATGGATGAATGGATAAAAATGTGTGGCATATATACACAATGGAATATTACTCAGCACTAAAAAATAATAAGATCATGGCATTTGCAGGGAAAAGGATGGCATTAGAGCAGATTATGCTAAGTGAATTTAGCCAGTCCCCAAAAAACAAATGCCAAATGTCTTCTCTGATATAAGGGGGGGTGACTCAAAATGAGGGAGAGAGAAAAAGCATGGGAAGAAGATTACCTATACACAGGGAAGAGGGGTGGGAGGGAAAGGGAGAAAGAAAGGGAATTGCACGGATGGTGGAAGGAGAGCCTCGTTGTTATACAAACCACATGTATGAAGAAGTGAAAAAAAAAAGGAATAGTGCTACCTTAGATTAAGAAGAGAGAAGTGATGGGAGGGGAGAGGAGAGGTTGGAAAGACTGGAAGGATAGTAGAATGGAATAGACATTATTATTATTGGTGTATATATGTGAATGCATGATCAATGTGAATCTACAACCTGTATACTCAGAAAAATGAAATATTGTATCTCATGTGGTTCAAATGTATGATATGTCAAGGTCATTGTACTGTCATGTATAACTAACTGAAACAAATAAAAATAAAAAACGAATTGTAGTGCAAAAAAGTACATGTAAAATGGCATAAATTGACATAAACATACTTTATATTCAGAGTTAAAATTGTGCTTTATATGTGTAATAAGGATTGTAGTGCATTCCACTGTTATTGTGCACTTAAAAAAATATAAAATCAATAAAAAGTAGAAAAAAAAACACAAATGCTAAATTTCTCTAGAAGTTAGAAAATGCAAATTAACACTACATTGATATTCCATTCTTGGTCCAGTCAAAATAGGAATTATCAAGAATACAAGTAACAATAAATGCTGGAGAGAATGTGAGAAAATAGTTACACTCATACTTTGCTAGTGAGACTGCAAATTGGTGCAAGTACTCTGGAAAACAGTATGGAGATTCCTCTGAGAATGTGGAATGGAAACACCATTCAACCAGTTATCACCCCAGTTGAATCTTGATTTTATTTGTTGCAATTTAGAAGTCTTGTTGAGGAAATCAGTTCCTAAGTTGACATGATGGAGAGTTGGGCGTGTGTGTGTGTGTGTATATATATATATCTCCAAGGGACTTTAAATCAATATACTACAGTGACACAGCCACATCAATGTCTACAGCAGCCCAATTCACAATAGTTAAGCTAAGGAAACAACCTAGGTGAGCTTCAACAGATGAAAGGTTAGAGAAAATGGGGTACATATACACAATGGAGTATTTCTTATCCATAAAGAAGAATGAAATTTATGGCACTTGCTGGTAAATGGATGGAACTTGAGACTATTATACTCAGTGAAATAAGCCAATACCAAAAAAACCAAAGGCCAAAAGTTCTCTCTGATCCTAAATAGAATCAGATGTAGCCCATGTATGTAAAAAATACACTCTCCTGTCATACATATCTAATAAAATAAAATAAAACCTGGTGCTGAAAAAAAATTAAAAATAAGAACAGTGATAAAAAGCTTTAACCTAACACACACATTTAGTAATGGAAAGAGATGACTAAAATTCAGTGGTCTGGACACACTAAAGCAAGACTAGAAATAAATGAAGAAACTCTTACAGAATTATGCGAGTTTGAGATCTTCATTTATGCAGGTTCTAAGCCTAGGTATCTCCCATATATTTGCAGACACCATATTATTGACAAGTATGGAGGAACCACCACAGAAAATGCATTTCAGATCCTCTACTGCCTATATCACTATTTCACTAACATGACTCCACTCTCACAACACTGACAAAGAAAGTTGTTACTTAACAGTGCAAGCTATCACCATTCAGGAGTCACAGATAAGACATAGGAAACTACAATAGAGACACCATTTGGAAAATAATTCGACATCACACATTTAATCAATAGCACAAGACACATCATCCAGGGAAAACAGTTTCCTAAGCAGACACTCAAATGAATGTGGAAAAGATATATATCCCTGAAGATGTACAAATTTCAATATAGAAATATAAGATAAAAAGCAAAGTAGCATGACTGTTTTATAGTTAATTACCCTAGAAACTACTTCCAAAGATAATGCAATATAAAAAATGCCAGAATAAAATTCAAAAAAAAAAAGTTAAAATAGTGAATTATTTCAAAGATGAAGCAAAGAAAAACTGAGTAGATTAAGGAAAACAATGCAGGGCATGAAAGAAGAATTCAATACAGATTCTGAAAAAGAATCAATTAGAAATCTTGAAAATAAAGAGCTCAATACCTCAAATAAATATATCCACTTGAAGTTAGACCCATAGACTAGATCAAGTGAAAGAAAAAAATACCAGAGCTTCAAGTTGATGATGAAATATCACATTCAGACAATATCAACAACAATCAAAATAATTGTAAACAAATTACAAAACCACTAGACACAATTCATAGACTACTTTTATGAATCACTGGTACACATAATGGAGAAGAGGTACAGGCTACAGGCAATGAAAGCTTTCTCAGTGAATAAAAGAAACTATTTCTTATATCTTGTGAAAGTTATGGACATCCAGGTATAAGATTTTAGAATACCAAATGGACATGGCCCGAAAAGAACTTCTCCAAATCATAGTCTATAAAATTACCAAAGGTACACTGAAATCTATAATAAGGGCCAAAGCAATTATAAACATATCAGAAAAATATTAGATTTCTGAGTAGAAATTTTAAGGCCCAGGAAATGGTATATTTCAAACCCCAAATAAAAATGTTAAAAAAAGAAACAAAGACAATAATTGTAAAATGGATGGAAAGGGTGGTCATCATGTTAAGGTGAAAAAATCAGAAAAAAAAACCCAATTATCACATTCTCTCCCTAACATGTGGAATCTGGGAAGAAAATAAGAATGACTAGAAAATGATGGAGGGAACATTAAGGAAGAGGGAAGGCAACTGGGGATGAAAAAGGGAGTAGAGGGGGAAAATGGAAGTAAGGAGAGTGGTCAGGATTCAAGTATTGTATATGTGTGTAGAGAAATATCACTGTGAAAGTCACTAATGTAGGCACTCAATAGGAGCTGATATTAACAGTTGACAAGAACACCTGGCTTTATAACAAGTCCAATCTGCTATCATGTGACCATATACGAAACAGAATGTATAATTTAAAAATATTCTTACTTCTGCAAAGACATAAAATTTCAGGGTCAACATTAATGTAAAATTTCTTCAGACAATATCATTCAGATGATAAATTTCTTATAGTTAATTATTAAGATATCCTGGATTCTATATGAGCAAGAAATGATATAAAAAATATGAATGGAATTTGAACATTTATTTTTTTCCACTCTTCTTTTGTGATCAAACATTCTTACTCTTATTTACACAGGGCATGAACACCAAGAGTAACTCATTTTTTTAAGTCTTACCTGGATTGAAATTGAAATTTTAAGTCTTACCTGATGTTTTATATTGTGCTTTCATGTATTGAAGAATTAAATCCCTGTTTCTATATTTGAAAAAAGTAATAAAATTGGTATTTTAACACTCATATGAAAACACTGACGAAATATAACTCAATACTTTATAATGTTTTAGATCTAGTATCAGAACTTTTTCATATGCTCTCCTAATCTGTATGCCCTATAAACATTTTGTTAACTTGAAAATTATTTGTACAATGTTTGTTTTTTTTCTGTTTTGTGAGATG